>NW_003852430.1:15805301-15811849 GCF_000181295.1 Otolemur garnettii
GCTTAGGTGATTCTCTTGCCTCAGCCTCCTGAGTAGCTGGAACTACAGGCACCCACCACAATGCCTAGCTATTTTTTTGTTGCAGTTTTGCCAGGGCCGGGTTTGAACCTGCCACCTTTGGCATATGGGGCCAGCGCCCTACCCACTGAGCCACAGATGCCGTCCCCCTTTTTTTTTTAATTAAACACATTTCCACATTAATGAGTGAATGCAGTCCCCACTTGGGGCAAAATGTTGGAACCTTTTTCTTTTTTCATCCTGTAGGTTGTAGTGGTCATGGAATGGTATAATCAGGAGAATGACATAATCAGATATAAATTTTTAAAATATCTGCCTTTCATCAGTTTGGCAAATAAGTCGCAAAGTACCAGACAGAGTCAGTGTAAGGAGATGACAGGAATTGTGCAAAAATCCGGCTCATTCTTGGCATTCTTTCATCCATAAATTAGCTATATATTTGTGTCTATTGAATATTATTTTCCATGGACTATTCTGGAAAGGTGAGAGATGATTGCCTAAGGAATTAAAGCAGTAACTATGGAAATGAGAAGAATTTTATTCAGAGAAATACTAAGAAGATAGAATTGGTAGATTGCTTTGAGCAGTCTGACGTGTAGCGTGAGCAGGATCATTTTGATTTGGGGAGTTGAAGTGCTGTTCCCTAGTATGTGGGACAAAGGGTGAAGGGCGCGTGTTCAGGGCAATTCAGATTTGGACACGTTGAGTTTTGACGTTTTTGAGTCATTCCTGTGGGGATCATAAGTGGTGGGAACACAGCAGTGAACCAGGCAGTCTTTTTACAATGAGTCTTGGATCAGCAATAATTCTGGCACACAGACGATACTTGATAAAGTATTTTTGAATTAATGAATCAGTTACAAATGTGGACTTTAAATATCTAGGTCTGGTAGATTTGGAAGTCTGTCAGTTTTATGGTAGTTAAAACAATGAATAGACAAAATGAGAAAGTACAGAGAATACACAGGATGGGTGAGGACATAGTGGAGGCCAGGGCCTGGGAAACACCACCACCAAGCCTTGGATGGAACAGTAAGAACCCACAGAAAACCCTGGGGAAACTCTGGCAGAGCACCCCTAAGGCCAGGGGAAGAGCTGGGAGACCTTATTCCATGAAAATCCAAGGAGGGCGTGTATAGGAAAGAGGTTGTGGCCAGTTATGGCCAATGGTGCAGAAAGGACTAGAAAAGCTGTGTAAGATAGCAAAGGATTGCTCGCGAAGGGAGCCACTGATGGAATTTGCTACTGCAGCTTCGGTGGTGTGGTGAAGGTCACATGTGATTTAAGTGAAGTAATTAAGAAATGGGAAAATGTTCACAGCAGTGTTAAGTTAAACTCCAGATTTCTTCGGGTAGCTCACAGGAGCCTCATGGCATGGTCTTTGCCCACCGTGTCCTCACTGCCTCTGTGTGTCATTCTCTGTACATTCTCATCCTTCTGGCCTCATCTGCAGCATTCCCCTGTCCCGTGCACCCTGCGCCATACTTCACCTTACGGAGCCGCTCCACACCTGTGCCTCTCCACCAGGCCTTGCTCAGGCTGTCTTTGAGGACTCTCTCCACTCCTTGTTCAACTCCTGCTATTCAAAATGCAGTTCAGGGCATATTTCCAAACAGCTCCGTCCCCGGCCAGGATGACTTAGTGCCTCTTGTCTCAGGTTCCATGGCCCTTGGTGAATGTCACCGTAGTGGTGGTTTCCTCACTGAGTGTGAGTTTCCCACCCAGGCTTCCTGCTTATCCCTGAATCTCGGGTGTCTAGCAAGGTACCTCACCTTTATAGACCCTCGATAAATGCTTGCTTAGGGAGTAATTTTCTTTAGAAGCCTTTCACAGAGAGTGAGGCAAAGCTGAAGGAACTATCAAGGCTTTTCAGTTTTCTTAGAAGATGTGGATGGTTCATTTAAGAGGAAAAGCATAGGGCTAGAAGCAGGAGATGAGTGCTTTCTCTCGGCTTTGTAATTCATTTTGGGACGTGGAATAAATCATTTTGCCCTTATGAATTTCTAAATCTTCATCTGTGAAATGGGCACAGTAGTGTCTGTGATTCATCCTAGGTGGTGGGAGGATACTGTGGGCAGTTTGAAATACTATCATAAAAAGAAAGGATTATTTGAAATAAGAGGAGGTCTGATCTGTCATTTGCCTTCCTCAGCTCTGAGCTGGAAGGTTGCCTTCTAACTAGTTGCTTTAACTTCATCTCTAAATCCCCAAGGCCTCTGGGCCAGTTAGTAGCCAAAATGATCTTTATAAGACGTAAAAGAACATTTTGCTCCTGCTTCGCCTGGAGGAGGAATCTATTTATTGCCTGTCCGATTTACTGGTATATCACCAGCACCCAGAACAGTGTCCGTCATTAGAAGACCCTCCATGCATTCCCGTTGATTCACTTACACCCCAGTAAGGGGTGTCTAAAAGACATTCCTGGTTCCCTCGTGGGGGATGGAGTTTCAACTATTGGCCGCTCTCTGTATCAGACTCACTTAGCTCCAGTGAGTTACTTCCATGTATATATTCTGAGTTACATCTGTGTCTATAGAAATTGATTTAATAGCCAAATTATTTTTGCTCTTGCATTCCTTAAAAATCACCGATTTCCCTTAAGTGTATAGGGGCCTTACATAAGATGTGCTGCTTTCTACTCTGCTGATGTATAAAATGCTCTGTACCCTTCCAAACGGTTTTTAGAAATATAAACAATGCTATAGTAGTTGAGGACTATTGTACAATTAGAAATGACAAAAAGTCTTAAAAAGTATTAGTACTGGGAATGTCCTAGCCTGAAAGAAAAATACAAATAAAAAGAACATTTCAAAACAGAATGAAGGCTTGATAAAAGAAGCACTATAAACAAGGGAAATAGCCAGCAGCCTTTTGTTAATTGCTTGCAAAGAAGTAGTGCCAGTTTTAATTTTTAATTGCAAATGGCTATTTTGGCAGCTGAAAACGCCAGCAGAGCGTGTTTTATCCTAGCCCAGTGGTGTGAAACTACTTGAAGCCCAATTGTCGAAGAGCCACAGCTCATAGCTATGTTTAATGATATGTAGATGTTCCCATTTTAATTTCCTTTTCCTCCAACCGTTTATGAGTGTATTATTTGAGGTTTTATTTGGTTGCAACCTGGGAGACAGATTGGCCACACAACTGCACTTTTTTTCATAATTAGCAAGAAAAGGATCATAGACTTTTTCAGGTGATCTTTTAATCCTTTGCAGTTTGTCTGAAGAATGAATTTCCTTAACATGATTGACGCTATCAATGTCTAAACTTAAAAATAGTTTAAACTTTTTGAAAAGTTGAAAAATATCTGTGCGTAATCATTCCATACCGAACACAAACACACACACAACGTAAGCACATACATACATTGGCTCCTTTAGCAAAGAATTTCTGTCCACTTCCTTTGTTTTGCTCCCCTAAAAGTAAAATAAGAAACTTGAATAAAATGTAGTTTAGAAGTAGATCCTTCAGTTTATCTTGGGAAATATAGAGATGCCTCGTAATTTGAAAGGCAATGAACTTTAACTGTACAGTTTTTAAAAATTCAGTTATAATGGTCCTTGTTCTCACTTATGGCACCTATGAGGTAATTCCAGGATCTCTATTGCTTTTTCGGGCTGTGGCAGGATTATCTTTTATAATGTTATAATCCATTGTTTCTCTTCTTTTCTAACAGTCAATGTAGTTTAACATTTAATTAACGGCCATTATATGTACCAGGTATAACAACCAGATGCTGCTTGTTCCAAAAAAAAAAAAAAAGGGGGATCATGTGTACTTGACCCCAGGGAAATTCCGTCAGTGCATGTAATGAGATGTTCACCTTTAGTGATTTGCTAACTATGCACCAGTTGCTTCTAGTACCATTTTCTTAATCTGTAAAATGGGAATAAAGGATTACATTAGGATGTTATAGTATTTTATATGTGCGTATATATGATATTTATAGATAGTATATACATATTCACCCTTCGTATAGTGGCTGTTACTGGAACTGAATAGAAAAATAGAGACAATATTAGAGGGCTGTGTTACAGGTCTAGGATTTGATCCTGCAGATGATGGGCAATCTCTGAAGAAGATAGGATTTAGACAGGTAATCATGTTATTGGATTTCCATTTTGGATTTATCCTTCTACAAGCTCCATGAACAATAGTTTGAAGGGATGAAACTGGAGGCAGAGGATCAATTTTGAAATTGTTCCAAACTTAAGCGAGAGATAACTCGGACTTAGATGGGGGCAATGGTAATGAGGATAGGAGGAAATATGGCAATAAAGTTGAAATTAATTATTGAGTGATGGCATGTGGAAGGTGAAGAAGGGGGTAGATTTGCTATTTCCAGGTTCTTGGCTTGGGTGGTGGGGTGCACAGTGGCACCATCCTGAGATTGAGGATGCATGTGGAATAACAGGTGGAGGGGAATGTAGGGGGTCATAAAACGAGTTCAGCTTTGGAAATGCTGAACTTTAGTGCCTGTGGAAATGCAGCTTCATATACACAGTGACTGGATGCTGACTAAAAAGACATCAGAATACAGACGGGAGTTAAAACCACGAGGAAAGCAAGTGAAGAGGAAAAGTAACTGCTGAAGGATGGAAACCGGGAGAATACTGCGTTTAAGGGTGAGCAGAGGGAATGGGGAGTGAAAGGGAGTAGACAGCAAGATGTGAGGAAACCCTGGACAGGTGCTTGTGGAAAAGAAGGGTGGCAAGAGAGTTAAAAATACTACGAAATGTAGAGAGTTGTTTCACATGATAAAGACTAAGGAGTTACTCTTGGATCTGGCAATGTGAAATTCTTAAGTGATATTTTGACCTCATCAATGTTAACTTTCAGCCAAGTGGTGAGGGCAGCAGCAGATTGCTGTTAGGTGAAAAATGAATCAGAAGTGAAGGGAGGAAGCAGCATCTTTAGGCCATATGTTCAGCTAGTTTGGCAGGAGTGAAAGGGGGATTGGACACTAGCTAGAAGGAAGTACAAGGCTAAGGGGAGGATCAAGAGAGAATACAGTTAAAGGAGAGAAGATTGTTTATCACCAACAGTCATCTTAATTATTGTGTGCTGGGCATTGTTCTAAGGGCCTTATACACATTACTCTTTTAACACTCAGAATAACCCTAAAAAGGGGTGTTAGTATTATGATCTCCCTTTGACGGACCAGAATACCAAAGTAGAGAGACATCTAGTGACATCCAAGGTCAGCCACTGAGTTAATGGTAAAACAGGGCTTTGAACCAAAGCAGGTTGGCTGAGAGCCCATAGTCACTGTATTTTGATGTGGGGTGGTACATATGGGCCCAGGCCTCCCCCTCCCTGTAGGATTGGTAGAGTAATGACAAAAACTACCTTTGGGTCTAAGTATAGATCTTAGCAATAGGGTGCATGCACAATGCATTTTTGTGGAATAAATGAATGATAGTTAAAATACCTTATAACTTAATGTTAGAAAGTTACTTATAACAATAGTATACATGTTAAGAACTTTCATTCCACTGCTTTCAAATTCTAATGAGCCATAGTTCTAATTTTCTCATAAATTTTTTTTCCTGATAGTTCTGGCTTATTAACTTTATTTATCTCTCATAGCTTTTATTACTTGGGTCATGTATTTCGTCCTTGATTACATTATTGAATTATCTTCTAATTGGATTTTTATCTAATTCTTCACAGTTTGTGAGTCTCTGAAGAAACTACCCCCTTGTTTTATAACTCCTATGTAGAGCATCAAGCCCAGACTTCTAGTCTAAAGTTTTAATCTAAATTCCACTAGCTTATTACGACCAATAAGACTATTTAAATACAGTAGAACCTCTGTAAGTTGACCACCCAAGGGACTGTAATAAACTGGTCAAAATATGGTCAACGTAAGGAACGAGGCCTACTGTGTTAATACATACATGGGGTGGATGTCTGGTCTTTGAAAATTAGAGGTGAAATTTAAGGAGGTTATCGGTGTAGGGAGGTGGACAACTATCAAGGTTCTACCGTATTTTAACTTTTTTTCCCAAACAAGAATTTCCTAATTTTCTAGTTTGATTTTGGGTAGCAACTCGTACTGATGACCTAAATAAAACATTTCTCATTACAATTTGCTATGAACATTAAATTCCCAATTTATGCTTTCCTTGCAGAATACCTAAGATTCATTACAGAATAGCAGCAGTTGCTCTAAGTTTCATAATGACTGAGTGTAGAATACATTTGCTGCAGACTGATTTTACAGTGTTTTTTCCTCCCTTTAGAATAATAAATACTCATTTTCTTCACACTAATGTGAATCTATTCCATTCCCCCTCCATTCTTCTCTCTCTGCCCTCCTACTGGTACACATTTTTCATGGACTTTTTTTTCCTTTTCTTCCCCATTTGTCTCATTGTTTTTTTCCCTGTGGTTATACAAGTCTTAGTTTTGCTTTTTTTTTTTCCTCCCTCTTTCTGCTACATTTCTGGGATGGTGTTTCCGCTCATTTCTTTTTACTATGTTGTATAATTTGATTTCCTCCTAAAGCAGTCTATTCTTTTTTTTTTTTT
>NW_003852430.1:15811978-15818781 GCF_000181295.1 Otolemur garnettii
CCCGGCTATTTTTTGGTTGCAGCCGTCATTGTTTGGCGGGTCTGGGCTGGATTTGAACCCGCCACCTTAGGTGTACGTGGCTGGCGCCTTAGCCAATTGAGCTATAGGCACTGAGCCAAGCTGTCTATTCTTAAGAGAGGCATTGACCCTCTTGCTCTCCGAATGCAGTGACTAAGTAGACTAGGTTACCTAGTTTACATATCACTCTGCAGTAATTAACAGAGGCATCTAGAGACATAGAAGGTTGGATGCAAGACAGCAACTCTAGTTAGGCTTAAATAAGGGGGTGAAGCCTTAAAATTACTCTGAGGTTTTCCGTTATCTACCCATTATTTCTGAAATCTCGGAATACTCAGATATTCAGTGAATAATTTTTTAAAAATTATGTTTTTCGGTTTTGGAAGTTGACTACTGTCTGTAGTTAAGAAATTAGAAATTAACTTTTATATCAGGCAGAATTCTTACAGAAAGGTACATTTAAAAAATTCCAAGTATGTTTGTAACACAAAGAGCAGTGAAATTAAAAATATTTACCACATGGACCAGTGGTTCTCAACCTTCCTAATACTGTGGCCTTGAAATACAGTTCCTCATGTTGTGGTGAGCCCCCCAACCATAAAATTATTTTTGTTGCGTGGTGAGCCCCCCAACCATAAAATTATTTTTGTTGCTACTTCATAACTGTGATTTTGCTACTGTTATGAATCGTAATGTAAATATCTGATATGCAAGAGACCCTCAAAGCTGTTGCAACCCACAGGTTGAGAACCGCTGACGTAGACTGTTAAAATCGTTAAGAGTCTCCTCACTCAGTGAGCCAAGAAATAGACCTCTAATCTGGCATCAGAGAGCTTCACTTCTCCTCTTTAATTGGGAGGTTAAAGTTTGGCCTCAAAATGAAAGTGCATGGTGGGCGTACATATGAGATAGAAAACCACCTGTATTTTTTTGTGGTTGGAAATTGTTCCAAAGACCTTGTGAGGGCTATTCCATAACCTTTTATAGAGTGAAAAGGAAGGTTTGCACTTTAGTTTCTCTAAAGCCTGTTTTCTCTCACACCTGAGTGAATCTAGGAGGAGTGGATGAAGTTGAGAATTTAGAGACAGGGTCTTGGTCTGTCACCCAGGCTGCTGGAGTGCAGTGGTTCAATCACGACTTGCTGTAACCCTGAACTCGTGGGCTCAGGTGATCCTCCTTCCTCGGTCTCCTGAGTAGCTGAAAATATAGGCACATGCCACAAGCCCTGGTTAATTTCTTAATTTTCTGTAGACAGCGGGGAGTGGGTGTCCCACTATGTTGCTCACACTGGTCATCAGCTCCTGTCCTCAAGCTTCCTCCCTCCTTGATCTCCCGAAGTGCTGAGATTACAGGCAGGAGCGATTGTGCCTGACCTATTTCTCAGCTTTCTGATTGGTAAAATTAGGATATAAGTCTTAAAATGTTTGTTCAATAACCGGACCTCTTGCTATGGAGGTCCCTGGAGGGCCCTTACTCCTACTTTAGGGCCCTGGAACAGGAATAATCAAGGCTTAACATAAATAAGGCATAGCCTGTTTGCTCAAGGAATTTTTTATCTAGGAGCATATTAGTTTACTATTTACTGCTGAATACAGAACCCTCTTTCTGAATTGACTTAGGATATAAGCAAAGGTTGGCCTTTCTCCAGTAGCACTTAACTGTTACTTTTACTGAAGGGGGTTGTAAGGTAAGCTCCAGGATCACCATACATAGAACTGCTGCTGGCCAGTTCTCTTGACCTCTTGAGAAGTTCTGGAGCTGGGTGTTCAGCTGCTTGTGCAGGTGGGCATTCTTCACAGGGTGTTCCCACACAGAGACCCAACATCGGAGTTCCCACTGATCATAGTAATTTCCAAAGAGTAGCAATTAAACTAGTTAAACTAAATGTTCTAGTTAATAAAACATTCTGAGTATGTTTAATTTGCTCCAAAGTAATTTTAAAAATAGAAAGGAAACCAATGCTGCTTTATAATACTTTGTTTGGGGATGTTATTTTTTTCTTTTCTCTCCAAAAATGGCTTAAGAACAATAATATAAACCAAAAGCTTATTTAAAAAAAATCAAAAGTCTGTTTATTTTCAGTATACACTTCGAGCTTCTAATATTGTTAAATTTTTTATTCTAGTCCATGAAAGGAAAATATATCCAGCCCTCCATGAGGCCTGGAATTTGCTCATTCATTCATTCATTCAGTATTTGAATACCCACCACATACCACGTCCTGGGAACACTTTGAAAACACTTCATTTGTTCAACTTTCTTTAGGCGTGTGGAAAGGCCTTTTCTTCACAATGCCTGATAATAAAAATCCTGTAGTTCTATTTTGCTCCATCAAGTGAAAAAGACAGAGAAGTTGGATGACGATGAAATGACTTTTGGGGAACACATGTATGATCGTCATGACGGATCCTGAAACCCAAGGGCATTTACTCTTCCTCATGCCGTCCTTGACAACAGAAGTGACACTTTGTTTAAGGGCAGTGATCTTACCAAGCCTGAATGTTCAAATTGGCATCTAAATGTTTTTCTCTAGAAGAAAACTGAGTAGTTTCCTTTAGGTTCAGATCCATCAAGGGATAGAGTGAATGAGATGGTTTAGAATTTTCCCAGAGGGACCAGCTACACTGGTTACACATAGTCCTGTAGTCCTTCCAAAGGTAGGGCAGGAAACTGGGCTGTCATACTGTGTGCACCAACCCCGCTGACTTCTGGACAGCCGTTCAGGTCACCAGTTTGGCTGGGCCATCCTTCACTAGTCCATTCTCTCCTCCTCTCGGTGGAATGGCCTCAGTCGCTCCACAGAAACTGGAAATTACAGTTTCATGGTATCTGTAGCAGGAAAGATTCCCTTACATGGTCCCAGAGCTTTTATATCCAGTGTTGGACTTGATGAGTTATTTTACAAATTACTGTTCCCTAAACTAGTTGGATCATGCTGCCCAGAGCTGTTTTCCAGAGCTAGTGGGTATGGAGTTTTATTCCAGGCTTCAGGGCAGGAAGTGGATAATAAAAATGAGTTTATAGAAGGCGCTGAGAGAGGTAGCCTAGACAACCATAAATAAGAACAGTCAAACTCTTACATTGTGCTGAAGAAAACAGAATATTCCTCTAATTGAAGGACAGATACCATAATTCACAATTGTCATTAGTGAGAGATGGTGTTTTTTCTCTCCAAAAAATGTTGAAGGCAAATACCTACTTTTTAAAAAAATTTCTTGTTGATTCAGTTCCCTTTCCGCATTGCAACCTTAATATAGTTTTCTAAAGCACATGATAATGTATTTAAAAGACCTGTTTGTAATAAATCTGTTATTTGTTTTAACACTTTCCTTGAGGGCCCCATCCAAAGTTAGTGGTTCTATAATCAGCGTCAGGCAGAATATGACAGAGGCCTGTTCTGTAGTGTGAGCGGGGGAAGGTGTAGGGAGGGGGAACAGGAGAGACTTCAAAGGGAGAACTGGACTTCTTACCCCTCTTTGCTTCTGGCTAGCAAAAGATGTAAAAGAATCAAAGTTTTCAAGATTTCAAACAGGTGTGAAGGCGACCGAGCAGAAGTTGCTTACTTCTGTTTTAGGTACGGACAAGACGTACAAGTGGACATGTGGCTTGTGTGAGCTTTGGGGGAGAAAGATGGAAGGTGGTCAGTTCCCACGATAAAGATGAGAATGGTGACGATGAGGAGGATAACAGGTGTTACAAGAAGCATGTAGGGTGAGTGGTTTGGGGACTGTTGGCATTTGGAGAGGTAGAGGAGAAAGAGGGATTTGTGAAAGGGACTGAATAGAAAGGCCAGGACTGTATAGCACCCACAGGGAGACTGAGTCCTGAGGAAAGATTTCAGTGGGGTCAAAGAATTATAAGGAAGAGATTTGAAGAAGTGTGTGTGTGTGTGTGTGTGTGTGTGTGTGTAAAAAGGGCTAACAATGTAGAAAGCCAGGATGAAGGAGGGGCCGGAACGTGGGTGGAAACGCAGCCATCTACAAGTGTACAGTATCTGTAGAGCCACGTATCAGAACATCACATTTCATAGGAAAGATGGTATCTTGGGGAAAAAAGGCCAAAACAACCCAGCAAGCAGCATCTCAAAAGGTACCACCCAGGGTGAGGATGTCCCGGAAGGTACACTTTATTAAATGGCAGGGGGACTCCATCCAGGAGAGAAAGTGATACTTAGAGAGCCTGAAGTAAAAGCAGGATTATCTGGTTGGAAACCAATCTTGCAGTCTCTAAGAGAGATGGTGATACGTGCAAAGCACTTATAAAGAGTTTCAGATAAGGCACCAGTGCTTGGCGCGGAGAAGGAGGAGACAGATTAAGTTGCATAATTGACAAATAAATGGGTAAAGAGAGAGAGAAAATGGTAAATTAGAAAGCAGCAGAGGAAAGCTAAACCTTTATTTCTCCAAGCAGCTGGAGGTCTTTATAAATAAAAACGCCTCAGGAAAGGGCCCTCCTAGAAGGGGGAGATTAAAATAATTGAGAGGAACAAGATCCTGGAGAAAGAGAGATGTGGGAATATGGTAAATACAACTTCCAAGTTGGTAAAAAGCTTGGGATGGCTGCATTGGGAGGTGCGATAAGGTGGCCTTGGGAGATGAGTAACTTGGTGTCTCGACCACAGTGAAGGCCGGAGTGGTGATTTGGCACGACCGGCCGGCCGGAGACCACCTGTGTGTGAGAGTCTGAGAATTTCTCTCCCAGGGGCCTGCAGAAGAAATTTTAAAAAGCAGATGGAGCCATAACCCAAGGCTGGCAACTGTATAGCCCAAGGAAAGGGAATGAGGGATTTTATAGAAGTCACGCACACTGAGCATGTGTGACCTTGGACAAATCGTAAACCTCTCTGAGCACCAGCCATCTGATAAATGTGGAAGTAATGAGGCAGAGTGTTAAAACTCATTATATAATTACTGGCACAAAAAAGATCGTCGTTTTTATACTCTCTGACCAAATAGAGTTTTTTAGCCTCTCCAGAAGAGGAAATACTGCAATAATAGGCACATGTAAAAAACATGTGCTCGATGAATAAACGAGTGAATAAATTAATTAGCATAATATAACTTACTTTACAACAGCATGGTATCTGGTGCCAGGATAATATAGCCAGACATTTCCTGTGGTGTGTATAAGTTCTCTGAGCTCGGAAGTTAGGAGCTATTTTATAATCTCTTTATTTTGGAATACGTGCATAAAAACTCATTCTTAAAGCAGGGAACGCTGCTTCGACATGTTTAGGTAACAGGATGACAGAGCTGGAAGCAGCGTTGGTGACCTTCTCTAGCACTGTCCTTTTTCCTAAATGGGAAAATCGAGACAGCAGAAATGTTAAGTAACTTGTTCGGGATCAAACACTTGCCGTTGGAGCCAACGCTAGAGGTCTTGCCATGGTCTGTGCAGAAATGGCTCCAACTGAAGGTCCGTGACCTGCCTCACCTTCTCTACTGAAGGTGTACTATGATTTTTAGAAAAACAAATACTGATGCTATTGTTTATATAACTATTCCATGAAGAATAGTCTTTAATAAGCATTTGAGTACCTTTTCACTAAGGTAATAAAGAAAATATTTCTCCCTTTGAGAAACTCCTATTAGCCAGTAAAATATATTAATTTCTGTGACTTTTTTTCTCCTAAAGGTGAGTTGGGAAGAAATGGTTTCTTTTAGAGTTAGAACCTATGGGAACTTGATATTGAAGGGGTCTAATAACTGAGTGAATGGAATGAGAAGCCCGTGAGTAGTCCGCCTGTTCAGGTGCGGCTCTGTGGTCTCTTTCCAGGTGGCAAACTTGTGAGAAGTATTTCCAGAATTCAAGCCAGTGGGAGCGGGACAGCATATGTATAAATATTATATAAGGAGTCTGAAATCGTTATAGACTCATGTACACACACACACATACACTATTTCATTATACTTGGTAAATCCATTAGGACAAGGCAAATGTCTTCATCCAGAAATTAAAATAAGTTCAGACATCTCTACAGGCTTTAAATTTGCCATATGCAACAGGCCTAGAACCCTGTGCCCATCTCCAGCTTTGTGAGCACAATAGTGTGTGTGTGTGTGTGTGTGTGTGTGTGTAAGGTTAAAATTCACTTGAATTTGGTTTTTATCCTCCTGGTTATTGACTATATGTGATATACTTTTAATTGTTAATATTATCATTAGAAAGATAATGTCATTAATGAATTGTGAGGGAGAAAATAATTTTGGTGGTTGTTTAAAATTGTTGGCTCATAAATGACTCTTTTCTGCGTGGGTCAGGTGCTTGCACTGTAAGGCTGAACCACACCGTGTGTGCTTGTTTGGGCATTTTCTTTTTATCTGAGATGATTTTGAAACAGAAGAGCAACGAGAAAATGAAGGGTTCCCATTTCTCTTTACACCCAATTCTGTATGCCCTGTTACTTCCCAGTGTTTGAATACCTACCGCATTCTCCCTTCACCGTCATAACCTCCATACTGATGGTCCTTACTCAGCTACCTCATCCCTTGCTCAGACACAGCTTGGGCAGAGCCTGGAAGCAAAGATAGGCTGGATTCCTTTTGGTACGTGGTTATTGCCTCTAACCTTAGGGAAGAGGGTCCCTCTAGATAAAAACACTTTGACAAGGCCTCCTGTTGTCATGAAGCAGATTTGTACACACAAACAGAACTCCTTCTACCCACCCTCAGAGAAAGGGACCCTGAGTTTGCCTACAAAAAAAGCCTAACTATTTGACATTTGTTAAACACCCCCAGTGTGGTGTGGCTGTTCAGCCACATTTAACTCCCAGATCTACGTCCTAC
>NW_003852430.1:15820401-15850485 GCF_000181295.1 Otolemur garnettii
ACTGAATCAGGCTCTTGGGCCAAATTGGTCTATATAAGGTTTCAGATGAATATTTTACAGATGTTCCCTATGACCAACTTGTAACTTTAGAAAAGGGAAAAAATTAATTTAGATACACTGTTTCCTTCTTGGCCTGTGTCATAGTGCTCTTTTATTAAAAGAAAAGTCTGAATAGAACCTTTTTGTCTCCCTGCAAGGCTTATTTCTTAATTAATGTAGAGATTTCCACTCCCTTCCCCCAGGTACTTCCTGTGATGTACTATAACCCTGGTTAAAAGCTAGATGAAACTAAGCTGACAGTGGGTGAAGAAAAAGATGTATAAGGCATGCCCATGTGTCATCGTGACAGGCACACATTAGTACTAATGGTCTCCCACGGACTATCACCCTGTGTGCATGGCTAGTCTGTAATGTAAATTCAGGTGTCTATATAATTGGATTTCTGACAGTACTTGTCCATCTATCACCCCATCTTTTCTTAACTATTGAGAATATCATCTCTTCAATGTGTTTGTATGCATACACACATACATAATCAAGATGTGTGAAAACACCTCTTCATTTGAAAAAAAAATCAACAGGCTTATACAGAATAACTTTAGCAACAAATGGTGAGTTTATTTTAAGAATAAACCTTGTAAATATATAGACCTCTAAAAATAAAAATAGTAAAATTTCTCATACGTTTATTTTCCTTACCAAATATGACAGTTACCCACAAGTAGAACAGATTGTAGTTATTGCTGATCTTATGTCTGAAAAACCACAAGCATTTTGGGGAAAAGCACATGAATATCTATTGGCCCACACAGGTCAGTTTTGGCTCTATACACAGAAGCCTTCAGGAAAACTAAATGGTCTTCTTCTGATCAATGCTGCTTATGTGTATTCTGCCAATCTAGGCTTGCTTGAGTCTGAGGCTGCTTTCTACCTTGGACCAGTTTTGCCGTGATCTACTTCCTCTAAGAGTGGATGCTGTAAGGTGATCATACTGCCCAAGGGCAAGTGCATAGCCCAGATGCAACATCCCATTCACAAATCACTGTCCACCCATGAGCACTAAGATGTAAGTCACCATCACTTTGTCCATTGTGAAAGTGCTGCTTCGTACTTACTTACCCTGTGAAACTCTCAAATCCACATAACTATCTTATTCTTTTCCTATAGGCAGAGCCATATGCAAACTAAACCATCCTCAGAGAGGTGCCTGGGCAAACATAAGCACAGAACAGTCAGACTGCAGTGAAATCTTGTAGCTCTGAGTTTTATTATCAATAAAGTTTTATTTATTCATTGTAAGCATCGTGCACATTCGGGTTTGTGTTGTCTCTGACTGGTCTCATACTAATGATAGCAGAGTTAAGTAATTGCAACATTGACCTATGGCCCCCAAAGCTAAAAATGTTTACTGTTTGTCCTAGGCCAGAAAACTGTGTTTTCTGTCATGTGGCCTTGTCTTGTGGATAGGTGACTTAGAGAGACATAGATGAAAGAAATAAACATAGTTATCAGGAGAGTGGAAATTCAAAGGATGCCGTTAATTAGAGTCAGAGTCATGGCAAATGAATGGAGAAGAATCCAGGAGAAACCTGGTCAGAAGGTGGAGGGGAGTAGAAGAGACCTCTCCCCAAAGCAGAGAGGCTATGCCAGAGAGGCGGGGGAGGGAGGAGGGAGAGAAAGACAGGGAGGAGAGAAGAGATACCATGTGGATATGGCCCTGAGACACAGATTAGCCTGTTCCTCAGGCTCCCCTGGTTTCTGACCATTGTCCTATCTACAGCTGTAAGTACCTCAACCCCTCTGGCTATGGAAAGCAAAGAGCTCTTTTTGCAATTAAAAGAGAAGGACTAAAATAGGCCATTATGTGTTGGACCTCCATGAGGCAAATCTGTTTCCCTTAGTTCTAAGTTCCCCTGGGGATGACTCACCTGTTAGAGCTCAGTATTGATGGTAAATATGAATAAGCAAATTTGGGGAGACAAGTCGTTGGATGTAGTAGACAAGGACTGGGTTGATAAAACATGTAAATGTAATGTTGATTGCAGTTAAGATAGCTCACACTTCATGCCATTAAATAGCAATTTCCCTTTATTTCATTTGTTCAGCCACTCAGTAAATTTGGAAGACCTACTAAGTGTAAAGAACTTGGGCCAGACAGCTTGATGGATGAGTACATGAATCATGTGTGTAACAAGATCCATTCTCAGGAACATAAATAGTCTTGTAATAAAACAATGTCCCTGAAGAGAATAATGGGTAAATCAGTGGCAGTGTCATCATATAATAAAATGCCATATAGTAGTGGAAAGGCACGAACTCAAGCTATCTGAATCAATACAGATTTTATTCTACATCTAAAATCTAATGTGGAGTCAAAAATAAAGGGCAGAAACATTTTGATAGTAGAAGACGAGCTATACAATATTTTAAAACATTGAAACCAATACTTAGACCAGCATACATATATTGTATATATTTTTTAATGTTTAGAATTGATAGACATAAGGATAGCTTTTACATCTCAAGAGAAAGAAGGGGAATGGGGTGAAGGAGGCATATGCAGGAGTTTCAATTCTATCTGCATATTTAAATTCTTTTTTTTCCCCATGAAAGACCAAAGCTTGAGGAAACACAGCAAAATGGGTGATGGATGCCTAGACATTCATTTTATTTTTCTCAGACACTTTTTCTGTTTGAAATATCTCAGAAGAGAATAAAGAAGAGCCTAGGTGTGTTTATCTGGAGACACATCCCAAAGAAGGGAGGTGTGGGTGGTTATCAGGGTGGGAGTTCAGGATCAGGACTTCATTTCATTGTGTGTTTAGTCATATTAGTCGGCTGAATGAAAATCACTTTGGATAGCGAGCATCAAGGCCCCACTTCGTGTGCTGAGACTAATAAATGAAGCCTGGAGGTGGCTGTGTTTGGGCACGGCCCTTGTCCTGCTCAGCTGTATACAGCAGTGCACACATGGACAGCCACAGAGGGACTCTGAGAACTGGTAGCAGATATGTTGGGAATCCCTGGCTGTACTATGGACGCAAAGCAGATGTTCCAAACACTTTGGGGTCCCAGACCCTTTCAGAATGTTAAAATACCAACTCTACCATTCATCCATGTAACCAAAAACCACTTGCGCCCCAGATGTATTGAAATAAAATAAAAATGTATCACAAAGGAAAAAACAACAACAACAACGAACCATGTCCTTAAACATGTACACGTTTGCACATGTAAATGATTTCCACATATTTCCAGAAGTTCACAGTCCATGGAATCCAAGAACTTTGGTTAAGAAACTCGAGTGTAGACACATTATACATTAGATAAATTTGGTCACAGCTGCCAGTGAAAGAGAGCCAGTGGTGCAGTCTCTGTGAATAGACCCAGGACTCTGGAGGTGGAGCTACAGACTCAGTAAAGACAGCACACACCCCAGGGAGACGAAGGGCTCTGATTTAGGTACCTGTTACCACCATCAATCTTGGAGCACAAATGACCAAAGGGTACAGAATCTGTCCTTGAACTTAGTGTTTTGTAAGGACTCTCAAATGCTTTTTTGAAGAACAGAGCATCTGGGAGGGCTTAGGAAAATCCTTCAGCTGGTTCTGCCCCTGTGTGCAGTTTTAGGGTGGTGAAAGGAGACTCAGTCAGATGACAAGCAAGTTCTTGGCATCAAACCCCAACCACCAAGGCAGAGTATGACTAAGGAAAGAAAGTTTGAGTAAAAGGTCACAGACAACATGCACTTAACACATTTTTATTCACCAGGTGGCAAAAGAAACGAAATCCCTGAAGTTGGGTTCATTGAATAAATATTGCAGTGAGTGACATGCCCAAATGTATTTCACAGACTGTCTCCTGTTGCAAGTACTATTTTTTTCTGACTGTTACGTATTTTGATTCATGATTTAAACACACTTAATGACTCTTTTGTAATATTAAACTCCATTTCCATGCTTCTGAAATGATGTTTATGTAGTCGTTGGTTTGAGAACAATTAAAAAGCACTTATGTGAGATATAAACTAAGTACCCTTTTTTGTCTCCTTTCTTATAATTTAATCTGCATTAGATCACTCAACTAGTAATTGTTATTCTAATAATCTATGCTAACCACGTTCTTTTCTTTGAATTGGTTGACTAGCTAAAGTATATGCAACAGTGATTCATGGACATGCATTTTGAAATAACCAATATCAATAGGTGTAGGATAGTTATACCACCTTGTAAACAGCCACCCAGACAAATGAAATGCAAAACGGAAAAAGAAAAGTACTGCAAATACGTTGAAATGTGTAGTTCAAGCTGACTGCCTGAATAGGTCCATATTTATATAGCCGTGTAAAAACACAAGGAAAACAAACTAGAAATTCCAGGATATTTTCAAACTGACATCTTGACACTTTACTATTTTTCTCTGCCAGGAGAGTAAATGAGTGGTTTGCCCTCTAGGGAAAAATCTATTTAAAAGAGAAAATATTTTAAATTCATACTTTTATAGAAGAAAATAAGAGTAGTTCTTAATAGGAGGGGAAGGGGTGGGATATGTGTGAATGGTAGGGCACAGTGAAATATATTAGCATAAGGGATTGTTTACTTATGATTAATTGCTTCCTTTTTTAATTCCTCACACATTTATGGGGTGAGCATTGGTAATATGAAGATGGAAGGAATAGTCCTCACCTTCAAGTCGATTTAGGCTTATGGGAGAAAACGCAGGAAATAATCAGTGTGGTATCAACTTAGAGATGCAGTCAGAATGATGCGTTCAGTAACTGATCCCATGGGGTATGAAGCAGAGGATGGTCGGAAGGGGTCATGCTTAAACTGGGTGGATGAAGGAAAAGAGCTCAGCCCGTTCAGAGGACAGGTGGGAAGAAATAGGCCAACAGGCCAAGACGGGAGAGAATATTTTGTAAACTATTTTGTGAATTATAAATCGCACCTCCTGTGGGGAGGAGAGGCATGAGATGAGATTGATGCCTTCTTCAGATCTTGTTTTCATACCTTTTGTTCATGTGTTAAATGTAGCTGCTCCCTTTTTGAACTGTGATTGCCTCCTAATCTACTCAATGACATCCTCAAGGGGAGGAACAGTCATGTATTCATCTCTCTTCCCTAGTGCCTCACATAGGCCAGGTGACTGGTGGGTCCAAAGGGAAGGCTCTTTTAGTTCAACTGAATGAATGAGAGGGTAGATGGATGGATGGACAGATGGATGGATACTCTGTAATTAAAAAGAAATGTACTTGAGCTATGACTGTTTCAGTGGAAAAAACAACATAGGAAAAAAAATGCAATACACGGGGTGTGGTAGAATGTAAAAATATTTTTACTAGACATACCCTTGGACTTTATGACAAATTAGAAATTATTTCCTCTTATGCCTGGCGCTCTAAAATTTCACATTCATGCATACACTAGTATACTTGTTAAATTGTTGGACGCAAATCTCCCTTGATTTAGAAGTCTATTCTTTTACTGGATTGACAGTTTTTAAAAAGTAATTCAAGTTTTCCAATTAAAACACTCTAATTTTGCAGTGTGTAACCTGAATTATGTGAAAATAAACTGCTTAGTTCCCTGGGGAAAAAAAAAATCTTAATTCTGTTAAACTCTTTAAAATGGTATTACATATCAAAGAGAACACCTTTAAATTACTAATGGAGAAAAAATGAAATAGCTCTGGAGACACGAGGAGAGCAAGCAGACAGCTGGAATTTTTGGGAAATGTCTGTGGTATTTGGGTTTATTTTTAAGAGAAAGAAAAATTTTCCATTAAATTTTATAACACAATAACATTTGAAAAACTTAGACTCCACAAGGGTCTTTATAATGCTGATGTAAAACTCAGTTTATATTTTAATCATGAATTACAGATTTCTTTTTTGATACAGGTGAGAGGATAAGAAACAGTCTTTTATGGCTTCTTCCATCTCCTTTAATCGCATCCTCCTCCTGTCTCAATGCTAGAACACTGAATTTATTTTTATTTTTATTTTTCATGGGATCTATGTGTAAACACTACCACATCATATGTAAATAAGAACACTTCAAATATTCCCTGGGACATTGAAAGGAAATCAAACAAAACATTCTGAAATGTGTAGGCAACATTAAAAGTGCTTGAAACAGAAGGGAGAGAAAAAGAGGCTTTCTAACCTGCGTCTTTTTTAGTGAAGTGTTTCAGAAGATGAAGAAGTTTTAATTATGTGCTTCCTTAGCAGAGTGGGATATTAATTCCTATGAATCATTCTCTCCAGCTTCCAGTCCCACTCTCATTTCTCTCTCCCTTTTCTCCCCCATCCTTCCCATCCCCCTCTTCCTTATCTCATTCCTCCTCGTCTTCCCACCTTCTGCTGGAACAAAAAGCCAAATTTGCTTGGTGGCGATCCCCTGGAATTGAGCAGGACTGAACTAAGGGTCCTTCTTGCTTTGTGCTTCCTATTCCCTTCCTTATCCAACCTGCGTATCCTTGGATCCTAGACTTTTTCTGATGCCTGCCTCTCCCTGCACCCTGGCCAGAGGGATTGCTCAGGGGCTGTTGGAAAGGTCGAAGGGACACTTGCAAATGCCAAAAAGCTGTCCTTCTGTGTCTGGTTAGCCACAGAGAGAGGTACCGTACTGGTGAGGAAGGAAGGCTCCATCTAGTCAGAAGACAGAGTTCAGCTCAGCCTCCCAAGCTGCTAAGTGGACAAGGAAGTCTTCTGGTCCCAGTTTCCTCATCTATTAAGTGAAAATGATTAGAACTATATCACTGAAGTGCGAAGTGTACTGAGAATTACATAAAATGATAGAAAAGACAGGCACCCGAGTAGTGTTGTTTATAACATCCTGTGATGAATTCCCCATTTCCTTCCTTTTTTTTTTGAGACAGAGTCTCGCTCTGTTGCCCAGACTACAGTGCCATGGTGTCAGCCTAGCTCACAGCAGCCTTAAACTCCTATGTTCAAGTGACACTCCTGCCTTAGCCTCCCGAGTAACTGGGACTACAGGCACCCACTACCATGCCTGGCTACCTTTTTTTTTTTCCATTTTTAGTAGCGATGGGGTCTCACTCTTGCTCAGACTGGTCTCAAAGTCCTCAACTCAATGGGTACTTCTGTCTGAGCCTCCCAGAGTGCTAAGATTACAGGCGTGAGCCACCGCGCGGGATCTGAACTCCCTATTTCAATCAGTACCTTTATTCACAGACAATCCCACGTATTCACAGATTATAAGAATCACAGCAGCAATTGCTTACTGTAGTTTGTTTATGCCATAAAAAAGATTTTAATTTAGTTTACAAAGGGAGACCTCCCTCCGGGGTTTTCATTACAATATGTTTCAGCTGCCACATTTTCTGACTTTCCCGTGTCTTGAAGCCTTTGTGCTGGTGTTTCATAACCAACCCGGAGGATGGCGGAACCAGTGGGGCCTGCCGTTTACTGCTTGTCTTAGTTACACTGAATGATTTTTTTTCTTTCCCTACTGCTTCATTTTTTTTTTTTTTGCTTTAAAATCCTCCTTTGTTTGAATAGAGTTTTCGTTAGTGTCTGCTTATGTAATTTTATCTCCATTTCTAATTGTGAAATTTGTTCAGTAGATGTGAATTTTCTTTCAGCACTATTCAGCATGGAGAAGGTAATGGTTAGTACCTAAAAATGCCTTTTTAAATGTTCACTGTAGTTCTGTTAATTTTATCGATGACATTTTTTTATAGTTGTAGTCATTATACTGCTTATTAAAAATAGTTATTTAAAACTACAGCACTAACATCAATCTCTGAATAACATATTTGCCCATAATAGCATTTTATTGGGTCAGTGCAATTATATACTAAATACCAATTTTTGTTACCAAATGTGGACATAAAAACAGTTAATTCCACCTCTTGAGGGCGGGACACAATTATAAGAGGGATTTTACCTAACAGATGCAAGCAGCATAACCTGGTTCTTTGTTAATTCTCTGGCTAAGCATACTCATTTATCAAAGTAAGGTAATAGTAGCATAATCTTTTTTCAAAACATCTACTTCCAGATATTTATTTGAGAAACTGTTCTATGGAGAAATTAAATTATACACATTATATGTTTAACTCAGTGATAGAAACTTATACACAGTTGGACATCAGATAGTTTCATTTAACATTAGGTACCTTATAGGCAATAAATATTTGAAGACTATTTTGTCACCTGTAAAATGTAAGTAATATTGGCACTTGCTCATTGAGTTTCTTTGAAAATCAATAGAAATAATTCATGCAGAACTTAACCTGGTGTCCAGCCTGTGGAAAGCACTTGAAGAACACTCGATATTATGAATCAGGGACTGCTGTCACCGTAGCCCAGATTAAGACAGTAGGAACATAAGGATAGAAATGATCAACACTTTATTTTTTTTTTCTTGTTTGGGATTGAGGGTACAAAGAATTAGGTCACACTGATTGCATTTGTTAGATAAATCCCTCTTATAATTGCGTCCCCCCCCCGGAGGTGTGCCATGTACACCATGACCTGCCTTCCGCCTGATCAACATTTTAGATAGAGAACAGAAAGTAAATGAATAGAAATGACTTCATTGTGTTTCAGACATTAGATATAAGAATAGGAATAGAAGGAAATTGGGGTTCAGGGGGAGGGAACTGGGAGAATTTGGGGAGTATGGGAGAGAAGAGGTGATACTAAGCTGCGTTTGGGATGCCCTGAATTTTTTTTTTTTTTTTGAGACAGAGCCTCAAGCTACCCCTGGGTAGAGTGCTGTGGTTCACAGCTCACAGCAACCTCCAACTCCTGGGGGTTCAAGCGAGTCTCCTGCCTCAGCCTCCCAGGTAGCTGGGACCACAGGCGCCCACCACAACGCCTGGCTATTTTTTGGTTGCAGCCATCATTGTTGTTTGGTGGGCCTGGGCTGGATTTGAACCTGCCACCTTAGGTGTATGTGTCTGGCGCTTTAGCCACTTGAGCCATAGGCGCCCAGCCGGGATGCCCTGAATTTAAAGTGGTAAAGGTCATTCTGGTGAAGATGTGTGCAGCCATCTCATGGACCGGACTGGAGTTTTTGTGTTGTTGCTGTTCACTTAATTCTTCAAGAAATACTTATTGTGAAGTAGATTCTGTGCATAGGTGAGAAACTCAGGATGGAAATACATAAATCTGTGAGTCTGTTTTCTAAGGAATGTTAGACGTGAGGAACCATGTGCTAGGCATGGGGAACTGGTAAATGGTTACAAACGGGAGGAGGAAAGAAGGAGGACGTCGCCAAGGAAGCAACAGGAGAGGCTGATGGCGTATCAGGAGCCTGTTGTGCTGGCAGAGGAGACACCTTCAACATTTGTGGACGTTCAGAAGACTCACTTTTATAGAAATTGAATATGATTTTCAGAGTTTAGGATCATTCTTGTAAGCTTCAGTGATCGAAAATGAAGATGAGATTATTCTTGGCTTATACACATGAAAATGATTACACACATCTACTTATTTTACTATGAAGTCATAATTTTCATTAAAATGAAGGCGTTGAAGCAGTTGTTTGGTGAACAATGAAAAATGTACTTTGCCTAAATCGTAATGAAGAATGCTTGGATATTTAAAAGTGCTTAGTTCTGCAGTTTCCTGCACAATTTGTAGAAAGAAAACCAGCCACATTTCTAATAAACAATGGTTAGTTAACCTTTTTATTTTTCTATTTTAGTAGTGAGGATCTTTTTTTCTTTTAAGGAACAAAAAAAGATGGATGTTTTACTTCAGCAGCTATGTACAACAAAAGGCGAAAAATGGGGCCAAGGTCTTTAGAATAAACTGTGATGAACTTACAATCTGTGTACCCCAACACCCAGTCAGCAGAGGAGACCCCAGGTGCTGCCACATTCACTTGAAAGAAACAAGTATGTACTGGCTGTCCATTTTTAAGCACCGTGTTAGATTTTACGAACCATAAAATCACAATCTTCAAGTGTAAGGGAGGAGACAAGTAGAATAGCGGTGACACAAAGGCGTCTCTTGATCACTGTGAGATGTTCCTAACTCAGAGAAGCAGAGAGAGTGAGAATCTAGGTGAAAGTGAGCAAGAAAAGGTTCGTGGAGAAAGTAGAATGAGAGAGGTGTGGGCTGTGGGAATAAAGAGCGATGTCACATTCCAGATAGCGGGAAGACCGAGAGCAAGGCCGTGGAGACCAGCTTGGTGGTGGGGCACCTAGGGAAGTGCTGTCCTGCTGTTGGAGAAAAAGACAGAGAAGTGGAGTAGTAAGAGATGAGGATAGTGGGAGAGGTGTGGGGGCATCCTGTGAGTGCTGTCGTGGGGAAATTCTGATTGATTCAGTAGGCAGTGAGGAGCTATTAATGAATTTTGAGTAGGGGAATGACATTACTGGAGAAGCAATTTAGAAGACTGATATGACAGCAGTGCATCGTATATTCTGGAATGAAGACAGATGAGAATGGGAGACACTGGCTGGGAACCTATGGTTACAGCTCAGCAATTAATGAAAGTCTGAACAAAGATGAAATGAAAAATAAAGAATCTATATATGGGTCTTCCAAAATGCAGATATTCAGAAGTATTCTCGGTACTAGGGCAGTATTTTAAATTTTCCAGGTTGGCACAGAGTGAACTGTGGTGTGATCTGGCACAGGGGAGTCTCAGCTGCAGGGCACTGCTTCTGTCTGTATGAATGGTGCCTTCTCTTCTTTATGAGGCCACCAATTGGATGCATAAGTAAAATCAGTTGCTGCTTTCACTCTGCTCTGGACACTCACACAGCCAAAGTTCATAAGGGATTTTGGACCACACAACAAACCAGGATGGTGTTATGAACTGATTGCTCCAGGGGTGTTAGAGAAGTTTCTTTCTCTTTCTCTTTCTTTTTTTTTTTTTTTTTGCAGTTATTTTAAAATATCTATGAAATTCTACTTGAAATGATAATCTTTCTTTGGATTGATATAAGGGTACATACAATTAGGTTGTATTATTTTCATTTGCAAGGTAAACTCCGAGCTGAACTCCATCCAGTAGGTGGGCATCGACCTCTACGCTGTACCTGTTATGTGGGAGCTGACCAGCCCTCCCTGCCCTCCTCTCATCTCTACGTAAATTTGTGTTTTTCTTTCATGTGGGCTTGTAGTTGCTCACCTACTAGTTTCAAATTAGTATTGAGTACATGAGATGCTTGCTTTTCCATTTTTGAGATACTTAGGAGTGTCCTTCAACTCCATCCAGGTAAATACAAAGGATGTGAAGTCTCCATCTTTCTTTATGGCTGAATAGTATTCCATGGTATATACAGGCCACAGTTTATTAATCCATTCATGGGTTGTTTCCACATCTTAGCAATTGTGGATTGAGCCTCTATAAACATTATAGTGCCAATATCCTTATGATAAAATGATTCTTTTCTCCTGGGTAGATGCCTGGTACTGGGATTGTCAGATCAAATGAGAGGTCTGATTTGAGTTCTTTAAGGATTCTTCATATTTCTTTCCATAGAGGCTGTATTAGTTTGCAATCCCATTAACAGTATAAGAGTGTTCCCGTCTCTCCATATCTTTGCCAGCATCTGCAGCTTTGGGACTTTGTGATGTGGGCTAGTCTCACTGGTGGTTTTGATCGACATTTCTTAGAGAGGTTTCTTAATTACTTTAGAAAGGCAGCTGCTCTTCTCACCCACTATCCCTGGGATGTAGTGTGTTTGCCTGTGAGATCAGTCCTCAAATGCATCTCTACCTGGTATTCCAGCAGTAGCAACCTGGCATGTTTGAAAATCTATTGCTTTATTTATTTGTATGAACCTCAGTTTCCTACTCAATAAACAGAATATTCTCTGAGCAAAGGATATTTCCATATATCTATATGTTATCTATTTGTTATATTTTTTCACCATTAAAGTGCATTTAATTGTAATGAAACTTTTAATTACAAATAACTATAAAACAAGAATCTTTTTCAGCTTATCATTCCTAGTCTTGGTTTTGTGGCCCTTTCACCCAAGGAAAAGTAAATATAGTTTTCTTAAGTTATGAATTCGGAAAACATCATGGACTTAACTTCCTGATTTATATTCTCAGGGATGGTTTCTCCACCACAGCCAAGTGCACCCACCGGGAGCCTGTTATTTCTGGCCGTGACACTTTTGGCCTGGACTTCATCATTCCCATTGACCTTCAGGTTGGGATACATTTGACTTCATCACTAGGCGCTTCAAGACATTATTACATAACGTCCTAACACAAATTATTGTTAATCGAAATCCTATGAATCAAGGTAGATTTTTAAGTCTAATAAAATGATGGGTTGAGAGAATTCCACCAAATATGCCATATGTTTGGCTTGGCCTCTACACAAATACCACAATTAATTGTCATATTTTTTAATTGTAAGAGGTCTTAGAAATGTGGTTATGATTTTCAGTATTTAAGAGGGTCTCTTTGTTTTCCATTTTTGAAATTTTATCTCCTGATTAACTCACCCATTTGATAAATGGGGACTTTCTCCATGCAATATATTTAAGTATTAAAATGACATCCTCAGAGTGAAAGAGGTTATTTTACATTTGAAGGTTTTGGAGTTTGCCTCATAGACCGTTAGTGCCTAAGTGAAGAAATAAGGTCTTGTTCAACTTCAGTGGTTCCTAGGAGATGCTCAAGAAGTTTACTCAGACTTGCAGAATGTGCCAAGACTATAAAAATTACTTCCTGAAAGTCTTTGTAGATAGAAATTGTAGCTTATTTGCAGATGCTGTTATGGTATAGTCACAGCTTACTATTATGTATTGTCTAACTTGTAGAATTGTTATAATGTTGTAAGAGAATTTAATGAAGTGTGTAAAGCAACATTATGTTTGATATTTCCAAATCTACTTATTCTTAGTTGTTATTCTTACTTTGTGAGCCCTCCGACCTCACTTTTCTTGGAAAGGTCCTCAGTATTTGATTTGTTCAAGCCTCATTAAGATGTAAATGATCACTGAACTTCTCACAACGTTTGCATTTTAATCCACAACTTACATTCAAGTGAGTTATAAGTCTTCTGTATTCTGGGTATCTGCAGGCTTGGAAGTTATGATGGGCAGCTCAGGAAGCTTTACTGGAACTCTTGCAACCATTCCATTCTGTGCTTAGAACGTTGATGAAGATTTAATCCACCTCCCAAAACATCTGTTTCAAAAGAATAAAGATCCAAGCAGGACCTGTGGAAATCAAGTGCATTTGTAATACAATCAGATATTAATTTTTGTCAACTTTAATAGTTAATTACTTCATTTTTAGTGATTGCAAAGACAGCGTAATTTAAAAAGTAAGAGCAGATAGGACAGGTTAAGGGACAAAGAAAAGCCCAGGGAGAGGGGTCTGTCATCCAACGCTCCCTGTCCAAGCATGCCCCTTCCCTTCCATACTCTTAATCTGAATTCCTAGGTTCCTTTAGATACATATGAAAAGTCACCTCCTCTCTGAAGCCCATCTCAAGTGTTTACATATCCAGTCACTGACTCATCAGTCTCTGTTTCCTCAGGACATAGAGCAGTTAGCAGAAACGTGGGAATTTCCCCCTCAACAGTGATGTCTCCCCTATTAGGCTTCTCTGGGTTCAGGCTTTGTCTTTTCAGCTTTATCCCCAGTGCTAAGTAACTGGCTGAATGAATAGATGCTAAGTTATGAGAGACTATAGCCCTTGGCCAATTTGAATTGTGGGCAAGTTATTTTCATGTTGGATTCTTGCAACTAAGCAATGATTAGTATTTCTTGGGTGAATTTTTTCTGTTTCCTGAGGAGTATTCTAAACTTCATGATAGATATTTCCTGGAATCATGAATTTTTTTTATAGTAGTCTGTGGCTTTAAAGAGTGTGAGATTTCTAAATGTATTTAAACAATATTTAGACAATGTAAGTGTGCCATACTTATTTAAAGTTTTTTAAAAAACTTCCTATTAAGGGGGCAGCACCTGTGGTTCAAGGTGTAGGGCGCCGGCCCCATATACTGGAGGTGGTGGGTTCAAACCTAGCCCCAGCCAGAAACAGCAAAAACAAAAACAAAAAAACTTCCTATTAAGGGAAAGCTTGTTATAACTTACCTTATGGTTAACTGTCCACTAGGATTGCCTTCTTGCAACTGGACATCTCATCAAAGCCTCATTCTGTATAATGGAATTTGATCAATAGCAAGTCCACTTTTAAATCTCCACCCATACTTCTCCTCTTGTTGATCCAACTGTCTGTCCTTGACATCCCCAGAGACATCTGATCAGCATCTCAAATTCTCTACCCAGGATTCATTTGCACCTGTGTAAATAATCATCTCTATCCATCTAGGTATCTTGCCACTACAAATGCTGTTCTTCCAGTTACTCAGACAAAACAAACAAAAACCCCCGAACAAAAATAAAAAGATTTTTAAAAAAAAACAACACCTTGTCTTAGTTCATTCCTGCTGTTATAACAAAATACCACAGCCTGAATAATTTAAACATAAAAGGAATTTATTTCTTTTATGGGAGAAATAAATAAATTTATTTTATGGAGGCTGGGAAGTCCAAGATCAAGGCACTGGAAGATAGGGTATCTCATGAGGGCTGTTCTCTGCTTCTAAACAGGTGCCTTATATCTGCATCCCCTAAAGAGGAAACATGCTACAGTATGTCCTCACATGGAAGAAGGAACAGGAAGTCAAGAAACAGAGTATGATGCTCCCTTCAACCTCTTTTATAAGGTTGCTAAGCCCATTCATGAAGGCTCTGCCCTCATGACCTAATCCCTTGGGCCCTATTACTATCGCATTGATGATTAAGTGTCAAAGTATGAAAATTTGGGGATCACATATAGACCATAACATCCTCCCCACCAATCAGCAATTTTGAATTACCTTGACTCTCACAAACACCATGTCCAGTTGGTAAAGTAACCCTTCATGGCGTCTCTTAGCCTGCCCCCTCCTCTCCATTCCCTCCACTCTCGTTTTGGCAGAGGCTGCAGTGGCTGCCTGCATTGATTTCTGCGTCTACTCTTGTCTTCTCTAGTCTATTTTCAACACTGAAGCCAGCGTGAAACTTTTATTTTTATTTTATTTTTTGAGACAAAGTCTCACTCTGTAGTTCTGGGTAGAGTGCTGTGGCATCATAGCTCACAGCAACCTCAAATTCTTGGGCTCCGGGATCCCCTTACCTCAGCCTTCCTAGTATCTGGGACTTCAGGGGCCTGGTTAGTTTTTCTGGTTTTTGTAGAGACAAGAGTCCTGTTCTTGCTCAGACTGGTCTCGAACGCCTAAACTCAAGGAATCTATTGCCTTGGCCTTTCAGAGTGCTAGGATTACAGGTGTGAGCCACCACACCGGCCTCAGGTGAAACTTTTAGAACCTAAGTCACCTCATATATCTCCTCTAAAACCTTGGTGAGGTACCACTGAACTGTTATGAACATTATTAATAACACTGTAAGCTAATATATCTCGATCACTTAGATCAAGGCTTAGAATAGAGCCAGCACCAAAAGCATACATACCTATTCTCATTTCATCCTCACCACAACCTTTTATTATTCCTATTTTACACATGAGAAAACTGAGCTGTAGCGAGACTAAACAATTTCTTGGGATCACTCAGATAATGAAGTGGCAGAGGTGTGCTTTCAACTATAACAGTCAGATTCCAGAGTGCAGACACTCAAACACTAAGCTTAACTTTCTCTCTTTTTTTGTAACTGCTTAACTTCTTAACATGGAATATTGTTGGAAACATTGTCTATGTGGTAATTCATTTTTATTAATGAAAAAGCCAATGATAACATGTGTCACATTTTGAAGGGTGGCTTTGTGATGTAGTTTCTTAGCTTCCTGCTTTTGTAAGAGGTAGTTATGAGTATACTGAGTGTAAGTATTACTCTTGACATTGGCCTACCAGTATTTTAGTCTCTTGGAACTACTGCTAAATTATGATGTTTGTCTTGGACTTAAGTCCTCACTAAAATTCACTACTGTCAGCTCGGTGCCTGTGGCTCAAGTGGCTAAGGTGCCAGCCACATACATCTAAGGTGGCAGGTTCAAATCCAGCCCGGGCCCGCCAACCAGCAATCATGGCTGCAGCCAAAAAATAGCCGGGCATTGTGGTGGGGGGCGCCTGTAATCCCAGCTACTTGAGAGGCTGAGACAGGAAACTTGCTTGAGCCCAGGAGTTGGAGGTTGCTGTGAGCTGTGATGCCACAGCACTCTACCCAGGGGGATAGCTTGAGGCTCTAGTCTCTAAATAAATAAATAAATAAATAAAAATTAAAAAAATTCACTACTGTCTTATTTTCACTTTTTCACCATCATTGTATTTTCAAAGTTATTGTTCACTAAGGTTATAAGTGAGTATGAGTGATAAGTGCTATTATCAGAAAATTACATTAATCAATTCTATTCTCAATGAGAATTAATAGAAAATAAAATAGATGTAATTGTAGATTTTAAAAAAATTCTTCAATTGAGAATGTTACTACATCTTATCAGACTAATAATGATAATTGGAACTAAAGTCATTATATCTTAAATGCCATCATATAATTAAAGGTGCTGTTCAGAATTTATAAAGGACTCATTTTTTGTGGGCGACATTTTTTAAATCACAGGTGATTTTTTTCATGAAGTTGAGGAAAGTACAAATTTAATCTACTACTCAGTCCTAACATTTCTTCTTTTCCAGTGTTTTCTAAAGATCTTCATGTCTGTATAATTGTCCAAAGGAAACTCATTATGAGATTTAACCCTCTTGTGAGGAGCCAAACCACTAACATATTGTTCAATCCTTGTTTTCCTGGATATATAAAATTTTGCATGTTGTTATTATTTGTATTTAAAGTATAATACACATTGTGAATTGACTGAATGGAGTATAACATAAAATTGACATAGCTTTCCACCCTAAAGTATTTCTAAAACTTGGTTAGTTTTTCTTTCATTCTACCAAGCAACTTATCAGTATTTAACATAATCAACGTTGTGCAGTTATGTAATCAAAATAATAATAAGTGAAAATGAATGATTGCCTCAAGGTACTGTTCTTCTTTTTTTTTTTTTTTTCAGCTAGGCCACAGGGTCCCCATATATTTGGGAAAACTTTAGCTGTGTCTGTAAAGTTGGAGATTATCATCTTTTTCTTCTTTTTGATAAATTTCAGATTAATATGATGGTACGTATGATTAGGTTACATTGCTTGCATTTGTAAGGTAAAGTCTGAGTTTCAGTTGAGTCCTTCACCAAACTTCCTTCCTTCTCCCCCTTCCCTGTTACTGAATTTAATTATGTTACTCTCTTATGTGGGCCTGTGGTTGGTGATCGGCTAGTTTCAGTGTAGTATTGTGTTAATGGGATGCGTGGTTTTTCATTTTGAGTTACTTTACTCAGGAGAATTTTCTCCAACTCTATCCAGGTAAATACAAAAGATGCAAAGTCACCATATTTTTTATAACGAAATAGTGTTCCATGGTATTCATATGCCACATTCATTCATGGATTGATGGGCGCTTGGGTTGTTTCCACATCTGTGCAATTGTGAATTGAGCTTCTATAAACGTTCAAGTGGAAATGTCCTTTTAGTAAAATGATTTGTTTTTGTTTTGGGGTAGATAACTAGTAATGGGATTATAGGATCAAATGGAAGGTCCACTTTTAATTCTTTGAGCATTGTCCATACTTTTTTATAAAAGGGCTATATCAGTTTGCAGTCCTATGTGCACAAATGCCCCTCTTTCTGTCTACTCTACGCCAGCATCTGCAGCTTTGGGACTTTGTCCTGTGGGCTATTCTCATTGGGATTAGAGGATATCTCAAAGTGGTTTTGATTTGCATTTTGCCAATGATTAGGGATAATGAGCATTTTTTCATGTGTTTGTTGACCATTCCTCTGTCCTCTTAAGAAAAGATTAGGTTTTGTCTGTTGTCCAATGATTAATGTAGTTGTTTGCTCTTTTCTTGTTGGTTTGCTTGAGTTCTTTGTAAATTCTGGTTATTGGCCTTTTGTCAGATTTGTAATCTGAATGGAAATATCTTCTTCCATTCTAATGGTTATCTGTTTGCTTTCTTCATTATATCCTTAGCTGTGCAGAAGCTTTTTAGCTTGATCAAGTCATTGTTATTTATTGTTGTTGCTGCAATTGCCATAAATTCTTTCCAAGTTCAATGTCATAATGTTTTCCCACCCTTTCTTCTAGTGTTTTTATCATTTCATGTCTTAAAGTTTTATGCAGAATGAGTTAATTTTTGTAAGTGGCGAGAGGTGCGGGTCTGGTTTCAATCTTTAAATGTGGTTATCCAGTTCTCCCATCACTGTTAACTAAATAGGGATTCTTTTTCCCAGTGTGTGCTCTTATTTGGTTCTTTGAAGATCAGGTGGTGGTATGAGGCTGGTTTCACCTCTAGGTTCTCAATTCTGTTCCATAGATCAATGTCTCTAATTTTTATGCCAATATCATGCTATTTTGACCACTATAAATTTGTGGTATAATCTGATGTCTGGTAAGGTGATGTCTCCTGATTCATTCTTATTTTATAGGATTGTGTTGGCTCATTTTTTTTTTTTCTGGTTCCATACAAAACAGAATTATTTTTTCAAGATCTTCAAAGGAAGATTTTGTATTTTAATAGGGATTGCATTAAATCTGTAGATCGCTTTGGGCAGTAGAGACATTTTGACAATGTTGATTCTTCCCAGCCTTGAGCATGGTATGTTCTTTCATTGGTTAATATCTTCTGCTATTTCTTTTCTCAGGGTTTCATAGTTCTGTCTGTAGAGATCCTTCTCATTCTTTGGTAAGTATATTCCAAGGTATTTCATTTTCTTTGAAGCTACTGTGAAGGGTATTATGTCTTTGATGTGATTCTCCACTTAACTATTATTGGCATATATGAAGTCTACTGATTTGTGGACATTGATTTTATATCACAAGATGTTATTGTATTTTTTGATCACTTCCAGGAGCCTAATGGTTGAGTCCTTTGTATTTTCTAAGTATTAGATCATATCATCAGCAAAGAGTGAAAGTTTGACCCCCTCTATCCCCTTTTGGATACTTTTTATATTGTTCTCTTGCCTGATTGCACTGCCTACAACTTCCAGCACTAGGTTGAGCAGTAGTGGTGATAGTGACCATCCTTGTCTAAGTGGAAGTGTTTTCTGTTTTTCTCCATTCAGTATGATATTGGCTGTGGGTTTGTTGTAGATGGTTGTACTATTCTTAAATTGAGAGTTAATTTTGCAAATATATGGATAACCAACTATCCATGATATTAGCAAATTACTCCAGCATAGCTAAAAGCACATGAATGATTTCTTTTCCATAAGGAGTCCATTTCTTTACATATGTTTTTCACTTGTTCGGCTTTCTTTTTTTTTTTTTTTTTTTTTGTATTGACTTAGACTTGGTAACGTTTCTAATACTGCCTTATATTTTCAATGACATACATCATACCATTGTGGATCACTAGAGTGTAGTGATTAGATGGCCTTGCAATGCATAAAGGTTGGGTTTTAAGGCTGTCCTGTCACTTAACTAATTTTATTGGTTTTCTTGGTCAGCCTCCCTATATTTGTTCTTCCTGGATTCACATATGTGAAGCATTTAGCATACAACTTGGTACATAATGGGCTATTTTTTCTGGATTTATAGAATCTCATCGTGGGCTGGAACAATAATTTTTTTTAAAATAAGATTCTTGAGGAGAAGGGCTGGACTGCTTCCAAATTATTTGTTTATTTTTAGCCATCCCAGCACCTGATCGATAGTGCTGCATTCAGCGTGAGCTCATGTGATCAAGGTGGGGCCATGCTTAGGGTTTCTGACACACCCCATCTTTTTTCATTGTGTTTGTTTCATATTTTTATTCTTCTCCTAAACCTCTGTTTGGCATTATCTTCCTTCTTATTTCTTCATCTGATGTATCAGTGTTCACCTATTTAGAGAGCAATCTTTGTTATTACTTCTGTTTCTCCCAATACATTTATATCTTGAAACTTATTTTTTAGTGCAACTAAAAAGAATGAATTCTATTGCCATGTAAGCATATTTACTTTAATCACAATTACGATGTAATACTTTTTAATGATCAGAAGTACTAGGCATCAAAAATAGTTATTTTGTGTTCTAGGAATAAGAGGAAAAGGAAATAAAATGTTATTCATTCCTGTGTAGTAAAATATCAATACTTTGTATTCTTCCTGTTCACTAAGAAGTGTGGTGATGATATGATGATATAAATAACTTCTGTCTGGAATGGTTTCATTTATTGAAAAGCAGGTGTGGGGCGGCACCTGTGGCTCAAAGGAGTAGGGTGCCGGCCCCATATGCTGGAGGTGGCGGGTTCAAACCTACCCCCGGCCAAAAACTGCAAAGAAAAAAAAAAAGAAAAGCAGGTGTGGAGCAGCTTCCTGGTAGATAACATTACACTGTGTCTGTGAGAGACAAAAACAAAATTAAAAATTAAATAATATTTACAAATAATCAAACCGAAGCAGGCAAGTGATCAAAACTCAGGTTACCTCCTGGGAAAGAACTTTTTTTTATACATATAGTACCTAAAGAAATATTTTTCTGTCACATTTAGAAAGGGCTTATGTTGTCATTTAGAAAATACAACATCGTGAGCCGTTTAAGAACTGACTGCACTCTTCATCTTTTTCAGAGGTTTTTGTTATTGTTTCGTTTTGTCTAAACTCTCCTAATTATTTGTAAAAGAAAAATAAAGAAGGCTAACCACAACTATGGGAGGGTCCTTATCTGACAAAGACAATGACAAAGACAGAACCTGGTTCTGTGTACCCTCAATGAATCCCCAACAGTAAAAAAAAGGAAAGAAAGAAAAAAGGTGGCCATTTTTGACAGCTACAAATAAGCATCATACAAATATGATGATCTCGAATAATGGTCAGACTTTCTCTGAGCTTAAAAAAGGCATAGAGAGTAGTATCAGTGAGTCTGTGTTACTCTTTTAAAAACTTTCCAAGGTGAGATATTTTGAAGGTCTTCCAGGAAACTCAGGCAGTGCGCCTGAGTGGGTAGGGCGCTGGCCTTATATACTGAGGGTGGCGCGTTCGAACCCGGCTCTGGCCAGCTAAAACAGCAATGAGAATTATAACAAAAAATAGCCGGGCATTATCATGGCCCCCTGTAGTCCCAGTTACTCAGGAGGCTGAGGCAAGAGAATTGCTTAAGCCCAAGAGTTGGAGGTTGCTGTGAGCTGTGACACTACGACACTCTACCAACGGTGACAAAGTAAGACTCTGTCTCAAAAAAAAAAAAAAAAAAGTCTTCCAGGAAATTCATGCTTGGTCCAACAGTAGCTGCCTGATCATTGAAATAGCCGTGTTTCTAAGAGGCTTAAAGTTTCATTTTATTAAGATTTGTCAAAGATGTGAAGCATTGCATACTGCAATTGTAATCACACTTGGTGTTTAGCATAATTCACTTGAGGGATAGCCTTTTGGGTCAGTAGTTTCTGAGTGTTTTGTCTTCTGCATATAAATGAGAACATTGAATTCTACAGAGGCTTATTCCCCTGAATCAGCTCCCTGTCCCTCTGTTCCTGTTCCCCACGCTCCATTCCATGGTTTCTACCTTCCTGCTGTCCCCTCATCAGCAGTGGCTGTTCCGAGAACAGAGGTGATGTTGAACTCACACAGAAAGGACAGGGCACCGGAGTGGGAACAGATGTAGGGTGGCAACTCTTTGGCACCTGCAAGGCCAAACAACACTGTCGACTTGGTTTAGGCCTCGCTTGTGCCACCCATTTCTTTTCAAGATTTCTTTGGCTCCCCTAGAATGGGAGTAAAATTCTATGGTCAGTATAATCGGAGGGCCCATCATCACTACCAACGTGGTGGGGTTTCTCTAAGGAATCTTACACCTTATCTAGAATCCTCTGTGGACACTTTGCATCCGGTTTCACAAGAACTCAGAGGTACCTCATCAGAGGGCTGCCTTACGTTATTTTTATCACACCCCAAAGAATGAATTAAGAAAAAAGCCTCTTGAGTTCCTGCCATCCTTGATGTGGTATAAGAAAACCAAGTAAGGGGCTGGTCTAAAGGAAGGACCCTGTGGAAGATGAGCTGTGGGTTGCAGAGAGTGCTGTTCAGATGGTGGTGTTCTTGGGAGGCATTGTATGAGTCCTGGAGGGGGTCGCCATAAAAGCATATGACAATTAATTTTAATCTTTCCCTCATATTGCTGTGTAGGCAGTTGGTAAAAGACAACCAAACATATTTTGGGCTGGTACTTGACACTTGAAGATTCATAGAACATTTCTCTGGTGGGAAAAAAAATGACAAAATGTTTACATTTTTAAAGGTATATAAAGGTATGTGTATACACACACACACACACATACACACACACCCCTCTCTATACAGCCACATTTACTGCAAAGCAAATGAGCCTTCATGTTTCGTTGTCCCTATCTTGGATAGCCCCTTCCAAGGCTCTGAGTCTAATTTTCCAAATTTATACATGTATTTGTAATTTTGCATTCTGTTATATTTACTCAAAGAGAGATCTACTTTGGGGGTTTACCTTATGGTCCAACAATAATAAATGCTACCTAGTTTTTATGTAACCCCAGTCCAATGTGAAGAAACTCTAGGAAGTGCGTGTAAATGGCTATGATTTCCCAAGCAGTATACTTTTATTTATAACACTCATAATTCAGTGACTGAACTGAAACTTGGGCAACACTTTGGGGTTTAGGGGTTACCTAAACCAGTGTTGCTGCTTGCGCATATTTTGAGCCCTCCGACTCCCTCCTTCAGCATCTTTGGGCACCTCTGATGTTGACTAGGACTAGACCAGAGTCCCCAGGAGTGATCTGAAAATACACCCGCTATTACCTTCATTGCTGCTCAACTTTTAAGTTTTAGGATGTCACACTTGGCTACAATGAAAGGAAAATTTTAAAGAAGTAATGTTCAGATTTTGGTTCTAAGTATAAAGATGTAAGTGAAGGGTAAATCTGAAATTGGCATAGCATGTCTAAAAGATCCCAAATCCAAGTTCGCAAAGAAAATATTACTAAGGTTTAGGAAAGTGATCTAAGTCTGGGACTTTCCCACGAAAGAATGGAGCTCTTAAAATGTATACTTCAGTTTTAAGGTTGGACATGATGATGGCAGGCACTCTGCTCCCTCTGCCCCACCGTCTTGCACCCTCTCCTCCCCGCTCTCTGCTCCTCCTCTCTCCCTCATCTTCCCCTTACTGCCTTCTCTCTCTCTAACATAAAATAAACTTATACTTGTATACCCTAATCTTGGCCTAGAGAAATTCTTTTCTTGTCCCACGCACAGCAGGTACTGAGCAACTGAGCTTTTTAAAACCTATCTTTTGGTGGCCCGCATGGAGGACTTCAGAAGATCACTTCTTTGCCTCCACAATTTAAAAGAAATAAAGAAAAATAAATATAAAACTTTCTTTCAAAGTCACCTCTTTTTCACATTTTATGGTGTGAAACACAAAATATGTTCTTGAAAATACAGCTTGTGTTAATGAAATATAATTTTAGTAAATGTTAGTTGGAAAGCTGTATGAGAGAGGCAGAGAGAAGAAACTGAACTCATGAAATGACAGTTCGAAAAAATAATATGATCCATGGCTTAATTTAAGGCTATGACTCAAGAAACGTTACTGGAATGATGTGAATTAGATAAATATGAGAGAAATAGCACATTACTTAAAACAGTTACTGTTATTGTTACTATTACATTCCTTTGTTCTTTTTCTCATCAATCTCCTGTACTGAATTGCTGAAAACAGGAAGTGCTTAGACTCATGAATATTTCATGAGATATATAGAGTGTATATTTTAGGATAAAGGCATTGTTCTCAAGGATACAATGGAGCCTTTTAGAATACACAACAAGTATACTTTAAATGGTTCCACTTTTGTAAGACAGTGTTTATATATTATCTGTTGCTATAGCTAAATATTTCCATTGTAAGACTGTGATTTGAGGATAAAATCCATTTGTGTGATATGGTGTTTTAAATTAAGTACCAGAATCTAAAGCTTTATTGGCACGATTTAGAGCCAACCAAGAATCGCCAAGGATTTCTGTGAAGAGAATCAGTAGCATCTTTATAAACCTCTAACTCTCTCCGTGGATTATTCATGTTGTAGATTGGCCATTATGTAAGAAACCACTTTCCAAATCAAGACTCATTATGAAGTCATTAGCAGCATGGTAACCCTGCCCAAAGCAATCAAGCTACTTCCTTCCTTTCCATGTAACGATATTTTTCATGGATAGTCCACCTTTTCAAATTTCCACTTGTTTACCCTCATTGGCACAAGTCAAGAGCTGCCTGTGTGAAGGTGGTGGTAGCAGGCCAGAAGTTATGTAACCCATACACAGTTGTCCTTGAAGTAATATCCCCGAGAGACCATATCCTGGTATATTATGTTATGGGTGAAGGTGGTGGTGGGAGGGGTGAGGGCTATTTCTTAACCTACTTGGAATTGCCTTCAAAATCACTTCAGTGAACCACACGAGAATTTCAGTTATTATTTGGCTTCTGGTCATGATTGAAATTACTCCAAACCCGTTACCTACCTTATTGATTACTTTTGGCTTCATATTTATTTCCATAATGTCAAAGGAAACGTTTCTAAACTGCATCCATGAATGAGCTCAGCTGTGGGTGTACAACAGCACTAATGTTGCAGTTTCTTCAACATTGCACCTTGTCTAGGAGGGTAGAAGACTTCCACTCCAAAGATGTGATGAGGCTGTTTCCACACTTTTATTTCTTTCTTTATTGTTTGGGATTTATTGAGGGCACAAAGATTAAAATTAGCTTACGCTAATTGTGGTTGTTAGGTAAAGTCCCTCTTGTAATTGTGTCCCGCACCCAAGTGCCATATTTCCACACTTTAAAAAATAAAATAAAATTTGTTTTTCAGAAGTGAGTGACAATAAATAACAAAGAGATAGCGGCATATTTAATAACATGATAAAGGACTTTAGTGAGCATAAAAATTATAATTCTAAACTTATATTTGTTTTAGCAGTGTATAAAAATAAAATAGCACATACTACAAATAGAGTCAATTTGAATATTGGTTTGTGAAGTAGCTGCATCTTTTCCCAGCATTATATTATTACCTGAACAATACCGACACCATAAAACTGAACCATTTAAAAATGAAAGAGGATTTAATATTTTTTTGTCACGCTAGTAGGCTAATTTGAATCAATTTAGATCTGTAAATTTGAATCTCGTTATGCCTTTAAAAAAACAACTTAATTTTCTTTTGAATAACTTAAGGTATTGGCATTATACATAATAGCTAATGCATAATGAAGTGATTCAAAATATTTATAAAATATACTACAAGGTGATATGAAATACTATGTATTTATTCAACGTTAACATGAAGATGTGAGAAATACGTTAATGTGCTAAAGTAAAATCTTCATTATTATTTTATTATGAACATTTACACTGAAAATTTACATGAGAAAATCTAATACACAACTTATTAGGTATACCCATATTCATGATATGATGGTGAACTAACGCCTAGGGTTCCAACTAAATATACAATTTGTAGGTTATTGTTTCTGTCTTTCATAGTTATGTGCTTCATTGTTTATAGATATACCATGATATACTTCCCTAAAATATTGGCTATGATCAATTACCAAATCAATCAATTAAATAATTTTTAAAAGATAAGTGCTGCTATAATATTAGCAAATACTCATTAAGAAATGACTAAAATACTTTTTAAACAAGGACGCCAGATATAGCCTCTACTAAGAAGTGTCTGGTGCTTGCTTCTACGCCCCCTTATCCCCACACCTGTTTTCAGTTGCTTTTACTATAGACCAGTGGTTCTCAACCTGTGGGTGGTGAGTCCTTTATAACCATGTAAATACATCGTGGCATTGGGAAGGTTGAGGACCACTGCTATCGACTGTTAGGTTAGCTCAACTCAAACATTGGATCTCCTTAAGTAAGAGGAATGGGATGGGCTGGATCTGCCATATTAAGGCAGCTACCAAAGTTGACGAGCCTGGTATTAGACACCCATAAGCCTCCTGTTATACTTGTGTTAATCCCGTAGACTCTCATCCCAACTGCACCCTTCCTCATGCTATCCAGGGGAATTCAGGCCTTTGCCTTTTGTTTTTCCTAGACAACTGTAGTTTGTTTTGAAAGCTAAAAAAAAAAAAAGGGATACAAAAATTGAAAATCTTTATTAGGTAAACACCACAGAAATAATTATTGATAGCAAGATTGGTCAATAGGTGTTGAAAGAAGTGAATAAAAGATACAGAAGAAATAAGATATTTGCATAATCTCAAAGTATCTCTTCTAAGATATTTATTCATTACAAAGACAAAAATAGTCACTTCACAATTGAAAAACCCAGCAGGCATCACTTGGTGACTTGGCTAATGTCAACAGTAATAAAATACATGTATGTCAAATGATTGAAGTTAATATAATGTGGCAATCATGTTTACTAATATGGTAATAAGATGTATTGAAATCACATATCCTTATATGGTAGTATTTATGTTGATAATGCATAATCTTTTTTTTATTAAATCATAGCTGTGTTCATTAATGCAATCATGGGGTACAGTGTGGTGTTTTCATATACAATTTGAAATATTTTCATCAAACTGGTTAACATAACCTTCAGCATAATCGTAACATAATTAGAAAATACCAGGAAAATTCAGGTTGAAAAAAATTTTCCAGAATAACTGACCAGTCATCTTTATAATCATTGTAGGCAAGGATAGACTGAGGAACCAACATAAATTAGTCGAGATGAAGGTAAGTGCAGTGTGAGGTCTTGGCTTGGATCCTGCAACTGAATAAGGGCATTAGTGGGAAAACTGTGAAAATAAAATAAAATTTTTACTTAGCAATACTGTAATGTTAATTTCTGGGTTTTGACAAGTGTACTATGTTGATATAAGATGTTGGTGCTGGAAAGACTGAGTGAGAAGCAGTGGTTCTCAACCTTCCTAATGCCGCAGTGTATTTTCATTGTTAAAAAGGGGTCGCGACCCACAGCTTGAGAACTGCTGGTTTAGAGAAACACCCCCCATACACCTCCTATAAATCCTTTGAGTTGTACTATTTTTGCCTCTTTTTCTATAATTCTAGCATGAATTTAAAATTTTAAAAGTTACATCTTAAAAAGAATAGTTGAGAGTTTGATTAATTTAACTGTATGGACTAAACATATTTCTTGAGAGCCAGCTAGTGGTAAGTGCACCAAGTGATAGGATGATTAGTAAATAGTTTCTGCCCTCAAACAATTTGTAGATTGGTGAGAGCAATAAAATAAATTAAGGATGGGGAGGGGGGAGGGGGAAGGGAGGGGGGAATGGGTGGAGGGAGGGGGTTTGGAGGGATCACTTCTGAGGTTTTTCTTATAGGGGTACAGGTGAATCTTTCTAAGAGTAGAATGTGAACGTTCTAAAGCAATAACTGAGAAAATGACATGAAGGCTGTGTTGACCAGTTTGATGGAAACATTTCAGATTGCATGTGAAAACCCCACACTGTACCCCAGAAGTGCATTAATGTACATAGTTACCATTCAAAAATAAATAAATAAATAAATAAATTAAGGTAGAAATATGAGAATTTGGCACATAGAATATGGAAATGAGCTCCTGTTGGGACTTGTGTGTATATATGTGTGTGTGTTTTGGAAAGGGTAGTAGGTTTAGAAGACGTTTTGTGAGCATGACATGAAATAGAACTTGAAGAACAGATAGGATTTTGATGGCAAACAGATAAGATGCATTCCAGGCAGAGAGAGAGAAGGTAAGGGTGTTTAGGAATAATAGGTGACCCAGTTTGCGGAAGCTAGAGTGCTGCTTGTGGGTCACTCCAGGTGACTCGTTAGTATAATAATATCTTGATCATACTGCCCTAACAGAATGCCATAGGCTAGGTGGCTTAAAGAACACAAATTAATTTTTTCACAGTTCTAGGAGCTGGAAGTCCCACATCAAGGTGCTGACTGATGTGGCTTCTGGTGAGGGCTCTCCTCTTGGCTTGAAGATAGAGGGGCCCCTGTGTCCTCACATGGTGGAGAGAGAGCACAAGAGCTCTCTGGTGTATCTTCTTCTAAGGACACAAATCTTACGAGATCAGGGCCTCTACCCTTCTGACCTAATGTAATGTTAATTGCCTCTGTCAAGGCTCTATCTTCAAATACCATCACACTGAGAATTGAGCAAAATTCAGCACGTGAATTTTGGAGGGACATTAGCATTTAGTCCATAACATTCTCCCCTGCCTTCCACAAACTCTTATCCTTCTTGCATGTAAAATCCATGTATTTCATCTCCAAAGTCTTTACACATTCAAGCATCAACTCTAGAGTCTAAATTCCAGAGTCTCATGTAAATATCATCTAAGTCAGACGTGAGTGAGCTGTGGCAAAGTGCCTCCCAGCCGTGAATGTGTGGAGTCAGACAAGTTATGTGGTGGGACAGGCACGGAATTAGACGTTCTCATTGCAAAAGGGAAAAGTCAGAAAGAATGAAAAGGTGTTTGGTCCCAAGCAAATCCGAAACCTAAAAAAGCAAATTCCATTAGATCTTGAGGCTCAAGAATAATTTTGACTTGATGTTCCACCTTCCAGGCCCCATAGAGGGCCAGTGTCACTGTCACAGTTCTGCAGGATGGCCCTGCCTCATGGTCTCTCTGGCAGCCCTACTCTCAGAAACCAAGGAGAAAAGAGCTTTGCCCACCCCTCCGTCCTCACGGTCAGAGCAGTTGGTGGGAGTGGCAGCCCTGGTAACCTGTGAATTGCCTTCAGGATCATTCTCCCCTTTGGTGCTTGTTCACAGCCAGACAGCTCTAGGGTCCAATCTGCGCTGTCCAAGAAGCCTGACAACCTTCTTCTATTCCATCCCACTTTTTCTGTACCCTTTAGTTCACACTGATAGTGTCACTGCTGGCATCGACCCATTCCTGCCTCTGCTGAAATGGCATTTCAGGAATTGTACCTATGATTGTTTATCAAATCATTCCACTGAACCCTTAGTGGTTTTTTCAGAGTAAACTTTCTCACTTTTCATGATAAGCTGAGAATTTTCTAAATCTCCAAGTTCTCATTCCTTTACGTTTAAAAATTCCCTCTTCAATTCATCTTCCTCTTAAATTTTACTATAAGCAGTACAGGAGACCCAGGCTGCCCCTTTAATACTCTGCTCAGAAATCTCCCTGGCTGAATATCCAACTTTATTGCTCAAAATTTCGACTTTCCATAAAACACTAGAAGACAGTTCAACCAAGTCCTTTGCCACTTTATAACAAGGATCTCCTTTTTAATTAATTTTTAATAACCTTTATTCCTCATTTCCTTCCAGGTCCTTGTCAGAATGACCTTTACTATCCATATTTCTGCCAACATTCTGTTCCTGATTATTTATGCATTCTCTAGGAAGAGGAAAGCTTTCTCTGGCTCTTCTTGCTTCTTTCTAAGCCCTCACCTGAGTTGCCTTCTGTGTCCATATTTTGTGGACGGCTCCTTCATGGCTCTCTCTGTCTTCCTAGCATTCCCCTCTAACTCTTCCAGCCCCTCTCCATCACCACTTTCCTAACCTCTTCAGAACGTTCAGGGTTGTTTTGTTATAGCGGTACCTCATTTCTCCTTCCCAAAGTCTGTGCTGGTCATCCTGGACTGCCATTACACAGAAGCATAGTGGCCTTCAACCACAGGATAAGTAGATTAAACAATGTAAATTTATTTTTCCACAATTCTGGAGGCTCGATGTCCAGATTCGGGTGCCAGCCAGTTCAGTCCCTGGCTCCCTCCCTGGCTTGTGGCCTGGACAGCCACCTTCATACTGTGCGCTTACATGGCTGGAGGGGGTGTGTGTGAGATGTCTTACGTTGCCTGTAAGAACATGAATCCTCTGATGTCAGAGTCCTTCTCCTCCGACCTGGTTTAACCTCTATTACCTCCATGAAAGCAGTATGGAGGGTTGAGGGTTCGACATATGAATTTTAAGGGAACCTAAATGTTAAGTTATTATTTTTTTATTATTTTGAGACAGAGTCTTACTCTGTTGCCCTGAGGGGTAGAGAGCTGTGGTGTCAGCCTGGCTCACA
>NW_003852430.1:15850709-15858866 GCF_000181295.1 Otolemur garnettii
CAACCACAAACCTGTGGGTTCAAGTGATCCTCTTGCCTCAGCCTCACAAGTAGCTGGGACTACAGGTGCCCTCTGTAACGTCCAGCTAGTTTTTCTATTTTTAGTAGAGATGGGTCTTGCTCTTGCTCAAGCTGGTCTCTTAACTCCTAAGCTTAAGCAATCCACCTGCCTCCGCCTTCTAGAGTGCTAGGATTACAGGCGGGAGGTATTTCGCCCAGCCAACATTAATTTTTCTACAGTAAAGGGCCTTTACTTTGGAAAAACTGAGTCACTTGCTTCAAGAGAAGGGAATGGGGATACTGATGTATTTTAATGGGGGGGATATGCCGTGAGAGCCTGCAGGGTTGTGTGGAAAGCTTACATGGGTCTTTTGTTTCTCATAGTTATGTTACCAGCATTTTGATAAAGTCTCAGTCATAAGGACACTCAGGCTTTCATGAACCTTATTCCAAAGCATATACCTTTGTGTTTTTTGCCTGGGTCTTGTTTTCTAGAGAGAAAAGATAATGACAATGAATACATTTATATTCATTACTTTAAAATTATGCTGCCTCTTGGGCTTAAATTTTCTAATATTATTTATTCAGGAAATAGCACCAATTTTATAAAACATGCAGTAATTTCACCTTTATATGTAGCAAAGTACGCTAGGATTATCAAAAAGTCACCCTGACGCCAGCTTCCTCGCTGCCTGGTCCGTGATGGTAGAGTCCCATGGGCATGTAGGTTTTTGGCAGAAAATATTTATTCAGAGTGGCATGTACACACTTATATCACGTACATATATATTAGGAGAGAAATATCTAGATATATTAACCATTTTTTTTAACAGAAGAACGACAAAGATCCACTAAGATTGTATCATATACATGAGTAGGCAGCCTTGTATTTTTAAAAACAGAAGTATGAAAGTTTTGTGTCAGAAGTCCCAGTCCCTGTACGTGCTTTGGAAAGTGACATCCTCCTAGGGACTTGGTTTCCTCATCTGAGGAAAACGGAAGCTCTGTCCCCTGCCATGCCTGTAAATTTGTCACAGTCAGATGTCATCATGCTCAAGAAAGGATGTCGTAAAGGATTATGTATTTCACTCCTCATTTCATTACTATAATAGTGGTTATTGTCTAATATTTATCACTTTCAAGTTTCATAATTAAAGATGACAGTAATAGTCTCGAGATATCAGTGTTACAGTAAAAAGGTATGTAGGGCGTGATGAAGAGCACTTGTGAAAAGGTTAAATGATTTGTAGCATTTGTGAATGGGGAAGAGAAGGCTGATAGGTCATCCAATAATTGACTTCCAGCACATGGAAACTATTCCAGAGAGTCAACAAGGATGCCTAGAATAGGAAAGTTCATCCTGAGTTATTTAGGATAATGGAAAACCAAATAACTTTCCAGTAGTGAGAGCCACTACAAGGTAAAACTGGCATCCGCGGAGATGGTGGAATTCCCTTCTGTGAAGCTGCCGGCTTGGCTGGTGAGAGTCGACCTCCAGCCTCGTCTGGAGTCAGGCTCTGGCATGTCAGAGACCCAGGGCGCCCTTGTACTCTGTGCTTCCCCGTGAATCTAGGCTACTGGGCCGGTGGGGGAGGAATTCTTATTTTCCTGGTCACAATTGTTTACCTAACAGAAAAAGAAATAAACTGTGGCAAACCACACCCTGAATATAAAATGTTATCAAGTGTGTTTTCTCCCTGGAAAGATAAAATGCCCAATTTTTGTTTTAAAATATTGGAAACAATTTTCTGTAATTAGTAAAATAAAAATGGCAGGATGTAGTCCTTGCCATGGTTATGTTCACTTAGAGTGATGGAGATGTAAAAGAAGACAAGGAAAGGTGGAGGGTGAGGTGGGGGGAGAAAGACGAGGAGCGTGGGTGGAGTGGCCCAGACAGGCCACCAGGGCACCTGGGGGGGGGCTGGGGGGTGAGAAAAGATAAGGAAGGGAGACCTGGGGAGAGTGTTTGGGGTTTAGTAAAGGCTCACCCTGCTGCTCCTTTAAACTGTAGAAATCAACTTTGTTACTATGCCCTCAAAATTACTAATAGTCAGCTGGTTAATCACTATGGTCAGGGCTTCAACCCTCTGATACCTTTATTTTGGTGCAATAACTTGAGAGGACCACCGGAGTGGACACTGGAAATGATTTTATAGACTCTGGGAATGCTGACATAGCAGTTTATCCAGATGAAATCAAAGCACTTTTTTTTTTTTTGTAGTTTCTGGCTGGGGCTGGGTTTGAACTTGCCACGTCCAGCATATGAGGCCAGCACCCTACTCCTTTGAGCCACAGGCGCCGCCCAAAGCACGTGTTCTTAAACCAGAAGTTCTCTATCTCCTTGAGCTGTATGAAGAAGTTAACATGAATCTGTTTTTTACTTCTAAAATTCTAGCCTGTCTTGGTACAATATATTACACTTAAAAGCATTTGCACATTATTTATTTTATTCTAATGAAACATTACCTTACAAGCTGTATTTGAAATTATACAGTGAATAAGTGTTAGTATGATCCTTTTGGGGAAACAGAGAAAGAATTTTATCTATCTGTATGTCTGTCTGTCTATCTGGTAACATCTATCTATTTGCCATTGTTTTTTTTCTCACTTTTTCAAAACTTTGATAATAATTAGAGATAAATTTCTTATGAAGATGGATTAGAGAATAGATTCAAGAGTTGCTAATGGAAATTCTTAACAATGGGAGTGTGACAAATTGTCTTTTGATAGTCTGAATATGGCTTTGCTATCAAATAATTTTGAGCTCCTGCTGGGTTGAATAGCTCTATATGTTTTATCATTCAGTGAATAAATGTGTATGTGAGCACGGATGCTATTGTATCTTTCTTTGAGTAATATATTAAGATTATTTTGTAGGAAGTTTGTTGCTGAATTGCAGGTTAGATTCTTTTATTATATAAGTTCACACTTGAAAAAATCCAGGCTTTTTTTTGTTTGTTTTTTTAAAGAAGGTGTGAAACCAGGTTTACTGAGAAGGAGAAGGATAGGTTTACAGAGTTAAGTGCAAGATATAGGCCTATACACCTAGATACATTTGCCATAGATAGAGAGTGGGTCCCTATTGTTACAATAAGGAAAAAGGCCCATTCAGTTGTTTTTGCCTTTTTTTTTCTTCCTTTGCTGAAGTCTTGCAGAGACAAACAAAACCAACCAACCAACAAACAAAAAATTGACTTTTCTCTGTTTGTATTTCCTAGAAGATGTTATATATTGGTACCTAGGGACTACTCAATTTCCAAAACTGAGTATCTAAAAGAGTTGCAGGGACTATTAAGTCTGAGGCATGAACATATTTGTTCATTTATCAAGTTAATTACACTTTGTACTTAAAGAGTTTTGCAAGACCTGGAAAATTGTCATCTGTTACAAATGAAAGTTTAGTTTCTGGGGAAACTAGAGATACAGGTCTAAATTGTATTAATTTATCTTGGAATTGTAGTGATATTTAAAGTGTTAAAAATCGCACTTGCACTTTTAGGTTCTATTGTGAAAAACCAGTGTTTGTGTGAGAGCCATTCATTTCAGTTTTCAATTCCGGCCCCTGTGTCATCTTGCAGTCTTGTTTCTGATCCAGACAGACACAAGGCATCCGATATTAACCATCAGTGGTTCTGATTGACTGGACAGTAGTGAGCACTACCACTTAGATAATCACGGGGAACTTTCTTGGCACCCTTCTCACACCAGCTTGGGGAAGGTACGTGGTACCGTCTTCCAGAATGACCCTTGGTGACATTTCACCCTTATAGAATTCATCTTCCTTATTTCATATAGATTCTTTAAAAATAAACCTTAGGGTTTTATTTTCCTATAGCCTTATACTACTAATTTTTAGGAGGGTTTTCTAGTGATTTATGAGATAGAAGCAGTGGCTTAGAAAAATTGATCCATTTTAGAATTGAGAGAGTAAATCACTAGACATCTTAACCTAGTTTACTAGACAGTTTTTTTTTAACTTTTTTTTTTTAATTGAATAGTAACTGTGTACATTAATGCACTTCTGGGGTACAGTGTGGGGTTTTCACAAACAATCCGAAACACTTCCATCAAACTGGTTAACATAGCCTTCACGTAATTTTCTTAGTTATTGTGTTAAAACATTCATATTCTACTCATAGATTCACTTGTACCCTTGTAAGATGAACCACAGAAGTGAACCCTCAAATCCCCCTCCCTCCCCCTTCCCCGTATCCTTAGGTTGTTATTGGGTTATAGCTTTCATATAAAAGGTATAAATTAGTTTCATAATAGGGGTGTGTACGTCCTTCATGTTCACATGGATGGAACTGGAGAATGTTCTTCTGAGCAAAGTATCACAAGAATGGAGGAAAAAGTATCCAATATACTAGATAGTTTTTGCTTTTAATATATATCCAGACTGCATCTCTTACTGATTTTGAAACTTGCATTGCTCCTGTGTAACCATTTAAGTAAATTGAGAGGTTCATATCTTCGGAGGTAATATTATAGAATCTAATTTCCTTCACTCTTACAAAGACCTTCCGACTTTGGAGTTTACTAATGAAACATACCAAACCGGCCTTCAACTGAGCTGTAACTCCAATTCAGGACTCCATGAAAAGGACTGGTTATTCTCTGCTCTTAGCTTGGACACAGAGAGACCTCAGCACATGAGCTAGGAATAGAAGTGCGTGGGATGCAGTGTATCCAGGAGAATGGAAAATTTTGTCTCTTTTTCATGGGTGGTTCAAGTATTGTTCTTCTCTGTCGTGAAGTAATAGAATCAAAGGCTGACCATAAATGACTTCATTCACTCTGTTACAAACTCAATTTTACCGAGTCAGACTACGGTCAAGGATGATACAAGAAGGGTGGTATGTTTTTGTTGTATGGTTAAGGCTAAGAAGAAGCAGCGTGGTTTCTGTATTCCTACTTTTTGAAGTGATTTTCTGGAGTAAGCATCCCAAATATTTCTAAATTCAGAAAGGGTATAAATATTTCTATATGTGAATGATAGCAAACAAGGCTGGCAGCAGAAAGAAATTTTATTACTCATTTCTTTGTATGCAACCATGGCTTTAATTGACCAGCATTCCTCTTTAAAAATGCTATCACTTTTCTTTTTGTTTGTATCTTATTTTTGTTTCCCATAAATTTGACATTTGCTTTAAAATCTTGGTATAATCTTTGCTGTACTCATTCTATCCTGATGCCTTGTGAAACACTGATTTTTTTATGTAGATGAAATGAGTGTATCAAGATCTTCTGTTTTACTTTCCCTTGAAAGCCTGCTGCCCAATAACCTAGGACCAAGTTTTAGGGGTTCTTGCTGGCCCAATTCCAAAGCCATGGTTTTGGAAATTAGAGTCTTTAGCTCTTTGGTGCACTTGGTTTTTTTGGTTAATACTTTTCTTTTAAGCCTTAGTTTTGTGTTTATATGTGGACATCTAAGTTTCCATAACAACTTTTGAATTTTTAAGGCTTATCTTCTCGGGCCACCAAATCAAATTAGTTCAGTAATTGTCCTCTTAGTTCACCTTGTGTCCCTAACAATGGATTGTGGTATTAAATGTACACACGCCATGTCGTGCTGCTCTCTGAAGCCGCCACTACCCTTTCTCTATGTGATGTGTAGCGAGGTGACCCGGGGCTTACTCATGTCAGACACGTCAGTAACCATGGCAAGAAACTCCCAGCTCGTCTGATAACATTATCTCCAGGAATGATACAGGTGGGACGAATGGGACAGTTAGAATGGGAATGTTTATGTGAGAATGACATAAAATAACTTTTCTTCGTGGGAGGGATCTGCTGATAAAGATTACCATCACTGTTTGCCAAGTCATTGAAGTTTTAAATGACTTAAACTTACCTTGAAACATTTTCTGTGTGTAATATCCCGGAGAATAAATGAATCTGGATGCTTGACTGATGCTTGCCTTGCTTTTACTAAACCTTATCTTGTAATTGAAAAGTGTGCCCATGTTTTAAATTCTCAGTACAGTATCCTGAGGATAAGGTTTTAAGGTTTAGGCAAAGTAAGGTTGAACCTTAGTTTGTGTCTGTGACACCTAGCACCAAGACCAAGGAATTCAAAGGAATGAAGAATTTATTCTGAATACCTACCAAGTTCAAAAACAGTACCTAAAAATTCTTACAGAATATGTATGATGTTTTGAATTGTAGTTCAAATATCAACAAGCAGGTTGAACAAGCAGACTTGTTTGCCTCTTGTCATCTTTCATTACCCTGATGGATGCCACATGTTGTTCTTAGGTTATTTTTTTTTGTGTGTGTGGCCAATAATTACTGCCATTATTGTCTGTGATACAGCAGTACTCAGATAGCAGCTATTCAGCTTATAATCAGATGAACAAGATATTATGTTTGGCTTTGTTTATGGAAAAAAGATAATTTATGAACTTGTGGTTAGAGGCCCATTAGTAAAAAAAGGATGATTGGTTTCTTAGAATTCTAATTTTAATCTTTTGAAACAGAATTGTCTCACTGTAGGACTGAGTTGGTTTGTGGCATTGCTTCCGTCGCTGAAGTCCATTGACTCTATCAGAAAAGTCGCCAGAATAAATAATACTATAAAAGGACATTAAGCAATGCTAAGAAAAAGATGATGGTGGTGGTGGTGGTGATATTTTAAGCTCTCCACATGCCGAGCATCATAATAAACACTTCAAATCCATTATCACATTGAATTTTCACAACCGTATATACCATTATCTTCATTTTACAGAGGGAGAAACTGAGGCCCAGAGAGATCAGAAAACTTTCTCAGGGGCATAAATAGTCCTCTGTTTATCAGGATTCAAATTCAACAGTCTGGCTCCCAGGCTTGTGCTCTTAAATCGCCACATTGCTACATGTTACTCTCTTAGTAATAAAACTTTGCATCGAAGGTACTTCCAAATACATGACATTAAAAATAAAGGAAAAAAAAATAAAGGAAAAAATAACACTTGTCATGTATGCATGCATTTTTTTTATTTTTCTTACATATACACATGTATATTAGGTTTCCACTTTTGCCTTCACAGAATTAAAAGGCTAAATTTAATGACAATAATAATATTTAACATAAGGACTGAGAACAAAAGCCTCATAAAGAGCGAAAGAAGATAAATACAGTCAGAAAAGAAATCAGATGGTTGCTGCAATGAATTATTAAGCAGTAATAGTAATAATGCAAAGAAAGTAACATTCACATTATTAGATAGAAGTATGTCTGTTATAGAATACTTTGATCAATTAACTTCTTATTTCGTTTTTTTCAAAGTCTCAAAAAAATAGACAACTAATATTTATAAATAAAAATAATTTCAAAAAAACAGATCATACCAAATCTTATAGACAATAGAAAAAGAAATACTTCAAAATCATTCTACTTAATCTGGATACACCTAATATTAAAATTGGAGAAAAGATATTATTGTAAAAGGGAAATTACAAACATACTTCACTTATAAATGAGGATGCAATATGATAAACAACATATTAACATGTTGAATTGGAAATTAATGTTTAAGTAATGTACTTTGGTCAAATTTAAATACAATTTATACGAGAATTAGTCACTATTTTCTTTTCTTTTTTTAATACATAATCATTTACTGCTTGTTTGTTACAGAGTACACAAGACAAAATACAAATAGCAAACAAAATTTTTTCCTTGTTATGTTTTCACCAAAGTCTAAAAAAAGACAACTAATATATATAAATAAAAGTAAAAGATAATTTCTAAAAAAAAACAGATCACACCAAGTCTTACAGACAGTAGAAATAGAAATACTTCAGAATCATTTTACTTAGTCTGGATACCCCTGATAGTAAAATTAGGAAAAATATATTGTTATAAAGGGGAAATTACAGACATATTTCACTGATGAATAAGGATGCAATATGATAAACAGCATATTGACATGTTGGATTAAAAATTGATATTTAAGTAATATACGTTAATCAAAATTAAATCTAGTTTGTTTGAGTATTAAACATTATTATTTATATATATATATATATATTTTTTTTTTTTTTGCCCACGCCCCCTTGCTCATTCTCTATCTGATCTCCCTTTCCCCATACCCCACCATGTCATTAATTGTCACTAATTGTCTTCATATCAAAGTTGAATACATAGGATTCTTACTTCTCCATTCCTGTGATG
>NW_003852430.1:15859284-15864561 GCF_000181295.1 Otolemur garnettii
CCCGCCACCTTAGGTGTATGTGGCTGGCGCCTTAGCCGCTTGAGCCACAGGCGCCGAGCCGTGTACAAGTGTCTTTATAGTAAAAGTATTTTTTTAATAAAAATTACATTATGTTTTTTGTTTTTCTGGAAATTTTCATTGAATTAAGTTGCTAGAAGACCCAATATAAAACTTGGCATTTTCTCAACAGATGTATATGATGCTTTAGTAAGTGTTTAAGATGTTTTTGAAACAACATTTAATTTATAAGACCTTTTTTATTATTGTGCCCAATTAAATAATTATTTCTTTCCCCCTTTGGATATGTTCCATATTTGATCTTGCAATTCACCCTAGAAGCTGCACAAAGCACTCCTGACTTAATCCCATTTTGACTCTAGTTTGTTCTGAAAACAAAAAAATATGAAGCACTTCTTTTATCCTATTAGGATAATAAAATGAAATAATCATTTAAAGCAGTTTTCTTTCAACATTTTAAAATTGGCAGGAATTTTGTTTATACAACTATGGAAACCAAGGCGAGATTCATATACCAGGATTTCAAAGCTTGTTTTGCTAATGAAGTGTCACTCAGGAATTCACTGAACATCACAAGGTGAGCTCGCAGGGAATGTTTGTTTGGGGAAGTGATTCTGATAACAGGCAAGAATTTTCTGGGTAGAAAATTATAGTTGACATACCATATAATTTGCCTGTTTAAAGTATGAAAGGCAGTGGGTTTTAATATATTCACAGAGTTGTACAACCACCACCACTATGTAATTCCAAAATATTTTTATCATACCTCAAAAGAAACCCATGCCCATAAATAACCACTCCCCACTCCCTTCCACCCCTGTGGCTCCCATTGGGCAACTTCCAGTTCACTTTTCATCTCTGTGACTTTGCCTATTCTGGGCATTTAATATAAATGGAATTATATAATATGTGACCTTTCATGCCTTTAACTTAGTCTTTTCAAACTACGTCTGTGGTGTAACATTTATCAATACTTTATTCCTTTTTACTGCTAAATAATATTCCCTTGTATAGATATACCACATTTTATTTATCCATCAATCAATTGATAGATGTTTGGATTGATGCATTTTGTTCATATTGAGGTATGCCAAGTAAGAACATGAATATTGCTCACGCTTGTTTTCAACTGGCAGATAATAATTAACTCTCTTGTCTTATCTCCCATATTAAGCAAAATCACAGCCTATGACAAGAAAATGTCTTTAGAAAGAAAAACTCTGACTTCTGTTATTCAGACAGAAGTTCTTTAACCCACAAAAATGATTTTTCTCACTCAGATGCCTCAGAAAATTAATACTTGTTTTTCCTTCCTTTGCTTAACATTTGGTGGTGTAAATTTATGGACTAGAACTCGTCCCCCAAATTCAGATTAACAAAAATATGAGGAAATATTTCTTTTTAGTTAAGTCTAAAAATAATCCATGTGGTATAATGAAACCAAAGTATAAATCAGAATTATGTTTCCTTATTGTCTTGTTGGGTTATTGCCAGATAACCCAAAAAGAAACCCAGCTTTAATTTATGGTGAGTTTTGTGATCTGATACTTTAAGTGGGTGTCTGGCAAGTGGCAATAGAAGAAGAGGCCCTAGACTGCAGTTCCTTACTGCGAATCACAAGCTGCTAGGAATGCCACTTGCTAATTGTGTACCGAAGAGCTTGCGTAGAAGTGTGGCTTGGCCGTCAAAGCTTTGCTTATCTTGTTACCTGCTCCCCTAAGTCTTAATGCATGTTACGTGACTTGTGCGTTTACCCAGGTCTCCTAGAGAGTACACAGGTCCTGCTTGTGTGGGAAATTACAACATAGTGCATGTGAGAGGCAAGCGTGAGGGCTTCCTGGGTGACAGTGATTGCCTGTCACTACTGTTGTGATATCGATAATGATGGTGCATGATGAGAGATAAAAGCTGCAGCTTTTTATTTATACGTTTGGTTTCTCAATTATTCATTAAGTCATTACTCTCTGCTGGGCCCTTTGCATCTGCACTTTAACTCTCAGCTTTACGATCCCCCAAGTAAGTTCTACAGTTGTCGTTTTGCAGCCAAGACAAGTATGTCACTCAAGAGTGAAGTGAGTTTCCTCGTGTCACCAGAGCCAGAATTCAAACACAGATCCAAAGGGTCTCTCTTTGAATTAGTCAAAGATGGGTGACTAATGTTTGATGTGGAAACCATGAATGCTGTACATTCATAATACTGATGGGAATGTGCTTACGTGGCCTAAGAGGTCGAGCCACTGCCTGATGTTCAGGAACCTTCCGTACACCTGTTTTGCCTGCTTTTGTTCTGGACCCTGTACCTTCATAGTTGCCCCTTTAGGTTTATCCTGTTAAATTATCGTCATGCTGTGATTTTAGGACATTCAGGAGGAGATGCGGTAGAGTTTTTGCGAGATCCGCTGGGAAACCATCCTTTTTCAATACCTTCAGTGCCAGTTTCTGACTTATCAGCTCTGGAATCACTCTAAACTATTTTAAGTTTTCCTTGAGAAGTCTTTAAATGTACACTGGCCTCATTCCTGGGTTGCCTCAGAGGACGAAAGAAGTTTTCACCCAAGGTGGAACTGGAAACTCCCAGAGTTCCCCAGGCCTGGAGAATTTCATGGCATATCAAGAAGCTAACCTTCTTGTGAGGCCCTTCTAGTCCACAGGTCCAGCTTTCAAGTCTTTGGAGAAAAGAGCCTCAGTTGAGTTATCTCTGTACAAAGCCACATCATAAACTGTGCTCTTATATATCTTATCTTAACGCTTTGCTAAAAGTGCCATCTGCAAAACTGAAGGGATTGGGCAATTTCCTCCCGTAGTCATATTGTTTCGGCCAGCTCGGTGTTAAAATAAAAAAGACAGAACCACTGCCTTCAGGAACGGTACACTTGCTGAAGTCCTTCACAGTCACATCCAGCCAAATTTCCCCACTCACATTCCCTGCCCAAGCACCAAAGGCATTTGCTCCTGCAGGTCCTGGAAGTGATAATCTAGTTTCTTACAGGTCTACTGTTCTCTGATTATTTCCAATTTACGAAATAGCACGTGTGCTTTTTTCTCCATTTGGCCTCACACCTGGAGCCTCCTCACTCCTCCGTCCCATTTCTCTGACCTTCTCCTGCAGTGCCCAGACATCACGTGCCTCCACTCATTCTTGGCAGTCCAAGATCTCTGCCACCATTCCCTGCCCTCGTTCAGAGTACTGCCCTAGGCCCCAGAGGACTCTTTATATACCAGTTTATTCTTCTGGTTACATTTCTGTCTCTGTAAAGAATTAGGAAAGTAAGCTGTCTAAACCGATTCACTCTAAGAGTCGACGATGACTTGTGTTCCTTGTTTTACTATTAGGAAGGAGGGTTGACATGGGCTGAGAAGGTGCTCATATACCCCAGTGACTGTGCCATTGGTGGGTGGCCAAAGTGGTGAGGGTGGAGGGACCATGGGTGAGAAATACTATTCTGCTTTTCTCTTAATTCTTCCCAAAGAGAAAGGAGAGGCTTTGGACCCAGCCTCTTCACCTTTCTGGGTTGAAAGGCAGACTCCATTGCTGCCCCTCTCTGGAGCGTGTGCCTCCTCTAAAGACAGTTCTGTCCTCAGGCCTGTGTGACTTGGAACCTCAGAGTGTCTACTTGAGCTAAATGCAGGTAATAGGAAATGCTGTCCTCGATTCTTCACGTTTTATTTGGTTTGCTATTAATTCTACAACCTGTCAGCAAGCGTCTTAATCTCAATTTTATAAATGGAGAAATTAAAGATAATTAACTCAAGTTCCTACAGATGTTAAGGGTTAAAACTGGTCCTCAAATTAAACTTTCCCTGAACCTCAAGACTTTTTGAGGTTTTTCAGAATCCCCTATTTCAGATCCTGCAGTCGTAAGAGGGAAAAATCACCCAAATTTTACCCATTTCCTGGACTTTGGTCTGCAGTGAGAGCTTAAGTTCTTATTGGTTCATAGACCTTTTCTAGTGCCTACCTGATCTTCACTATGCATAGTGTAGCTATCTCTTAGGAATGTCATTTGTGAAACCGCTTAGCAACTTAAGGTGGTTATGATGGGTGCAGTGATTATGTCAAAATCTCCAGATTTGTATCGTCTTTACAATATAAATGTAAATATTGTTAACAGCTTTTTTTTCTTTCACACTTCCACATAAATCATGGTTTTGTGTCCTCATGGAAAATCTTACCTGTGGGAGAGCCTTTAGTGTCTTTGTTTTACCAATAATGAAACTGAGACTTAGGAGAGTTTACCCACCTGTACTGTCAGTGTCAACACACTGGCCTTCTGATTCCAGACCCTGTAAGTCAACTCTGTTCACATATGTATAGTTTCACCACCTGTTATGCACATGGTATGATCACATGGTCTTACAAAGCAAAGACCATAAGCCCACTATGGTTCTCCCAGCCTTCCTGTTCTGAAAGAACATGATCTAGCTATCCATAGGCACCAAGGTCCTTATTCATTCAACATCCTTCCTCAGGCCACGAAGCTTTTGTTTACACCAGCAGAGACCATATCCCATACCACCCTAACACAGATCCCTGACACGCAGGATCCTAGCCACTTGCTAATCTTAGGGCACATCCACATAGTAGGGTGAGAGCCGCACTCACAAAGTATTTTGGTTTCTTCCCTAGTTGTCACTTAAGTGTTTTGCCTGGAAAAATCTGTCCACTGTGACAGGTAGTGAAAGTATCCCCAAAATCTTTGATCAACATACTTTTGACAGACCTGCCTCTGTTACTGGGGCATTAATATCAGGCTCCTAGGTCCAAATTTTGTCATTACACATCATGTACATGTATCAGAATATCATCCTATACCCACAAGTGTGTACAGTTACTATGTGTTTGGAAAGCCTTAGTGCACCAGTTAACGAAAATCATCCAGATGTGGACACATTAATTTATACAATAACAAAAACTTACATTTGTTAATATGTAAATAATCCTAGCATAAAAATTACACTCCTAGACATTGCTTTATTCCTCCTTTACCTAATTCTTTAAAAACATTTCCATGGAGCTGCATTTCCTGGAGTACAACATCATTGTTTGTTTACACATCAGGACAAAAACAAGCTCAAATAAACCCATAGGACAAAAAAGAGAGAGGGCAAAAGAATTGAGGGGAGAGGCATAGGGGTCAGTGTTGTGCAGAATGCTGAACTCCAGGCAAACTCTGATTTGGTTTGTAAGCCCTATTTTATCTATTTTATTACTGTGTATTTAAAGCTGGACTCAGAGCTAGAATCATCCTTCAGTGGTTT
>NW_003852430.1:15864769-15871744 GCF_000181295.1 Otolemur garnettii
TTTCCTTCTGGAGCTGTAACCACTGTCCTGACATTTTAGGGATCTTTCAGAGATGCCATACGCATGATGACTATAGATAGATTTTCTTTTTTCATAAATGTTAGCATATCACACATAGAATACTATATCTAATACCATAATGCCTTAACAGTTCATACGGTATCACCTCACTTACTTTTAGAATGCGTAGAATCACGTCAAGTGGATACACACCAATTTATTAATATTTAACCAGGCTTCAATTACTTCCAATACTGTGTTTCCTATTTCAGTGAAAATGCTTATATGAATGTCATTTTACTTGTATGTTAGTATGTTCGGGGGATAATTTCCCATAAGTGTATCTTGGCTTGGGCTGTTGTAACAAAATCGCATAGGCTGGGTGTCTTAAACAGTAGACGTTTATTTATCACCATTCTGGAGGTAGGAAAGTCCAAAATCAGGTGCCAGCAGACTCAATTCAGAGTAAATGCCCTCTTCCTCTCTTGGAGATAGCTGCTACCTCCCTGTGTACGCCCATGGCCTCCTCTTCATGTATGCTTAGAGCAAGCTCTGATGTCACCTTTTCTCCTGAGGACATGAACCCCGTTGTGGGGATTCCACCTGCATGACCTCATCTAAACCTAATTACTCCTCAAAGGGCCCACTTCCTAATACCAACACCAAATAGTTTTTTTTTTTCCTTTCTTAAAATGTGTATACATTTTTTTGGCATCTCTATTAGTTGTTTGTCTTTGATACGAGCTGTAAGTACACTTTATCTTGTGTCTTGATTTCTGTTAAGGGTGTTTTTTTTTTCATGATGAGTTTTTTTTTGTAAAAAAATGTTTCCTGTATTTCATTTCCAGGATAAGATGATAAAATGCAGTGCCCATCTTTACTTTCGGAACGTTCATGATTTCATTTTTCACTTTTATGTCTTTAATACATCTGGGATTATTATGTTACTCATTATGATGTAAGAATCCATCCATTTTTTTTTGCTTTATTTTTGTTCTTTTAATTATTGTTACAGGTATAACCAATTCTATGTCCATTTATTTCTGGTTAATCTATTAAATAAGGATAAAAACCTTTAAAAAGTCATAATGGCACTAAAATGACATGATTTCACATGGTTATCTATTGGTTTTGTCACTGTAAGGATAATTCAGATTTAGAATGTGTATGCGTGTGTGTGTGAGGGCATATGTATGTTTTAATTGCTATAATTAGACTTATTTCAGGCCCATCCTTAATTTATCTATGTAACTCACACAATCTATAAATTGCATTTACGTAGCGTACATGAGTTACTTTGAGCAGTTGGAAATAGCACCAGAACCAAGATTCTGTTGCACCTCTGAGACTTGACCAAATACTTAAACCAGGATTGCTCTTGACTATATTTACGCTGACACTGATTGCCTGTACCACACACTCGAGTGGAAAATCATTTTCCTTGTTGTATTTCTATTGCATATGTCTTATCTACGTTCCCCAGGAAAGCGACGGGCTCCTTAGGAGGCAGATCATGCCTTATACTTGTATTTTTCAGCAAACGTGTATTAAGTATCTACCATGTTCCAAATACTGACCTAAAGATGAAAGGACATGATCTCATGGAGACACAGACAATCTCGACAATGACAGTACACGTGACGGCCTGATTGACAGGGTCCTGAGCCGCCTGCTTTGGACCAGGAAGAACACTGTGGGGTTTGAAGCAAACGGTGGACATAAAGTTAGTTTAGGAAAGTCTTGAGCAACATTTTATTTCTGTTTATCTTACAAACATTGTGTCTCAAACAGTAAATTCATTTATTTAGCATTTTCTAGAAATAAGAAATGAAACATTTTTCCTGAGAATTGAAAAAAAAAATATGAATTCCAATATAAAAAATGTCAGCCTTGTGCTGATCATTTCTTAAATGTTCTAAAGACGTGTCATGGTGCTTTCTTACTCTAACTATCCTCAGTAGAATTTCACTTTACTTGGGTTTCAAAAATAACATTCTTTTGTAAAACATCTTTGGGAACTCTTGAGGACCTTCCAGGTGACTGAGTTATTAAAATTTACTCCTTTAAGATTTCCCTTCCCAACAAAGTCTGAGTCTAGACTGGGATCCAAGTTCATGTCCAGCATTTCTTCACCTCTGTGGCCCTTTCTCATTTGCTGCCTTTTATTGGGTGTGGTTTGGGGAAACCGATGGAAGAAACCAGTCAGAATTACAATATACCTAAAGGGAGAACTTGCAGGATCCCTGTGACAGGGTGGAACTTCTGACAAACAGGTCTAAGCTTTAGTGCCGGAATATGTGTAGTTTTGACTATTGCTAGATCTGTTTTTTTTTTTTTTGACCAGGGCTGGGTTTGAACCTGCTACCTCTGGTATATGGGGCCAGCGCCCTACCTCTCTGAGCCACAGGCGCTGCCCCTATTGCTAGATCTGTTAAAGTTACTGTTTATTTCTCAGCAGTGTTCCATAAGGTTGAAGTTTCTGGATATGTTGAATGAGTATGAATGAGATATGATCATATGTAAAAAAGTAAAATATAAAAGGTTTCCCGAAAGTATTTAATGTTACTCTTCAAACCTTTTATTAAAATCCCATCTTATTTATCTGTAGACACTATTCATTGTATATATCCATCTTGTCCATCTAACTTGTTTGAATGTTCTGTAATAACGTAAAATGTCTATAATTGCCAAAAAGCAAGCTTTTAAAAGTTTAAGCCTTTGGGCATGTTGCTTTCTCGTTGTCTCTAAGTTAACCCCAAAGTATAAGCTTAGTAAAACCTTATTACCTCCGGAAATAGTTCGTGTCAAAATAAAAGTATAAGCAATCTCTGGAGTGAAAAAAACCTGTAAAAATAATTGTGAGTTTTGGCTATTAAAAATGTCACATTAAGTCATTAAGCATTAATTGCTCATTCAAAGTTCTCACGATTGGGAACTTAATTTACTGATGTTCTATCTCCAGCTAATTTTCAGGTTTAAAATAAACTTCACAAAAACAAGAGTTGTCCGGTTAGAAAACAAAAACCGTGCAGCTACTCTGTCATTCTTCAAATATGTGATGCCCCTAATGTCAGCAGTGGAACAGAATGGGAGAGTAGGCGCGGGAAGGTGTTGAGGAAAGGACCTTAAGTCAGAGGTCTAATTCCCCTGGGGATGAAATTGGCCTTCGCACAGGAAAACCAAAACAGAAAAGCTCCAACAAAGAGATCAGACATTCCATACTCAGGGAACATCCCTAAATCCTTAGGCTTCTCATATGGCTCTTAGGCCATTTGTCCAAGAGGGACTGGGTGAGAGAGAGTCTTGATCTAGAAATTCAAGGAGCATTTGGCGGATGGGGAAGCCCAAGCAGCTTCTGTGCTAACAGAGTAAAATGCATTTGTGACAGACCACACCAGAAAATGCTAGTCCCCTTGGAAAGGTAAGTTGCAGAAGTGGCAGACTTCACGGGAGCTGAAAATTAGTGTTCAGCTAAAAATTAGAAGACTAGAAATACTTGCACTTACAATGGGTAGGCCAAGAGTAGCCTGTGTTCATTATATTAAGTTTTTAAATTATTATTGTTACTGTCATAAAAGTTATGTACAAGGAACGCATTACAAGTCAATGAAATTGCATACAGTTTTAAAATAATTATATTTAGTTTTTCTAGTTAAAAGAACAATGTTTGTCATGACCCCAAATACGGAAGGAAAATGAAAAACAAAACTAGACGCAGCAACTCCATAATAAGTTAACAGTAATCTGATTTATCTTCTGCTTTAAGAGTTATTTTAGAGTTACTTAAAGAGTACAAAATTAGATTCATGATATGTGAATTTCAGGACTTAGCTAGACTAGCTTACAAAGGCATGAAAACATACTGTTCCCACAGAATTTGTTGTACAACCAAGCGTATCTGCTCGTATATTTATTAGTATAATTTCTCCTCCTTCTGTTCCTCATTTCCAGTTGCTCTGTGTAACTGACCTGCTTCTGACTCTCTGTGCTTTGGTCCCCACTCTTCCCTCGGCCGTCCCTCTCACATATGGTGTTTCATGAAAGGAAGATTTGGGTTCTATTTGGGATTGTGGACAAAGTACTAGTAGATTTCTTGTCATTAGTTGTTGAATTTAAACTTAACGTAAAACATCAATCTTACCAATTACTAGTCATCTGCCTACAAAAGACTTACCATGGAAGAGGCAAAGCTCATGAGAGGTCAGCGTAAACGCTGCTGATACTGTCAGCCGCCGTCCTCTAACCACACACAGAAGCATAAGGTGGGGCAGCCCAAGGCGCCGGGAATGTGTTGCTGAAAAACCTAATAGTCTGAGGTTTTGATTTCTTAAGCCACAACAGGGGAACTGTAGACAGTAGAACCTCTGCAAGTTGAGGGATTGTAACAAACTGGTCAACCTGTGAATGTGGTCAGCATAAGATACTAGGCCTACTGTGCTGACACGTACATAGGGGGCCTGTCTGATCTATGACAGTTAGGTCAACTGAAGGAGGTGGCCTGTGAGGGTGGTCAGCTATGGAGTTCTACTGCAGTTCTTTTTATTCTTCATAGGAACGATGCCAGTGTATGTAGGTATTAAATATTACATAGAACACCATACACAAATTATATGCAAATAGGCTTTAAACAATATTAAAGGAATGGAGGTGATACTTATTCTTTATTTTTTCCTTACTAATTTTTTCTTAACAATTATTTTGTATCAGGTAATTCAGAAATATCCAGAATCATTAGCATTTTAATCATTCCGTTTGTTCTCTTAAATTAATAATAGACAAATTGGCTTTGCTTCCTAGCACAGGGTCTTAGAAGTTTGAACTCAAAAATCAGTAAATTCAAAAGGAGTTATAGTTTGTGGGTACTTCACATCATATATTTGAAATGTATATTTATTCCCTTCACCTTTCATTAGACTCTCATCATTAGACTCACAGCAATTATGTGGCTCCTCTCCATGGCCTCAATAATAAAGAGATTGCAAGTTGGAATGGATAGTTCTGTTTTCATAAGTATCATTTAGAAACCCTGTGATTTATGAAATATTGGTGAACAGAAGTGCCAGTGTTGGTGGAAGGATCCAAATGAAAGAGGGTCTTATCTCGAGCAGTTTGCCAGTTTAAGACCTGCCTTTTACAATTGCTCTGCGTTTGACCCTTCAGTCCTATTTTGAGTTACCAGATGAAAATAAGGTTTCCCTTCGAGTGGTGGTTGCCGGGGCAACTGGTACTGACGCCAAAAGACGAATACTCTACCCCCTTAGTATAATGCCTACTTTGTGAGCTAAATAAAGCCCTAAATTGTAGAGAAGGAAGTCGTATAAATGTGAAATATCAGGAAAGAAACAGTAACAGGAATATTAGAGGTGTGGGGATAAAAGAATTACTATCAGCATTTTTTTGATAACTGCCTGGCATTTTGGACAAATGTCCTCATCTCTTGAGCACACTGTATTTCCACCTGCCATAGCTTGAAAATTAGCATTATTCACTGGGGCAAGACTTTCTTTGGTAACGAGAATTTATGCCATTCAGTTTTTAGTGAATTTTGAAAAAGTAGAAGTGAGGTTTTGATGGAATTGCCCTGGGGAAATATTTGTCCAATTTTGTAGCTTGGATTTTCTCACATAAACATTTTGTGCCATTACAATTTCTTAATACTATTTGGAAAATCTTGTAGTGGATAGGGCCAGTTATTTCTAACTCTGTTTCAGTAATGGGTTGGTTTATGAGCGTATTGGTCTAATGGGAGAGAATTCTTATAGGATGTGTTATAAAACTGTTCATAATCTCTTCAACCAAATTGTGCTTAATATATCCATTGCTGTGATTGCAAAAAGGCTTTTTAAAAAATTTCTTTCTTGTGTCCTAGGCAGTGCTGTTCTTGAAGGGTGAGTTCATCTCTCCTTTACTGGCATCTGCTCTGTGCCAGGTGCTCCGACTATCTGTAAGGAGCTCATAGACTGATTGGGAAAGTCGACATAACATCGAGTAATTACAGATAAATATATGATGAACTATAATCAAGGCATAAACTTGATGTTATAGGAACAGAAAAAAAGAAATATACTCACTGAAAAAGTCAGATTTAGCTTGCAGGGTGAGTTGGGGTTTGTAGGGCATGTGGGCAGCATCTGCCTGCAGGAACCTCACCTCCTTGGTTATCAAGGCCCATGCAGCTGGCCTGTTCCATCACATCTTTTTCTCCTTCCTCTTCACTTGAAGAACTAATTTGTTGGTTAAGGAAGATAAATCAGCTAGAAGAAGATTCTCCTTCCTACATAGGGATTCCAGAATATAGGTTTCTTTATATGAGATTTTGCACATACATCAACATGAACGTTTTTGTTATTTTCCAAGATGATAAGAAGAGGACTGGACTCCGTAGGCACGACTGGAAATGGCCTTTGCAGGAAAATACCAACTCTATACTTCAGATGTCCCTTGACTCCAGATGAACCCTTTTACCCTGATAAGAACCTGCTTATCAGACTTTATACCCTGATACTCTGGCCCCTAGAAATGTGGTCCTTGAAGCACAGACACAGGAATGAAGATGGGCAGCTGAGGAACCGCTGCGATCAGGGGCGTGGATGATGAGGTTGGAAAAGTATAGAAAGACATACTTTAGAACATTTTGTGTGCAGTGCTAAGAAATTTGGACTTTGTCCTGCAGGCAAGGGGTCAGCACGTTTTACAAGAAAAGAGGTAGGATCATTTTCTTTAAAAAGGAGAATAATCGTGGTAGAAATATAGAGAATGAAATGGGCATGGGTTTTTAAGAAAGCATCTGAAGTTAGAGGCATAAACTTATGCGCTACTTATTTACAAAGAATGATTAAAGCCACAGGAATGGATGGTAGAACCCAGGGAAGCGTGTAAAGGAGGTCACCTAGGGAGAAGGGAGAAATCTTTGAAGGCTGTGTGATTGAAGAGGAAGGGGAAGCAAGCAGACAAGGCTTGGAAGGAGTGTGTATA
>NW_003852430.1:15872446-15877638 GCF_000181295.1 Otolemur garnettii
TGTTTTTTTGAGAGCACTGATTAACTTAAATTTTTAGATTTAATTTCTTCCTTTGGGCCATTGCATCTGAATGCCAGCTGCCTTCTTGCCAAGCAAAATCTAGGACAGTTCCCTCCACCCCACCCTGTTTTGAGCTGCAGGTCACGGAGGGTGTACTGAGAAATGAGACATTTTTGATCATGTAAAATATGAAGCATCTTTTTTAGTAATTACCCTCTTCTGTGTTTCACAGTGTATCATTTCCTTGAGAAATGGTGCAAAATAAACATGTCCCATCTGTGCCCCTCATGTGATTCCCCCCAGGACTTGGTCTCCAGGTAAACTAGCTGGAGGGCTGGTGGCTTCTGTTATTCTGGTCTAAAGTCTTGAAAGTGTAACAGATACGTCCTTTCTTTGCGTCCATCCTTCCTTTTCATTGATTGAAAGGTGTAGATATGGCGCGTGGCAGAGTTAGCAGAAAAAGTACTGGCGTAGGCAGGAGTCCTGGGCTCCGGTGCTGACTTGGGCTCGTATTAACTCTGTGACTGGCTGCCCTTCTGGCTCACTGCAACTGAATATTCTCATCTATGAAGTAAAAGTAGTCACGGCACCCTGATGGCCTCGTGGAACAGTGATGAGGACCCGAGGCAGACATACCTGACAAACCACCTGAAGAGGTGTGTTATTGTCATGAAATCGGAAGTTTCCCACGTTCTAGGACAAGAGCTATGAAGATTTTTGTATGCAAAAATGATTTTTAATACAAAGTATCTGTATTTCATGCCTTAGATGCTTTTTCAAAAGGACATTCATTTCTACCTAAATTCAGTAATAGTTTCATTTCTACTTTTTTTTTTTGGAGACAGAATCTCACTGTATCATCCTCGGTGGAGTGCAGTGGCATCATAGCTCACAGCAACCTCAAACTCCTGGGCTTAAGCAATTCTCTTGCCTCAACCTCCCAAGTAGTTGGGACTGCAGACACCTACAGTACCTGGCTATTTTTAGAGAGGAGGCCTCGCTCTGGCTCAGGCTGGTCTCAAACCTTGTGAGCTCAGGCAACCCACCAGCCTTGGCCTCCGGTGCTGGGATTACAGGCGTGAGCACTGTGCCCGGCTATTTCTACTTTTTTGCTATGACTTTTTATAAAGCTCACTGAAAAGTGCAGAAAATAACAGATACTGTCGTACCTTCATCTTGTATAAAATGGTGCCACCATTTTGCCCTATGTCCTTCATATTTTCTTATGAAAAACAAAGTTTCCAGGTGCTCCTGAAGCCCCTCTTTCCACCCCATTTCCTTCTTTCCTTTCTGGAAGTTATCAGTATGTTTAAGCTGGTGTCTCTCTGCCCCGCATATTTATGTTTTTGTACTTTCCTTACACATGAATTTTTCCATAAACTACATATAGGTAGCAGATGCACAGTTAGGTGATGCATGGTTCAGCCAACACAACAGACCGTGTACTATATTATGACAGTGGTCCCATAAGATTAGGTCATATTTTTACCATACCTTCTCAGTGTCGAGATAGGCTTAGAGAGGCACAAATACCATTGTCTTACAGCCACCTGTAGTATTTAGTATAGTAACTTGGTTTCCACATTAGTAGCCTAGGAGCAATCGGCTATGCCATGTAGCCCAGGCATGTAGGGGATGTGCTGTCTAGGTTTGTATAAGGAAACTCTATGACGGTCGCATAAAGAAATCCTCAAATGGTGCCTTTCCCAGAATGTATCCCTGTCATTAAACTATCCCTGACTGTGATTGTAATATATACAGACGTATACACTTGTTTGGGGAGGATTAAAACTTGGACTTCAGTTTTTTTCATTCAACTATAATGTTTTGAGGAGCTGGGTGGGGTGGATCGCCTCTCTCTAAGCCCTGTTATTCTGGAGGCTGAGACAGAAAGATTAATTGAGGTGAAGACTTCAAGGATGGCCCGAGAAACAGAGAGAGAATCTATCTCTAAAAAATAGAACAGAAAGAAAGAATAAGGTGAGATAAAATAATGTATTGAGATTTATCCATATTCATACACAAGTTTTTGTTTATTTTAACTTGAACAGGGAATGTGGGCTATTATTATAAATTGTTGCTTGGAAGTTAAATCTGTACAAATAGATGGTAGACCAATTTGGAAAAACCAAATAAATTTGAGGGAATGTATAGCCTATGACTCAGCAGTTTTATTTCTCTGTGTCATCTTTAGAAACCCTCACACATGTACTCAAAGGTGTTTGCAGGGTTCTTCATAGAAATGTCTTTAATAGTGAAAACATGCAAGTAATCTAAGTGTCCTACACTAAGGAAATGGACAAAGAGTGAACATTAGACAGCAGCTAACACGGTTCTGTTTTGTTTTTTGAGACAGAGTCTCCCTCTGTATCCTGGCTAGAGTACAGTGGTGTCATCACAGCTTATTGCAACCTCAAACTCCTGGGCTCAAAAAATCCTCCTGCATCAGCCTTCCAAGTAGCTAGAACCCCAAGTTCATGCCACCATGCCCTGCTAATTTTTTCTGTTTTGTTTTTGAGACAAAGTCTCACTTTGTCACCCTCAGTAGAGTGCTGTGGCTTCATAGCTCAAACACTTGGGCTCAAACGATCTTCTTGCCTCAGCTTCCTGGGTGCTGGGACTGCAGGTGCCTACCACAACCCCTGGCTGTTTTTAGAGATAGTCTTGCTCTTGCTCAGGTTGCTCTTCCACGACTGAGTTCAGGTGACCCACCTACCTCAGGCTCCCAGAGTGCTAGAATTACAGATGTGAGCCACTACCCCTGGCCCTTTTTTCTGTTTTTTTTTTTTTTCCTTACAGTTTTTGGCCTGGGCTGGGTTTGAACCTGCTACATCTGGCATGTGGGGCTGGCGCCCTACTCCTTTGAGCCACAGGCACTGCCCTCTTTTTTTCTGTTTTTGATAGCAACAGGGTCTCAGTCTCATTGACACTAGTCTTGAACTCCTGATCCTGAGCTATCCTCCTACCTTGGACTCCCAGAGTATTAGAATTACAGGTATGAGCTACTATGCCCAGCCTAAATAACATTTTAACAAAGTGAACTATGGTGATCTTAGGAAAATTATCAAACTATTACCTACTTAAAAATCTACCAAGAATACTTGATAAAATATGGATGTGAAAAAAATTTAAATATTATAACTTTATAAAGCAAGATATTCTTATATAATCTGTTTCTTTTTTAGGTAGAATGTATTGGGTTTGCATTAGATAATTACAGAAGAATAACAAGATGGCTTCAAAAGAGATACAGCCTAATAAATAACTAAGATCTATTTTGCACATTTTTGTCAGTGTTTTTATGTAATGCTGAGTGGCAACTCCTTATTCTATTAGTGGGTCACAATCAAAAAAGGTTTTTAAATTAGTGTCATCCAAGGGTTCTCTGCTTTAACAAAATCTGGCATATTAAAAGATAGACTTAAGAATATATAGCGAATTGGAAATTTTCTAAAATAGAAGTATAGTTGGATTTACAATTGCATAGGAACATTCACAGTATCTTAAACATGACTCAGTACCCCAAATTTATTTTTTTCAAAGCTTCCAGAATGCATTTGCTGCACATAAAAAAAAAAAAAAAGGTATGTTCACAGTTTGAAAGGTAATAATTTTAGGTCTAAATAATTATTAACACTGCATTATGACATACTAATATTTGTAGTGATGAGCTCTTTGGAAGTGGAGGGTAACTGGGTCACTACTCACCCTCCCAAAATCTGGCATTTACTTGCAGTCAATTGTGGTATCATTCCTTGCTTTCACATCCTGCTGTATTCATCACTTTGAAGTTGGATTAATATTCTTCTCACTCATTCTTTTAAAGTGTAAAGTTATACATGAGGTGATCATTAAAACCAAGCAGGGTTTAGTTTTGTGATTTCATTCGACTTAAGAATTGTTGAACAACCTTTGCCCTGTGAAATAGCAATTCAACAATTATTGATTCTGCAGTTTTAACAGAATGTATTTGTTTAAACTGGTCATTCAAAGTGTTTGTTTATATCTTGTATCTTACCAATTATATATTTCCAGGTTCTGTTTGAACTGTGGAGGTAGCAAGCAGGAAGGATGCAGGAGAGGAGAGAAGGGCCATGTGGGCATCAGAGAACCCAGTAACTCATGGCAGGTCACAACTTTATTTCCATAGCTGCTTCTGCTGAAAATTGGAATACAAATTCTAGTTTTATTCCTAGAGGAGCACTTTTCTCTGAACTCTGCAAAGAAAGCAGCTGAGGGTGGTAAAGCAAACTGTAATTCAAGATGAATTCCAGTATCAGAAAACTGAGACGGAATTAGGATAAAATTCCCTAGATGTCTGTGAAAAGTAAAGAAGGCAGCAGTGAGGGAGAAATATTTGATGCTGACAGCAGAGAGAAATAAAACAAAATAAACTGAAGTTCTAAGACATGAATGAAGTTACTGAGGTTTTACATTGATGCTTATTACACTTGGAAACATTTTATTAGTGGTGGGTCTCACCTGTTACGTTTTATGAAAGTACTCGTTTATTTCAGTGTTAATTGAGGTATAATTGAGAAATGTCTACGTGAGCTTGATTATGGTGCTGCTTCATTGTATACAGGTATCAAAACCTGAAGTGGTGCACCGTTAGTGGAGGTTCTTGATAAAGCAAGATCCCTTTAAAAAAAAATCCCTTTCAAGTATATTCCTTGATGTTTGCTACTGATTTCTGCACAATGCGTAATCAAGTCAGTATTTTAGGAATAAAGTTATTCTTTGTTTTAAAACCAAAATATGTAAAGCACATATATTAATATATTGAGTTTTGGTTTTTCTTATATTGCAACATTGAAAGATTCCAGGCATTAAACATGTTGAGATGTGTTTAAATAAAAGAGAATAAATGTTGCACGAAAACTTGGAACTAGACTTACATTTTTTAAAGGATGTATTATAACTAAAAAGGCAGAATATAGTTCACCGCACAGCATCATAGTTAGAAAGCATATTGATTTCTTATTGGAAATGCCTACAGTGCCCATCCTAATACTTTGGCTGAAGCTTATAGAGAAGAGTGGCCTGTTGGACAAACTGGACGTAAGGGGGTAGATGAATGGTCAAAAATCTAGATTTAGGAATGAAGCTAGGTGGGAACTGGGACGTTTTAGATTCAGATTCACTTTTAAGGAGTAGTTCTTACAGAAAGGGAAGGGTCGAGTTGGGGGGGG
>NW_003852430.1:15878433-15908378 GCF_000181295.1 Otolemur garnettii
ATTTCACATAAGAATTCTTTAGCCATGTAATTTTTGTTCTTATCCACTTGCTTTGTTTAATGTTGAGATGAAATCATTAATTCGAACTTTGGTTAGTTTGAAAGTTGAGCATAGTACAGATCAGGCGCAAGTGCCCTTACTTTCTATTTACACTGTTAGATTAATTATTTACACTGTTAGATTAAACTGTGGGCAAAATGGTTAATACTTATTGAACCAGTGTTTCAGGCATCATCCCTTCCATGCAACACCGCTTACTTTTCATGCATTCAAAAGTCCCGTGTTTCAGCTTATTATGTTTGTGTTTAGGCATCATCATCATTATTCCAGTCTTAAATGTACAGGCAGCTCACACAGCTAGTAACTGACAAAACTGAGATGCAAACCTTGTTCTGTCTGGTTTCAGGATCCAGTCCTTTAGTTACACCAGCAGTTTTCAACCTGTGGGTCGCAACCCCTTTGCAACAGTGAAAACACATCACAGCATTAGGAAGGTTGAGAACCACTGACTTAGACTGGAAGAGATAAATAGTTATGCATGTATGTATACACAGACAATGAACTCTCTCCCGTTCAGGTCTGGGTTTGTTTTTTTCTTTTTTAGGAATTTGTTGGATTTAGATGGAGTGTCCACTTTTAAAACGCAGTATCCTATTCTGTGGTTCTTAAGCACAGAGCCAATTGCTAGATGGGTCACAGGCAATTTTCCTCATAATAGTAAAATCGAACATTAAAAAAACTAGTACTTATAAATAACTTTCAAACTTAAATTCTAGCAGGTAAAAGATTATTCCTAACGCAGCAGCCCTTTCAGGCCCTGTGATCCTGTATGCTTTCTTGAAAGGCCAAGGAGAGGTGGAGCTGCAGTCAGTCCTCAGGGAACCTTTCACACAGCACAGGCAGGGAGAGAGTCTTCCCTGCCACCTGTCACAATGGCCACGTTGAAAGATTCAGAACAGCTGAGCAAACCCCTCGGCAAAACATCAGTAAAAGGTTTTCTTTCTAGGTAATGAAAAAGTGTTCATATTACCTAGAATCATCAGATCCTCTATATGTTTAGGGAAAAATCAAATTGTTTTCACTCTTCGACATGTGACTACATCGCCACTTACTAAACAACTGCAGCAACGGAATTTCCAGGTGGGAACAGAACAGAACTTTCACAACAGAAATAGCAGGGGAAGTTTTCAGCTCAAGGTAAAAGAATGTTTAATTAAAGCCTTATATGCATGAAAAGTTTTCAAAGCAAACTTTTTTTTTTTTTTTACATAGTTGTGCAGAGTTTAATCTGAAACCTCACATAATGTTTTAGGCTTTTTATGCCAACTTCAGACCCTCTGAAATAATCTCTGCTTTATCTCAAAAATGCTGCTTTAGACCATTTTCTATTTTACTTCTGAAAATAACCAAATACTATCGTGATAGCCGTTTTGTAAGAAAAACACTGTCAGAAATGAATGACAAATTGGAAAGTTTTGTAAATGGGTAGAATTATAAATTCTACAGCTTAGAATTTATACCATGCTTCATGCATATGAAAAGAAATGTGAGTGTTGTGGGCTGGTTTTTAATGTGATCAATAAACTATTACATCATTACTAATGATCAATATTAATACTACATGAATCTTTCTCCTCCTCTCCATCCCTGCCATCAGCGTATTCACCATCACAGAGAATATTCAACTAAATGGTTAACTTTTTTCTATAATACATTAGAATTATAGGGTAAGTCAAAGTAAATACAAATCATTTACTTGATCTCTCTTATAATTTGTACATAATGTGCTAGAATGAACACCCTTTCAGAGGAAAGTTAACTTTTACAAACAAATAATTTTTCAGTAGAGATACATTATGAGCGTGAGGCTGAGTAAAGACAGAATACAGAAATATTTGTAGCAATACTTAGATAAAAGGTAGGAAGCAAGTACAATCACCAATTCATGTGGCTCAGGAAATAAAAAATAAACACGGGCATTTCTAAGATACTGGCCAGGAGTAAAGAAATACAGGTTTCTTTTTTTTTTTTCCTGAGGAGTATGAAAAGATTTAGGAAACAGGTAATTTTTGGCAATGATAAAAAAGTATTAGTCCTTGGAATGTTGCAATAAATAGCTATGGTTCAAGTAGAGAAAGGTGTGTTTTCAAATTTCAAGGAACAAAAACTCTTTGTTTGGTTCCCTGTGTCTGTAGAAATACTTGAAGACTCAGCCTGAGGACTCGCAGCACCAGATAAGTCAGGGTGTCTTTCCCCCATGTCCTGGGCATGTGACCCATTCAGATACAAACACAGGCACTAATTGTCAATAGCATACATTTCCCCAGACTTCACTGCAACTGGAAAGTAAAATCACAACTTCAGAATGATTTCACTTCATAAAGGAGGGTCCATTTGAAAAGAAATCATTCATATTTATTATCATAACAATTGTTCAGCCTTTTTACATCCTTAGAATTAGCCTTGATTCTTTTTCAAAATACTTCATTAGTCTTTCTCCTCCTCTCCATCCCTGTCATCAGGACCTGGCTCGGGCCCTGTTTAACTCTCTCATTCAAACAGCTTCCTACCTGGCTTGTTCCCACTCCATTCCGCCCTCTGCACAGCCGGGAGAGGGGTCTGTTTACGATGCAGATCTGTTCATGTTACCCCCCTACTAGAGCTCTGCGGTGGCTCCCACCACCAGCAGCAGACAGAGGACAAGCTCTAAGCCTGGCAGACCATACTCTGCTTGGTGGGGTCAGTGGTCATCTCCTCTGCTCTACCCGGACGCTCTCAGTTCCACAGTAGCGGCACTGAACTTTTCAGCGTCTGTGTTTGCCCACGCTGCCACTCAGTGCTCCTCCTCTTTCTATTTGCTCTAATCACTACTTTTAGAGTCAGCTCTCTTTTCTCTCCATATTGGCAGGACAATCCTGGGCATGTCTCAATTACCACCCTCCCCATGTTGCTTCGTGGTGGAGTATCTGCCTCCCCAGTCAAGTGTTAACTTTTGAGGGGTCGGAACGATGTCATAGCATGGGCTGAAAATAGCTAGTTAAACCATTTCTTAAAAAATATTTTATTTGGCCAGAACCAAGATACACAGACTTAAATTCCTGCAAAGGATTTGCAGAAAATCTAGTTGAGTCTATATGCTAACAAATTTAGGTGGTTTCGATGTATGTCATCGTGTTTTCAGAGATGCCCTCGTTTTTCTTTGGTCTGATTTTTAAAAACATTTCCCATTCATTTATCCAGTGCTTTAATTTTCAGCTAAATTGTAAGAACGTCCATGGCCTTGCAGAGGAAGTAATTACCCAGGATGAGGACACTTGATATTTGCTGTTCCTGTGAAATTTGTAAAACTGCTCTTTCTAAGTGAATTTTCTTTTAACATAGGTTTTTAGACAGGAAAAAATTCAATAAATGGTTTACAGTGACTTCTTTTTAATACTAATATTTCATGCTACATTTTGAGTGCCGTAAAAACGTGGCCAAAGCACAGTTTTCTATGAAAATTTTCTCTTTTTGTACGTACAGTTATAAATCTTTAAAGAAATATTCCTCCCTGCATTTATGGGGTGATAGCAGAATCATGTTAAATTTATTTTTTTTTAAAAAAAGATTATTTTCTAAAACCCAAAACACCAACCTGAAATATTTGCGAGTTCATTGGTTAACTCTTCAAACAACACATTCACAACATTCCTGTTTTCTTATGTCTTTATAAACTGCCCTGTTTTATCTAATTTCCCAGAAATTACCCAGCGAGAACCCCTTAGGATTGCATGTAAGAGAGAGAGTCTCACTGTCGCCCAGGCTGGAGAGCAGTGGTATGATGGTCGCTCATGGCTGCCTTGAACTTCTGAGCTTAAGCAATCCTCCTGCCTCAGCTCCTTGAGTAGCCAGGACTACAGGTGTGCACCACCGCCCTTGGCTTGTTTTGTTTAATTGTTTATGGAGATGAGGTCTTGATTTGTTGCCCAGGCTGGTTTCAAACTCTGGGCCTCAAGCAATCCTCCCTTGACTTCCCCAAGTGTTGGGATGATAGGTATGGGGCCACTGCGCCCAACCAATAGTTTCTTTTAGAAAACTGCAGTAATAGCTATTTTTTTTTTTTTTGGCTTAGTATGATACATTCAAGTATTTTTCAAAAACTAAAATCATTTATGGAATGATACATACCACTAGAAATTTTATAATTTGAAGGGCTCCTTCCTAATAAAAAGGAGAGATAATATGAGCTTAAGTGTTTCCTATATGTTCTTGCTTTTTCAGTTAGTAATCTTGGTGTTTCTGAATAGTAATGCTTATAAATGATGCAAGGTTATTTCTATTCGTATAAAATGTAAACTTTCCACTTTGCTTAGACACCTCTCTATCCTATTGCAATCTCCTTGATTCGTGATACTCCCTAACACACTCTCTCTTTTCCTTTGTCTTTCTCTACCTCATTAAGTTGATTGCATTGAAAAGATGGTTATAATGCTATTACATTAAGTGTACTTAAGCGTACGAGTTGTTTACAGAGAAGATGTTCCGCTTGTAGATTTTATGATTTTCCCTCCTCGGCGCAGAGATGGAGATGTGCTCCTCTGCCCACACACTAGTTTAGCCCACCCTTCAAGTTATTTCTTACTTGACTCTTTGATGGTGTCTTTGCTCCAAATTCACTGAATTATACTGTCCTTCTCCAGTGATTTCTGTTCTTTTCAGTGTCTCTGCCTTTGCTCCAAATATTTCTTCAACCTGATATGCTGAGTCCAGATCCCATACACATCACTCACTTTAACCACACAGGCTGGTGGTAATGTTCTTGATACTCTCACCCCGGGATGTGCTAAATAATTCCTTCATCACTTCGGGTCATAGAATCCTGTTGTGAGTACCGGTACCCTTGATCATGAGACTCCACCTCCGGTCTGTCCACTGTCAGTAAGGCTAAACTAAAGCTAGACTTTATCTTTATATTGAATCCATTTACTACTGTTCTACATATTTGATAAATATTCAATTATTTATTTTTTAAATTAAATCATAGCTGTGTACATTAATACAGTCATGGGGTACAGTGTGCTGTTTTTATATACAATTTGAAATATTTTCATCAAACTGGTTAACATAGCCTTCATGACATTTTCTTAGTTATTGTGTTAAGACATTTATATTCTACATTTAGAAAGATTCACATGTACCTTTATAAGATGAACCATAGGTGTGGTCCCACCAATCACCCTCCCTATCCCCAACCTCCCCTCTCCCCTTTCCCCATATTCTTGGGCTATAATTGGGCTATAGCTTTCCTATTAAAGCTATAAATTAGTTTTATAGTAGGGCTGAGTACATTGGATACTTTTTCTTCCATTCATATTTGATAAGTATGAATCTCATAAATACCCTGAATCTTGCAAATGTTGCCAAGAGGTAGATGATGGAATTGCTTGTATAAGATAAGAGAAATACTGGTGGCTTCCCCTTGGAGACTTTGCTTTCTTAAAGTAAGAAAGTTTCTGTAGATGTGGATTGAAATGCTGAAGCATTTTTGTGGAACTGTTCTCAAAAATATATCCAGAGGTTTTACTGTCAAGATCTTTTTGTAGATAAAACATAGCCAGTAAGATAATGAAAATGTAGAAAATATAATCTCTCGTCCCATAGGATTCTATGTTCTTTTTAAAAAACAGGTAGGGGAGAAATTGTCAAAGAAATTATCAGACCTAGTTTTTAACACAAAAGAGCTGTCAGATTTTATATCTTAATTACTTCAATCTGGGAAATAATTTGTTATATTGTTGACAGGCAATATAACAAATTTATTTCAAATTCCCTGAAGTAAGTTATCAAAATAAGTCTAGTATAAGATAAAAAAATTATTCTTTTGGTATCACTCTCTTACTTTAAAAATGAGTTTGTGTGTGAAAATTTAAACGTTAAAAAAAAACAGTGAACTATTTAGATATTATGTTTACATAAATTTATTTTACAGTAAAATTTAACAGATGTTTACTACATCACGAATTGGTTAATTTACTCCGGTTAGCTGAGGACACAGAAGTCAGAAATATTAAGCACATAAACATAGAATTTGGTTAAAATGTCACTCAATATGTAGTTACAGTTTCTGTTTTTATAATGAATTGTTGAGTGGATAAAACAGAAGCACCTTGTCGGCCACTGTAAATCTAGCAATGATTATCTCTGGTTATTAAAGCAGAAGTATTAATATACGCCGAGTACAAACTGTGAAATGTAAAAGATGTTTTCTGTATAAGTTAAGAGATTTTGAGAAATGCAATAGTTTAACAGAACATTTTGTCACAATTGAAATTTTAAAAATGTCTGTTTTATGGTGACAATCAAAAAGCTGTAATCAATCATCCATTAGAGATTTCTTTATACTTTCTCTTTGCAGTACTGGTAGATGCTCAGGATGATGAGATGAATTATAACTATCAGTCCTCAGAGATTCACAGTACAGAGAGAATAAACAGACCTGGATCTAAATAAATGTAATGCAAATAATAAATGTTATGGGGATGTTTATATGGGATAGAATGGAGTAAGACCCTCTGTCTTATAGAGGTGAGGTCTCACTCTTGCTCAGGTTGGTGTCAAACTCCTGAGCTCAAGCAGTGTGCCTGCCTCAGCCTCCCAGAGGAGAACCAATATTGATAAATATGGTTTTAAATATCAATTAGTCTTGCTTTGCTCTTGGCCCTGTTTTGGGTCCTAAAGTATTGATTTACATTGTTAGAATATATTCCTACTTATTCATATCTTTATAACAGAGAAATTTTAGTCCATATGTAAGTGTATATATTTTTACATGGTTTTAATTTGCTTGCGAATACCAATTTGTAACCATTCATTTCTTCATATTCGCCTTCCCAAATCATTTTTTGATAGTAGATTAAATAAATGAGAAAGTATATTAATACTTTCAGCTCTAGGCTCTTCATTTTAGTCAATTTCTAATGTGGCAACCTAAATTGGTGTCATCAAGATGCCTTCCTAAATCTCTGAATTAAAATAAAAGTGTATTTTAACCCAAAAGAAGACTGTGACTACTGCAAATTTTCATAAAAAGAACGGTTTTCTCTAGTCATCTGCACCATCCGTGATTATGAAGTGTCATCTTTATCTCTTCTTGTCAAAAGAACAATACTTAGAATCACATGTAATAATTTTCTGTGCTCATTCATATTCATAACATGCCGACACCCACACCACCATAATCACTCTACCTGAATTATACTGAAGATACTTTTAGGGGAAATCTATTAATTTAATTGTTTCTTAGTTTCCATATTAGGGACAGAGATATCTAGCTAACATGGTCATAAAAACTAGGAGTGTGTGTGTGTGTGGGTGTACTCAGGCAGACATGTGTACCATCCCGGTTTCCAACTGGGAATGACGGCTACTTCATGGATGGTCGGTAGATTTGCGTGCACATTCACAAAGGATCTATTTTTTATAAGTATTGACCATTTCCATTACTAAATGTGAAATTTTGAATCTCACAAATGCTGCATATCCTATGTAGGTTTTTTAATTGATTTTATTTTTATTTTATTTTAGATAGAGTCTCAGTTTGTTGTCCTCGGTAGAGAGCTGTGGCATCACAGCTCACAGCAGCCTCAAACTCTTGGGCTCAAGTGATCCACTTACTTCAGCCTCCCAGACTAGCTGGGACTACAGGTGCCTTCCACAACACCCAGCTATCTTTTAGAGGTAGGGGCTCACTCTTGCTCAGGTTGGTGTCAAAATCCTGAGCTCGACCAATGTGCCCCCCTCAGCCTCCCAGAGGAGAACCAATACTGATAAATATGGTTTTAAATATCAATGTGTGAGGCCTTAATAAATTAATATAAATCACTATTAATTTGTCTTGATAGTAGATGTAATCCATATGGGATCATTGTTGCCTCACCTGCAGTGTTGTCTAGCTCTTGATTATAGGTATGTGTGTGTTTATTTCAGAATTATTTTACATGATATTATTAAACTTTATATTGAGGTACTGTAAGGAATTAAATAAAGTTTATGATCATTAATTGGAATGAATAATATTAAAAACTATTCAAAAACATCCCTTGAGAAGAATTATAGTGAAGATAAAATGCTTAAGTGTTGAGTTTATTCTATGATCCTTAAATCTCTTGGAATTTAAATTATACATTAACCTGATAATAGCTAATTTAGGATGGAATATAACCTAGATCCCAAGTATAATTTTTATATGTACATGTTTAATCATTCATCAGATACAGAACTTGTTAATAATCAAAAAGATTTTATTTCAACTGGCCCTCCAGAACAAGTGGACGTGTGTCCAGGCTGTGAAATTAACATTGAAGCATTTATGGAACCGGCCAGCACATTCAAGAATCTGACCCTGCCCTGGTCTTCTACCCAAATTCATGTCCAAAACTATAATTCTTCCCCCCATTTGAGAGTTTCACCTTCCCAGCCTGAGCAAGAGCGAGACCTCATCTCTTCTAAAAATACAAAAACTAGTTGGGCATTATAACGGCTGCCTGTAGTCCTAGCTACTCAGAACCTGAGGCAGGATGATCACTTGAGCCCAGGAGTTTGGGGTTACTGTGAGCTATGATGTTACAGCACTCTACCCTGGGCAACAGAGTAAGACTCTGTCTCAAAAAAAAAAAAAAAAAGATTTACACCTTCCCTTCTATTTATTTTTCATCAGTCCTAAAGATGCAGTCCCCCTAGCTGCTGTTCAACTGCCAATCTGGAAACTGAGACCACCTTTAAGGAAAGTCACATCACCTATTCCAATTCCAGGCACAGTTTTTAAGAAACCTACCCCATACTTAACCACTGAAGGTGCCAAAAAAAGGATACACATTTTAAGAGTAATACACATATCTGTGTATTACTTTCTGAAGTTGGATTGAATGACGGTAGCAATGCATAGTATGACACTTACATAAAAGATGGCATTAATCAAACAAATGCCAGCATCACCATGAGACAGACTGGACAAAGAAAATAGCAGAAGTGTGGTTGTTGTTTGAGAAGCAAAGACCATTTAGAAGTGGTGAAAAGTGTCTGTTAGCAAGATAGGACATGTAGATTCAATTACAGTGTCTTCTGTTGCACTCCAGTGATGTCATCTTTTGCCATGGACTCAGCTTTTTAAGAGAAGGAGCTATATCTGAGTCTTCTCTTGAGCCCCACACAAAGAGATACATTAAGCGCTCCGTAAATGCTCATTTATTAAGTAGCTTACAAAGATCATGATGAAATCTATAAGTCGCTGGTTCTCCATCAGTGGTAATTTGGCATTCCTAGGGGATACATAGAAATGTTTGAAGACACATTTGGTTATCCCAACTGGGAAGGGGCATCTCATGAGTAGGAGCTGGGGATGCCACCAAACCTTCCACATTGTTACCCCCAAACCCCCAAACATCAAGAATGCCAAGGTTAAGAAATCTTGCTCAAATGGATGCTACATATGACGGTACACAAAGATCTCATATAAATCCTCAAAGAAAAAAGAAAAGAAAAGCTTCTTTAGTGATTTAGCCACCAAACATAAAATGTATGCAGTTCCCCTCTTTCTACTGTTTATGGAAGATCAAAGAAATGATCCAGAAGTGATTTGAAAACTTAGTTCTTTAAATCTTCATGTGGCTATAACATTAAATTAAATATGAACCGAATCTACGTTGTAATTATCAAAACAGAGTGGGACCACACTGACCCTTTGGTGGTGGCTATCTTTATTCTTCCTGAGTTTACTCTTTGATCTGTGCTTTACCCGTCTTTATTTATATTACCCCCCCCACTGATAAGGATAGGTTTTTGTCTTGTTTTGTTGTTTGCCAGTGTATTTGTTGATGCTTAAATTGTAATTACAATTGAATGATAAAACAGTCATGAATTTTTTTTCCAAATAATTGCTCCTATTAAGACATACTTTTTATAGGTTAAGCTATGAAATGGAAATAAATCAGGGTAGAGAGAGATTTTGGAAAAAAGTTTTAGGAATAAAAGGGAAATTTCTAAATTTTCTCTATTGTGAAGAAGAAAGAAATTACATTTGAGCTTATTAGACAAATACTCTTTTTCGGTCTTTTCTCTATGTGAAGAGACAAAGCGGCAGTAGATGTAGTTCCCTTTTTGGCTCATAAACTTCTCAGTATAAAACTAGGATATTTTGAAAAAGAAATAACACAATTCTCTAAGAATTTACAAATATTACATATACAGTCTTTATTAAATTATACCTACTTTTGACAAATTCTAAATGAATAAATAATCTAAACATAATATTGATACTTTTTCCTTCCTTTTAAGAGTCTCTAAAAATAAAACAGGCATAGGAAACATTCATTTTCTGAATAATATTTTGGTTTTTTATTGCCTCATTTTTAAGGTATTTATTTTAATCCATGCAAAACATCCAAATAATTTGGCCTGGGAATCCCATTCATTAGTGAACTAAAAGGACCCTCCAAATAAATAATAATCTGGGATTATACTTGGTCCTTAGAGAGGAAATATTTCTAGAAATAAAAATACTGCTATTTGCTTTCTCCTGTAATTTTCATAGCACTCTGATGGCAGTTTTATGGCTCCTAACAGAGATTTGGCCCAGTAAAGATGTGCTTAAACTGAGGGTGTACCCCGCTAAATCAAAATGAATTGTGAAATAGCTAAAAATGTTACCACTTCTGTTCATGCTCTGAAAATTGTTTCAAGATGTTTTCTATAAACTTCCACTACTTCTGCCTTTTAAAAAATTCATTCATTTAGCAAATATTTACTAAGAACATCCCATGTGCCAGCCACTAGGTCTTAAGTGCTGAGTCAGTGGTGAGCATAGCAGATTCTTTCTGTGCTACAGAGCTTACCCTCTGGTGGAGTGAACAGTATGAATCAAATACTGCATTAATAAACACTCATTAATTCAAAAAATATTTACTGAGCACTCTCTGTATTCTGGACCTGTATTAGATTTTTGGAGTGTGGTATCTGAACCCTTAAATCTTACATTATAGTAGGTAAATAAAATAGTAAGCAAATAAACAGATATTATGGTGGGTGGTATGCAGAAGAATAAAGCTATGTAAGAGCATAGAAAATTTGGGAGTTTTAAATAGTACTTTTAGACAGGAATGGAGTGAATGAAGAGAAGAAGTCGTCAGAGAGATAGGAGATCTCACATCAACACAGCAAATGGTGTTGGTCATTGCAAACTATGGGAAATGCATTGTAACAAATACCAGGCGTTAAAAGAATAGATAACTGGGAGCTTAACCTAAACACAGGAATCAGGAAGTTTCTATTATTGACCGATTTGTGTCCTGCCAACATTAAAAACTCATTTAACTCCCAATGTAACCATCAGAAAACATTTAACAAAATGGCACTGATAAATTCTTAACTTTAACAATTACTTTGAATGTAATTCAAAGTAAGTAACACAGTGGCTGAATCAAATAAAAAAAAGAAAGAAGAAAGCAAGCCTTGACTATATGCTGCATACAAGAGACTCATTTCACCTTAAAGGATGCTCGGAAACTGAAAATTGAAGAGATGGAAAGAGGTATTCATGCAAATGGAAACAGAGTGAGGCAGAGTAACTGTATTTGTTTTAGACAAAATAGACTGTAGGCCAAAAACTATAAAAAGAGACTGTGAAAGTCATTATATGCTGATAAAGGTGTTGATTCATCAAGAAGATGTAATAATTGTACATATACATATATGCACCTAACATTAGAGCACCTCGGTATACAAAGCAAACATTAAGAGATTTAAAGGAAGACTTGACTGCAACACAAGAATAGTAAAGGATTTCAATGGCCCACTTTCAACACTGGAGAGATCACCAGGAAGAAAATCAATAAGGAAGCAAGGAACTTGTACTTGCCCAGACTAGACCAAATGAATCTTAACAGACACATACAGAACAAAACATCCCACCCAACAGCAGCAGAGTACACATTCTTCTTACGTGAACATGAAACATTCTCTAGGATAGATCAGATATTAGCCCACCAAAAAACTCTTACATTTAAGAAGATTGAAATCATCAAGTTTCTTTTCTGACCCCTGTGACTGGAGACTAGAAATCAGTAATAGGAGAAATCATGGAAAATTAACAATATGTGGAAAGTAATGACTGTATTTAGAAATTGGGGCTTTAAAGAAGTATCAACAGTTAAATGACACTGTAAGAGTGGGCACCTAATTCAATAAAACTGTTGTCCTCCTTATAAGAAGAGGAAGAGACACCAAGGATATGTGCACACAGAGAAAAGGCCATCCAAGGACACAGCGAGAAGGGAACCAACCACAAGCAAAGCAGAGAGGCCTCAGGAGAAACCAGCCCTGCCAGCACCTTGACCTTGGACTTCCCGCCTCTAGAAATGTGGGAAAACAAATTTCTGTTGTTTAAGCCACCCAGCCTGTGGTATTTTTCCATGACATCAACAACAGACTGATAGATAGACATTAACCACTTAGAGGCATAAAGGAAAAAACATGTGCAGACTGTACTTCTGAAAACTTCTGGTGTGTTTGAGAATCTGAAGGCAAGCCTGTTGGCTGAGCTAAGATCAAGCATGAGAGTGGTATATGGAGAGAGGAGAGAGGCAGCATGAAGCCACATCATGTAATGTCTGGCAGGCTTTGCAAAGGATTTTGACCCTCATCCTAAAGGAAGATACATGATTAAATTTGCATTTTAAAAATACCATCTGGCTGTGGAGAATAAGAGTAGGGAAGGAATGATGCAGGGGGACCCAGTCAAAGATCCCAAAGAGATGAAATAGCCTAATTTAGGATAGTGACAATAGAATTAGAGAAAAGTGGATTGATACTTAACAGATGTTGACAGGACAAGGGCTACTCCTACATTTCTGGGTTTTTCAGATGGAAGGAAGATGATGTCATTTCTGAGGTGGAAAACACTAGACTCATAATTTTACCCCCAACTTGACAGTTCCGTTTTGGACATGTTGAATTTGAGATGCTTCCGAAGTATCCAAGTAGAGAACCAGTAAGTGAGTACATCTGGAGCTCAGAGAACAGATGGAGACTGAAGATATATCAACTTGGAGGTCAAAAGCCCATATATGGTAATCAAAATCTGCTACAGCGCAAGTTCTGTATAGACAGGGATTGTATCTGCCTTGCTCAGTCATGTGTCCCGAACGCGTGGGACAATGCTGACACGGGAGGCACTGAATACATATTTGTTGGGTAAATGAATAAATGAATGAATGGTAAATTAATAAGTTACCTAGCGAGAGAGTTTAACTTGAAAAGACAATGAGCTCTAGGATAAAATTGTGAGGAATGCCAACATTGACAGCCTGGGTTAAAAAGAATGCGTTTACAGAGACGCAGCAAAGGAACGGTCAGAGAGTGGAAGAAATCAATGCAGTCTGAGGCTTGAGAAAAGTGTCACCGTCCTATGAAATGAGTGGCAAGCCACAGCAAGCACAGAATATGAATGAACACTTCTGTACAGAAAACTTAATGGGCTTTAACCTGGTTCAGTCTTGTTTGTCACTGTTGTGCATCTTTGAATCTAGTATTTGATTTCTTAGGTAGAAAATTTATCTCAGAAAATAGCCCCCTTTAAAAAATGCTTGTGAGTCATATTTATTCTTCACCTGACACATCATTTGCCTAATTTAAACTTTATTCCATTTTATAGCTTTCAGTCGATCTCATTTTATAGTAGAATATTAAATCTAATACAGGTATTCTCATTTTTAACATATTGTTTTATTTTTAATTTTTTTTGCGATACTTTATTTTTTTATTTCGGGTTAATATGAGAGTACATGTGATTAGAGATAATAGCCTCTTGAAACTACCTTCAAAAGTGTATTTCTGATACATTCTCAGCATGGGTGGATATATAATTACATCATCACTCTTTGTATTAAATTATGACCATAATGACAGTTGGAAAAAAATGTATTCAAGTAATAGAACACCAGTAACTTTTCTTGACAAGTTCACTTGAAGTATTCTCTGAGGATGAAAGCTCAACCGTTTTTTCTTTATTACCTTCTTATATTTCACTTTGTACTCCCCGTGACTTTTGGGTAAGACAGACTTTATTAAAACGTCATGCATAACCACATAATGAGTCATAATTAAGGTTTAGATGAGCAGTAAAAATGAATTTTATTTTACTACCTATATACGTTGTAAAAATAGACTGATTAAAAGAAAAAAATGATATTCTGGTAAAGATTATAATTAATTTCCAGTGTTGTGACTATAACATGTCTAATCCTACTTACTGTCATGGATTCTCTGCGTAGCTGTGGGCCTTTGGGGGGGATGGTTCTTCACACTCCTGAGGAACACAGTTGTAACTAAATTAGGGTCACAGGTCTCAAGATAAAGATTATGGATATTCACCAGAAAATCCTGCTGATCCATCTCATCTGAATGACCTCTTCCTGAGGCAGGTAATCCACTTGACTTCTACATATTATTATTTGCAGTAAAAATAACAGGAGAAAAGTCATTAGTTAGTCCTCAGTTTAAATCTCACCTGTAGACAATAAATCTTTAGTTTAAGAAATACTTCTTCCTCTCCCTCCCTGATTTTTCTTATTCAGTACATTTATCCTATTTGAAATTTTATAATATGTTTGTTACTCATTTGATTTGGGTAAGTCTTCTCTTGGAAGATACTCTGCGTGAGAATAAAAACACTGTCACCTGTTTCTGTATCCCCAGAACAAAAACTAAGCCAGACGTATGGTAGGTGCTCAGTGATAGGAACAGAATATATATGTGAACACAGGCGTAAAGTCTGATGGCAGGCGGTAGGTAGGAAAATGTTGGTTGGGTATGCAATTTAGTTGGAGATTCAACTCCTAAATCAAGGTACACATTTGAAATCTAAGCAAACATCCTGGCTTCCTGACATCTCTAGCTGACTTCTGAGCTCTAGCCCCACATTGTGGTTTCTACGCACAAGTCAAACAGGGACGTTGTACTCAAGGTCTCCTAGACATACTTCTCCCCTTTACCCCCTGCACCCCACCCCAATCTTCATATGTACGTTCTGCTCTTTAAGTCTTTGTTATCTTTGAGAAAAGCACCATGGTCTACCTGTTTGTTTGAGTTACAGGACTCTTTTCTCTCCATTCTTCAGATGTACATCCAGGCACCAAATTCTGTTTCTCCAGTATCTTTTCAATCCACCTTCCAAACCATCTGTCTTGGTATAAAGGATGAGCCCGTCTTCCCAGCAGGTGCAGTAACCTCCTCAGGAGTTCTGGTACCTCTAGTCTCTCTTGTCTAATCAGGGTTTCATATTGTCAGCTAAGATGTGCTAAAATAAGGCAGTAATTAATTGATGTGAATATTCATTAACTGACAAGTGTACATTAGTTAAGTTCCTTTTACGTGTCTTTTCTAGGCTTGCGGAATAAATGTCCCAAGCCTGTGTCATCTTCTTGTTTTACAGAGAGGCACAGAGACTAGAAAGGCTTAAGTCACTTCTCAGAAATCTTCAAAGACTTCTCATTTACAACAGGAAAAAACTTTTAGCCACTTCCTGTGATATTCCCAGCCTTTTATGTGTGGATTCTATTGGCTTTCTAAGGTTTCTTATTACTAAATCTTAACCGCTACCTAATTCCTCATTTGAGATACCAAGTTCCTATCAACTACTATGTTTCTAAGCAGCTCCTAGAGTCCCTGCAACATGCCCTTTGAAGTGACAGTGACCCTTATGTAATGTGTGCAGTGCTACAATAGCTGCTGTGCCCTTTGGCTCTGAAGTTCTCTGCCTGTAACAGGCAATGGAGGAGCTTCTTACAACTGTTTTGGTAGGAAGGCTCGTATCTCTTACCCTCCTCAGAGTTCAAAACAGACATGGATCCTCCACTAAACTGAAAATTTTTTTAAAAGCCTTCAAAGCACATCTCATGTAATATCCTTAAATACTTTGCTTTCCCTTCTCATTCTGAGATAGCTTGGGAGTAATTGCTTGTATACCCTCATGCTTAATATTATTATGGGCTATGGAGGGACAGAAAATATCCTTTTATGCTAAGTATGGCTAGTGGTTGCCTTGGGCATTGTTTGACAGCTGATGTACCTTCACTAATAATCCTCATTCTCAGTTTAATTGTCAACTGATAATATGTCAGAACTCCTTCCTATACTGGCTAATTTCCGACAGTTTCTAAATGACAGTGGCTAATGTCAAGGCAGTTCAAAAATAGCAAAAACTTGATTTCCCCTTAATATCCTGAGGATCATACTCATGGGCACCAGGGAGTCTGGGCAATAAATCTGATGGATTTTTGCCCTCGTATTTAGAATAAGCAAATTAATGCTAGAAGCAGTTTTCCAACAGGAGATGATAAAGGAAATGGGAAAACAAATGTTACAAAAAGGGGAGTGGAAGCGGTCCCTGTGAGAGATTAATTTTTTTTTTTGTAAGGTAAATGGGACTTCATAAACATAGGTGAGAGTTTTAAAATGATACGGTTGGGCTAAATCACATAGTATTTTTTCCTACTGTTAGTTGTCATTCAGTTAGGGCCCAAATGGATATGTAAATGTTTTATTGCAAAGAAGTGCTTGCCACATTATTTACTGGTGAATGTTTCTTTCATTGGACCTGAGATAAGTGAAAGTCTGATTCAACAGGGAGGTCTTTACAGGGTACACGTGGAGGGCTCATTGAGTCCCTGTACCTGCCAGTGAGCTCACTGGAGAACTCACAGAGTGGCCCCAGACATGGGTGCATTTATAGGGCAACCAAGTTCCCCAACCTGTCCCAAGTCCTCTGGGCCAAATCCCTCCCTCAGGCATCCATCCGGCTTTCACCTTCCAAGCTAAGGCTGCTAAGCACAGTTATAGAGCCTTATACACCTACAGCTCATTTGCCCTTGATTATTACTAAAGGCTTTGTTGATACAAGGATTCAGACAAGATCCTGAAGCATAAGGTAAAAATATAAGAATGAACAGAAAAAGCCACTTTTAAACTTGGCTGAAGTCACGTCTTGCCTTCACGTATTGAGCGTCCTTAGTCCCTCACTAAAATATAAACAAGGCAGACATATAATTTACTGTGAAACATAGATGCATCTATATTTTTAAGAGGAAAATTATTTACATAATGATATAAAATATCTTTAAAATAACATTTGATTTTGTATTATGGTATTTTAACAGTAGATAATCCAATACTATGAAATTCTAATAATATTTTAACTAGGTTCTTAAAAAAGAATAATTATTTCATAAAATCTGAGCATTTTAATATACTGTTAATTTTCATCTCTTAAGAAATCTTATATCTAGGTAAAATAATTTTCCTCCATTTATTATGTGAAAATTCAAAAGTGTGTGGTTGATGTTTTGTTATAATTTTTATTGTGACATGTTAAATTGTGATAATGTATTTCAGATTATAATTGAGTACCTATTTCAAGGCAGTAAGAACTGTTGTAGTTTTTTAAACATGATAAATACAATAAGAGAATATTTGTCTCATTAAACGAGAGTCCACATGTAGAAACATGATATTTGTGTGTGTATCATGGACAAAATAATGCAGTGAATTTCATATTTTAAGTTGTGGAGAAATAGATATTTAACACAGAGCACTTTCAGTTCAAATGGTCCACAGCAGATCCAGAGATAGCTGATGAGATCATTTTAATACTTTCATACATTAGTTCTAAACTTAAAACTTTCGTACTCTCAAACTTTCCATTTCTTCCTGGTTTTTTATTAAATGCAAACATTCTTTATAACAGATGGGCACCTATTTAAAGAAACTTTGTTATCGTATTTATAATAACTCATGGCAATAATTCTAAGAATGTCACCTAATAAATGATACAAGTTTTCTAAAGAGCTTCTAAATTATATTAAAACTTTGAGGAGCCTTAATATCTGGGATTCGACGTAAATAAATCAGATAACAAACTACAGACGTCTATTTAGAAGAAAGACCAGAAGTTTAAAGGAAAATGATATAGGGGATTAGCTGGGGGGAAAACTCCTAAATTGAGTGTAAAGAGCCAGATCAAGTCAAACACAGTCAAATCATCCTTTCTTGTAGCCCCTCTGAGGGACATAGTTTTCAGTGTTTTTATAAACTTAGAATACATCATGTCTGTTCGCGGATTATTTTAACATAGTTATTAAAATTATGTTTCACTTCTAGATGTATGATTTTGGAAGGTTTTCAGCAATGTTCTACCTGCCATTTCTTTAGGACATAACATATTAATAATGAGAGGAAATAAAATTATTCTTTTAGGAATGCATCTTTTAAAGGGTAAGATGCAAGGTCCAAGAACACACATTAAATTAGACAGCAGGAGCTGATCTTAACAATGGTCACCCTAACAAGCTTTCCACTTATCCCAATGATACTATTCAAAAATATTTTAGAGCTCCTCTTTTGGGTTTGCCTTATAATCAAGTTATGAACTACATGAAAATTCCTAACACGTCACAGTTTCATCTTGTTCTAAACTCAGATGTCATTACCCACCTTGATTATTCCTATTGTATATCATAAGGGACCCCAAATTATTTTTTCACAGTTGCCCAAAATAAAATTTGTCCATTGAGTTTATTTAAAAGAATATGTCACACTTGTGAAAAAAATAAAAATTGGCTCAGCACCTGTGGCTCAAGTGGCTAAGGCGAATCCAGCCCGGGCCCATCAAACAACAATGACCGGCTGCAACCAAAAAATAGCTGGGCGTTATGGCGGGCGCCTGTGGTCCCAGCTACTTGGGAGGCTGAGGCAGGAGACTCGCTTGAGCCCAGGAGTTGGAGGTTGCTGTGAGCTGTGATGCCACAGCACTCTACCCAGGGGGACAGCTTGAGGCTCTGCCTCAAAAAAAAAAAAAAAAAAGAAAAAAAGAAAAATTGATTTTGAGATATTTTAAGTGCTCATTCACTTAACTTCACAAAATGACTGTTTCATAAAGGAAAGCAATAATTTGGATTTGTAAGGTATGGTGTGTTCAGTGAGATGTTTTTATCCATTTATTTATGAATTAACTACCATATTATTGGCCTGAAAAACTATCAGCATCAAAGAGGTATTTAAAAATTTCTTGTCTTATTTTAAGGTCGTTTGCTTAGTTGCATACTCATTTGGCTTTTGCAAAACCAAAAGCAATGGATGAAATCCTATTTTAGGGTCTTCTCCACAGTCTTCATTAATTTCAGCAGAAGCTTTACTTTTTATCAGTTAATCTTGGGCACTGCATTTTGTGAAGGCTGGGTCTGTAGCCACAAGGTTAAATTATTTTCATGTTTTTATGATAGGAATAAGACTCAACTGTTTGGCTGTATAGAGTTGGTGTTTAATTGCTGTCTTTGGGTGGATGTTGGTTGGATGTCAGACGTCCACTTTGTGATACTAAGGTTTTCTGACACTTGAGATAACTGCTCAACTTTGCTAAGACAAGAGAGAAAATTGCACTTTAACAAAAGCAACCTTCAGAGAACAGACTGCAGGGATATTTACTCATAAAGTGATAGACTTCTAGCTCCATGTTAGCCACTGTTTCCCCAGGGCCTTCTCAAAGCAGCAATTTTAATTCATTGATGCATTTGATCAACACGATGTTTATTAAATACCCAGTACATGTCAAACAATGTCCCAAGGATTAGGAAAATAGCAATAAACAAAACAGAGCTCCCGTGGAGTTTACGTTCTGGTAGGGGAGGAGGTGGTAGTGATTCTTGGAAATGCTGCAGTTTTTGTGAGAACTGCTTCTGATTCTTGAGCAAGTGTGAGTAAAGATCCTCAAGCAGTAGAATGTCACGGGGTAAATAGTGTCACAGAGGGAGGTGCCGGTTATCTAGTTTGAGTACATCCAGGCCACTTGGATGCCCGACACTCACCGTTCTCCCTTGTGTTAGAAATGCCTGCTTAAATCAAGAAAGACTTAAGGACTGGTGGTGCCAGTCAACAATCAGGTGTTGTGTATCTCCAGATCGCTGGGAGAGAGCATTTTCTGTGTTCCCACCACAAGGAAATGATAACGGTTGGATTAACGGTATGCTGATCACCCTGATCTGATGTATCAAAACATCACATTCCGTCTCATAATTTTTTAAAAATAATTTTTGTTAATAAGAGGAAAATCATTGACCATCTAGATTTCCCAGAAGTTAATTACCCATGAGAGAACATTCATGCATGTTCTTGAATGTTATTTTAGAAAATAACATACATGAAATATCAGTACAGGGAGACTTATTTTTGGTGCAGTTTTAAATAAAGGCTGCGGACTTTGGGGCTCTTGATCTTATTAAGGGGTGATAGGCACAACATAAATTCATAGTTGAGAATTGGTCTCCATAAGACTGCCTCTTGATTTTTTTCCCATCCATCAAGCCACAGGAGTAAAAATTGAGTGAATACTTTTGTTTATGTACTCATGAATGAGTTTCCACAAAAGCATGAATAATATCCCTGGCACTAAGGAGGCGTTTGAAAAATTCCTTTATTTTTTAAAGGCCATTTGTTTAGTAGAATATTCACTCAGCTTTTACCGTACAGCAGTGCCCACAGCAGCTGAAATCTTGTCTTGGAGTCTTCCCCAGTGTGACCTAGCTTGACTTTTTCTGCCAATCAAATGTTACACTGCCAGTCATTAGCTGCCTATCTCCAAGAGGGCACGGTCTGTGTTTGATGGGTGTGCCCCTTCCGCACTCCGTGGTCACCCCAAAGCGTCTATGCCTCCTGCGTGGAGCACCCTTATGTTTTTAAAAATTGACTTTAGCTAAGACCTTGAAGAATCCGCTCTTCCTCCTTGCCCTGTATTCCTAAATATTTGCTCTGAGTGGCTTTCCTGAGAACCTGAGGTCGCCCTAGGAGCCAGAGTTTACTTAGGCTAAATTCCTTGAGATAGCCGTGATCATGTAAGAGAGTTCCCGAGCTGGTTTCTGGAGCGTCTGAGTGGCTAATTACGTTGCAGGCGTATGCCTCTTCCTTTGCTGGTCTGCCTGCTCTGCCTGCCAGCTTTCCATCAGCAGTTGGTGGCATTAAGCAGCAGCTGCCTTCTCTTTATCTTGCTTTTCACTTGGAGATTCAGGAGCTAAGCCAGGTCTTGAGACTCTTCCCTTCTGCTGCTGCTTGTACACTAATTTGAAATTCTTTCACGTATTTGGGGTGCTCAGGTAAGGGGGATCTAAAACATGACAATTTCTCCTCACGACCCAGTGGAAGTCCCATTTTAGCACTGCTTCTGAAGAAGCTTGTATTTATCACTGCTCTTTCTGAATTGAAAGGCAAAACTATTCTAGCTTTGTTTTCTGAAAATAGCTCCCAAGAAATAGTTCAAGCATGGTTGTAAAATGTTGTCAATGGGAAAACTCATAGTCCTGGGATCTGAGGAGAGGGGGATTTATATTTATATTTAGCACTTATTTCTTAATTCAGTCAATAACGGAGCATCTCCTATTTGTTAGAATCCATGAAGCATAGAAAAGTAAGACGTAATTCTCCTTGAGACCGGCAGTCTAAATGGGAGAATAGTAATCTTTCCCTGAACCAGCAGAGATCTGAATTCCTGCTCTAGATTTTTGGATCAAGTTTTCTGATAGAAAAAAGTTCTTCTTTCCTCACCAGGAGTATTTTGAATGACTAATTCCATGCATATTGAGGTGGGAGTCAAAGGCAGAGATCTCTGCAACGTGAGGCCTCTGTGCTCTTTTCATTCTGCTTTCTGATTCCAAGGATAACCAGAAGGCCTCTGTCATGAGTTCCTCTGAGAACATCACAAACTTCTTAAGAAACAATAAAACAACAGAAAAAAATGTTTAAGTAACCAAAGTTCAACTGTATACCAGCAATATCTCAATTTAATTCTCAGAGAAATGAGATGATCTGGATATTTTACTGGTGAAAAATCCTGGGTATTGAATGTCCAAGCCAAGCCTGGAGTCTTTGTGATTCTGGAGCCTTGCTTTTAAAGTCACAGCTTTGGGGGACATCCTTCCCTGTGAAGGCAGCATCTACTCTTGGCAGGAGTGGCCCCACGGGCCTTTAGTGGGCAACTTCATAGGTTTCTCTCTCAGCTCTCGAGTGATTCTCTTGCTTCCTCAAACATCTCTTTGGGGATTGGACAGTGCAATGTTGCTGTCTCAGCACCAGCTCCAGAACCCTGTAGTACCGGCAGATCTCGCTGGAGACCTCCCTCTACTAAGGCACTTCCTCAAGGACTGACGCCCCAGACTTAGGGCCTCCTGGCTTCATACTGTAGATCTGGAGTCTCAGCTCTGATGGAGACACAGAGAATGTGAAGTCGGTGTCAGAGACAGGTCCAGCGCCACGTCTGCTGGGCACCGAAGGCAGTGCTCATTTCCATCCTAACATTGGGCCTCGGGAGTGTCATTCGTCCCCTAGTGAAGAACTTCACACATTGTTCTTTTGAGGGATGATGCCAGCTTTCTGTAGTTTTAATGTCATCTCCATTGCTTTTTACTGTTGTAAGTGCACAGGTCACCTGCTTGTTAGGTTTGCTGCCTTTATTCCTCCATGGAATGGACAATTAGATTTTAGAATGCTTTTTCTATATTGTATTTAAAATAAGAGATGACAAGACTCCCAGGGGGAGGTGTCCTCTATGAACTGGTGCATTTGCTTACATTTCTGAATTTACCAACCCGATTGTTGTCTGTCCTCAGGAAGTTTTTGCTTATTCCCTGGCTCGTACCTGGGTCAGGAGTTCGTGTGGCTGACTTTGTGGAAGAGATGATTGGTGAGGCATTTTCCCCCTTTTCCCAGTTTCTAGTCAGGGGTTGTGCATGTGATTTTCTTTAGCTTCTTTCCTTTTCAGCCATTTTTTCACCCAAAGAGGTTTCCACGAGTATGTAGAATTCCTTCTACAAAGAAACCACACTCATATCAGTGTGGTGCAAATGGGATGCTTGCCGTGGGTCATAAGTGATATACTCATGAAACTCTCCGAAATGTAGAATGGTAGGAGATTTTAGATGTTAAAAAATGCAGACCATGGTAGTTAAGGGATGTGTTCAAGAGCCCAGTTGTAGTGGGCCCAGAACCAGGAGTAAAGCCCAGCTTCCTGCTCTTAGAGTCTTTCCTCTGGGTCTACACTTATTTCTTCTTAAAACCAATCAGTAATATCTGTTAAATGACTGTAGATTTTATATTTAAATTTTATGGATAGGTAAATTAATCTCTCATGGGTTAGCATCCTGCGGAGAGCAAAACACAAAATAGAAAATGTCTGAATTTAGAAACCAGGCAGACATAACCAAATGCAAGTTCTGTCATTCTCTGGCTGTATGATGTTGAAAAAGCTATTTAATCCCTGTGTACTTTAGTTTTCTGATCCATAAAATAGAGATTGTAATACTAAGCATGTACTTATCATAACTGTGAAGACTGAATTGATTAATCACATACAGTGCTGAGGGTCATAACTGTGAAGATTGAATTGATTAATCACACACAGGGCTGAGCGCTGCAGCTGGCCCCCAGTAAGTGAGATGCACAGTCCTCAGACGTCTCCTTCCCCTTTATCAGAAACAAGAAACTTTTTTCCTTTATGCTGAAAATGATTTTTGTTGCATTGTTATTGGGTTTGTGATATATTTTACAAACAGATTGGTCTGTAGATAGGTTCAAAACATATGCTGGATGTGTATGTCATGTTTCAACCTGATCTGATTTACCACACGGATTGGGGAAGGAGTGAGTGTGGATTTGTTGTAGATTTATGAAGACAGTGAAGGATCATAGCTCAACCTTTCTCAAATCATGATGTTAGAATCATCTGTGGGGAATGTTTATGAAAGAAGGTTCCCGGGCTCCACTGAGGATCCAATAAATAAGAATCTCCAGCAATGAAGGGGTCTGAAAATGTCTATAGAATAATAAATTCAAAATGTGACTTTTATGTACTCTAATTTTGAGAACCACTGCTAGCCATGAACAACCTAAAATGTTACATTAATCATGCTGTTTCCCTGTTGAAATAACCTTCAGTAGCTCTCACTAATCTTTAATTTGGCAAGGAAAGTCACATCTCCTACCAAGCTGTGTCAACCTGCCTGTCCTTTCCTGCTGTAGTCTAAAAATGTCCATCTAAGGATGTCCAGGTGCTAGTCCTCAGAATCTGGGGAAATGGCATCTTACATGGCAAAGTGACATTATAGATGTGTTTAATTAATGAGTTTGAAATGGGGAGGTTATCGTGGATTATCCTGGGAGGCCCAGTGTAATCATGGGGGGCAGTTATAATAGATAGGAGAATCAGGGTGAGCTTATGATGACAAAACAAGAGATTGGAAGAGTACAAAAAAGGGATCCTGAACCAAGGAAGGAATAACGCCTGGAGGGTAAATAACTAAAGGCTACAGAATGTCCCCTCACGGCCTCCAGAAGGAACCAGCCGTGCTTGACAGTAATACAGTGAGGCTGAGGGTGCACTTCTGAGCTCTAGAACTATGAGATAACAGATTCATGTTCTTGTTATCGTGCATCCAGTTATAAAAAGTTCTGTCCAGGATTGGTGAGTGTAAAAATCTCTCAGATCAAAACACCTGGGCTTACATCTTGATTCTGCCACACCTACCTTGGAGAAGTTTTTTAAACTCCGTACATCTCATTGCCTTCACTTAGATCCATTTCATCCGATTGTGAAGTTTAGAGATGGTCTATGTAGAAGTGAACTGACGCGGTGGCTGGATCACTAAGACCTCTGCAGGTGTCAACAGTCATATGAATTATCCTCAGGTGATGCTCAGGTTATTGCCCTAAGCAGCGATTCAGACCATGTTGTTCATATTTTAATGTGTTCATATTTCTCTTTTCCTGTTAACTCCTTGAAAGTGAACATAATGGTAAGAAATAGCAGAGTGGTCCAGTGAAGGGAGCCTGGGATTTCGGCAGACTTTTCTTTCCGTCCTAACTTCACTATTTGCCAGTGTGTAGAAAGAAAAGAAAGTGAGTTTCTTCATCTTTGAAATGGAAATAAGAATGGTGCTTATCTCTTAAAATTGATTTTTAGGATTAAGTAAGATGATAAAAGTCTTAGCAGAATGTTGCCCATTTTAGGAGTTCAAGACATGTTAACTTTTATCGATGGGAACTATAATATGAATCTTGATATACCTGTTACTTTATATATAGCAATAATATGGAAAACAGGAAGAAGAGAATTGGATAGACATTTGATATTTAATGTCATGATTTACCATCACCTGAGTGTTGCAGGGTGATGACAGCAATGCGCTACACGATTTAAGTGTTGGGAAACCCATCAAGCTTACCTACGTTCTTCCCTTCATTTCTTCTTTCATTCTACACCTTCTCCAGACTCATGTGATTTTATGAGTACAATGATATTTTAAGTACTTTGAATATGTTGGATTTAGGGACAATTTTTGCAAAAGGATTCTGTGATTCAATACATTGCCATTCATCATTGCCTACCCTTTACAACCCTTCAGGCTATTTTAGTGCCGCTGAGAGCTCTCCCATCACAGCTAATTCGAATTCATTTTTCAAATAAGCGTTCATGAGCTACTATGCTAAAATTAAGGTCTATTACATCTTCTGCACTTCCTTTGTCTGCTAACGTTGTAATATGATTTTTAAGTAATTGAGTTTCTTTCGACATGCTTTCTTATTTAGAAACTCAGGCTTATTTGCAAGTCTTTTATCTCTATAGATGTTTACGTATATTATAGAGATGTTTTCTCCATAATTATTTTAGGGAGATTTGGAATGGGCCATTTTTATTTAAGCTATATAAAATAGCTCCATATGACCAAAGGAATTCGATATTAAAAAGTTAGGAAAAATTGGTAATAAATACTACTTTTGTTGTTAGAAGCAAGCAAGGGAAAATCTAGCTCATTCCTATAAGAAAAAGAGTAAGTACTCTTGAATGTACTGAATAGATGCCTCACAATTCACCTCTCGTCATTTATGAATTTCCACATAAAGAATGATTACCGCCTCTTCTTTTTTCTTTCACCCCTTTGATTCAAAGAAAGATACAATTTTATGCACAATTTGGAGGACTAAGTTTACCTGAAAGGCAACTGGGACTTTCCCCCGTGACTTGTGGGATAATCTGTTCTTTGTGGATTCTTCCTAGAGTACAGAGGGGCAATCATAGTGGTGTAGACTCTCCCTGGAAACTCTGCCTGTGAGCCCAGTGCCTTGGAAAATTGTCTCTTTCACTCCGAAGGAGGTGTTGTGACTCTGGACTCACACACACACCGCAAGTGGATTTAACACAAGAAATGGAGAATTCATTTGACATCATAGAAAATATTTACTCTGTTGAGAGATTTATGCTCTTTGTGTTCCTCCCTGGTCAACATGCATGAGTACCATGGGTGAGAAGGGAGGGTCGGTGTTGAATGAAGCCCGTATTACTTTATAGCCTGAGTGATGTGTGGTTTTACTCATGAATAAACAACAGCTCCTGCTCACACAAAATGTCTGTCTGTGCTCTCTCTCTCTGTGGGTCTCTCTCTGTTAAAAAGAGGTATTTAAAGTCAAATAGAAAATATATTGTTTAACTTACCGGAGGCCCCAGCAGAGACATGTAAGTTATGGGTTGTATTAGAGAAAGGAAACAATACAGACAATTCAACATCATTCCCAATAAATTAACAGCCTATCTTAAAGAGTACGTTAAAAACTAATTTATTACAGATTAAAATAAGGATGTATTTATTGCTTATAATTTTTTCTGTTTTTCCCTCAAATGTGATTTATTTTTAAACATTCCCTAGTAGAGAACCATGGTATCTTTTCAAATAGATGTTTTAATGCAGTATTAAATTATATTATAATCTAATTGGTGACAAAATGACAGTGTATGAAAGGATATGAAGTGAAAAGTTACATCTCAATATATTTCTATTTTTCTTCTCCTTTTTTATACACATAGTATTAGGACACTATCAGTATTGTGCAGTGTTCTTTCTTTCACTTAAAATATGCTATAGATTTTTTCATACCAGTGCATTAAGAGCTCCCTCAGTCTCACTATGTCGCTCTTGGTAGGGTGCTGTAGCGTCACAGTTCACAGCAACCTTGAACTCTTCGGCGATAGCAGTTCTCTTGCCTCAGCCTCCCAAGTAGCTGGGACCATAGGCCCTCGCCACTGTGCCCATCTATTTTTTTGTTGCAGTTGTCATTGCTGTTTAGCAGGCCTGGGCCAGGCTTGAACCTGCCACCTTTGGTGTATGCAACCAGCGCCCTCTTCACTGAGCTACAGGTGCTGAGCCACTTCCTCATCATTTTTTAAAGCTGTGTATTATCCCATTTAAATGCTGTTATTTATTTAATCCATCCCCACCAAAGGACATTAAGTATTTCTAGTGTTTTATTATTACAGATAGTATTGCAACGAATAATCTTGTATATATGTTTTTTTACACATAGTTGAATATATTTTTAGGGAAAAATACTTTTATAAAAGTAGAAATGTAGAGTCAAAGGGCTGATGACTTTTAATTTTGAAAGGAACTACCAAATTGCCTTTGGTAGGAATTCTAACTATACTTACCACCAACAACAATATAGAGGGGCCTTCTTTATCTACAAGCCTGCCAACAGTGTACTAGCAAGTTTTTGTCATTTGGTCAATTCTGATACATTAGTCAAAACCCGTACAATGTGGAACACCAAGAGCGAACCCTAATGTAAACTATGGACTTCGGGTAATAATGATGCCTCACTACTGGATCATTGATCATAAAAATCAATCTTGACAATAGGAAATGGTACGTGTGTAGTGACAGGGGATGGAGGTGAGCGCTATACTTTCTGCCCAGTTTTTCTGTGAATCTAAAATTGCTCTGGAAAGTTAAGTTTATTTTAAACCTATTTTAAAAAGAAATTAGGGATCAGTATGAGAATTGTGAGGATGTAACTGTGGGGTAATTATAGATATCAATTCTCATATGGGTATTTTCTTGGAGTGAGTCTACTGAAAATCTGACGATAGTGCTTCATCAAAGGACTGAAGCAGCCACCTACAATGTGTGATGGGGGCCCTCAAATAAGACAACAGGAAATATGTTCTTGAACTCTACCACGTCCTGTTCTGTCAGTGATCTCTCCACCAATTGCTTATTTTGGTTTCACGCTCCTGCATCTCTGTTGCTTCTGAACATCTTTTATTTCGTACCAGAAACTCTGAGCTTTTGCCGCTTCACTAAATTTCATTTTGAAAGCTATTCTCTCTTAGAAATGATAATACAGAAACCACTTTTACAAACACAACATTTAAAGAAACTCATGGTCCAAAAATAATTTGTTTCTCTATCGGAGAAGGCAGCATAGCTACAGATGGGCTGTGCAATGAGCTGAGGGTTTAGCTCCATGGAGCAGTTAATTCCCAGAGCAGCTCTGCTAACTGTGTGATGGGCCCCTGAATGAAATCGTTCGGTCTGCTTCATACCCTGTAAATCTATAAATTATAAAATAAAATTGTCTTGTATTTTAAGAACATTGTTATATTAGTTATCTGTTGTGGTCAGGAGCCTAGAGAAGAGTGATTTTAATTCTCTGCTCAGGGTCTCACTCAGTTGAAATCAAATGTTGGCCAACAACAAACTGGGGTACTTATGAGAGAAATTGTTTTTCCACATTTTTCTTACAGTAATCCCATAATCTTCTCAATAATTTTCAGTCTGTTCCCGGGATAGTGGCATCTGCAAAGAACCAGTGCCGTTTTTCCTACCATCTTTGGTTCAAAATATTTTTTGAGTATTTCTTATTTGCCACTTCAAATAAGAGAAGAATAAGAGGACCCAACCTTGGGAAACACATGATCTACCAGGGAAGAAGACTGGGGAGGAAATGTTGAGAGGACCAAGCCTGAATCATTTTGAGAAGAAGAAGGAAACTCAGAGTGCCTGCCAGGATCAGTTTAACTTGAAAGAAACTCCCCTGCTAGTGGGTAACTGGAAAGTCTCTGCAGATGATAGATTTGCCGTGGGAAACTGTTTTATCGGGAGACTGAAGTGGTCTACAAAGAGGTCGTCTGAGTTGACAAGGGCCGTTATAACACAGGAAGGCCAAAATGAGATTCTTAAAGAAGAATCAAGTCCAAGCAGCTGTTTTATGGCAGTGTCTTTACAGAATCCTGGGGGGAAATCATAAGCAAGGGAAATACTTAGGTTTAGCTGTGTCTCTACCCACAAGGGAGATAAAACTCTGACCAGACTTTTTTTGCTTTGCATATCTACATAAGAATGAGATTTCTGGATCAAATAGTAGTTCAACTTTAAGTTCTTTGAGGTATCTGCATACAGCTTTCCCTAGAGGTTGCACTCTGGGGTCTTCATATGTCTTTTTACACATGGTTGAATACAATTAAACCAAGAATATATTCATAAACCAGACTCTAGTTTGCAGTCCCACCAGATATGAGCCAACCTCTGTGCCAGACTCGGTTGTTTTAGGACTTTTTAATATGAGCCATTCTCATTGAAGTTAGGTGAAATAGCAATGTCAAAAAATAAAAAATAAAATTAAAAAAATATGGTTTTGACTTACATTTCCCTAGTGATTAATGATACAGAGAATTTTCTCCTAAGTTTATTGGTCATTAATACATCTTCATTTGAAAAGTTTCTGTTATGTCTTTTGCCTGCTTTTTAATAGGGTTATTTGGTTGTTTCTTGCTGATTTGCTTGAATTATTTCTAGATTCTGGTTATTAGTCCTTTACCAAAAAATATACAGGGTGGCCATAAAGTTCATATGCAGTTTCAAACAGTAACTATATTTAATTGCATATGAACTGTATGGCCATCCTTATAGCATGCAAATATTTTCTCACATGCTGTGCGTTGTCTATTTGCTCTTTTTATTGTGGCCTTGGCTGTGCAGAAGCTTTTTAATTTGACAAGGTTCCATTTACTTATTTTTGTTGTTGCCGTGATTGCTTTGGGGGGG
>NW_003852430.1:15908715-15909680 GCF_000181295.1 Otolemur garnettii
TAGGGTTTCATTGGCTATTGAGGATCTTCTCTGGTTCCATACAAAGTGTAGAACTATTTTTCTAGGTCTGAAAAAAATGAGGTTGGTCTCTTAGTGGGTATAGCATGGAATCTGTGACTCACTATAGACATTTTAACAGTGCTGATTCTGCCAATCTATGAACATGGTATATTTTTCCATCTGTTTTTATCATCTGTAATTTCTGTCCTCAATGTTTTGGGGAAAAAAGGTCATTTTATGAAAAGAACACCTGAACTCAAATGAAGTGAGTTGACAATTGAAGTGCCCCCCCAATACATGAATGGATTAATAAATTATGATATACGTATACCATGGAGTACTACTCAGCCATAAAAAATGGCTAACTGGTATCTTTTGTGACAACCTAGATGGAACAGGAAGCCATTCTCCTAAGTGAGACATCACAAGAATGGAAGAACAAACACATGTACTCAATACCAAAATGGAATTAAATGATCAATACTTGAGTGCACGTATGGAAGTAAATTTCAATGATAACCTTGCTGGGAAATAGGGGAAGGAGGGAATAGGTAAATTCACATCTATAGGGTACGGTGCACATTAGCTGGGTGAAGGACACTTGAAAAATTAACTCAGTCTGCACAAAAATGAAATATGTAAATAAACATGTATACTTCCTAAATTCTAGATTTAAAAAAAAATGGAAGAAAAAAGTTGCCGAACATCAGAAAAATTCTGACCAGAAAATCAAAGAGTAGATGAATATTTTTCTAAGTATAGTTATGAAAATTGTTGAAAAGAATCTAGGACGTAGAATTGTATTCTGAAAGGGTCAAACTAGAGATATTTGATGCCTTGAATCCTAGGTAGAAGCCTAGGGACTGTAGCTGTTAAGTCCTGCCAGCTCTTGCCTCCTTGTCCATCCCATTTACCTTTTCTCTAATTATGACTTCATTGATACTATAATTGAGCATGTTTTGGGA
>NW_003852430.1:15912492-15913310 GCF_000181295.1 Otolemur garnettii
AGCCCTTTTAAAAACCTAAATCCTATCTTTGCTATTGGGAGAATATTAGATTATCTTCCCTTTATATCTATTACAGGCAACTTATGAGGAAAGAATGCTTGACATGGATTCAGCTTCTGGTTTGTGATCTTCCCCGGTCTGTTGACACTTAGGCTTTAGCCTTCCCTTTGGTGAATTGGGAATTCTAATCTGTACCTTGCCTATGTTATGGAGTAGCAGTAACTGAAATGAAAATGAAGTTTTAGATAGGATTTTTTTGTTATTTTATCTCTCACGATAGATTAGATTTTGCTATAGTAACAAAAAGAAAAGCAAAGCTGTCAGTCTCATCGCATATAAAGCTGGTCCATAGGCAGAAATTTATTTCCCTCTAATGCTTCGTGTCTCCAGGAGTTTGGTTTCTTATAATCCCCGTGAGACTCAGCCTGATGGAAACTCTGTGTTAGCACGTGCTTCCACAGCCACCAGGTTGGGGGGAAAGATGCAGACAAATGATGCACTGGCACTTAAAAACTTTCTCCCAGAAATGACACCTCTTCATTAGACGGATCAAATTTCATGGCCACAACTAACCTCGCGGTGAATGGGGACGTGCAATTCTACCACATGCCTGCAGGGGGCGAGGAGCTGGTATATCTGTGGTGAGCTCTAATGTCTTTCGCAGGTATTTAAATGCAGAATTTAAAAACCCATTTATCCTGTGATGAATTTAGTCAGGAAATTATTTTTGCCTTGCAATGGCAGAGGAGATCATTATATAACTTTATATATGAGTTATGGATGTGTGCGGCCAAGATTTGAGAAAAAAAGATGTTTTT
>NW_003852430.1:15914182-15932150 GCF_000181295.1 Otolemur garnettii
AGTAGTATTAGTTTTGAGAGCTGTTGTAACAAATTAAAGAAACAAAAAACTGAGTGGCTCAAAACAACAGCAGTGCATTCTGTCACGGTTCTGGATGCCAGAAGTTTGAAGTGAAGGTGTGTCACAAGGTCGTATTCCCACTGAAAGCTCCGGGGAAGAGTCCTTCCTTGCCTGTGTGGTTCTGGTGGTTCCGATAATCCTCGACATGCTTTGTCTTGTAGCCGTGTTACTCCAATCTCGGGCTTTGTTGTTGCTTGGCTGTTTTCCCTCTGTCTCTCCTGTGTCTCTGACTCCAAATTTCTCTCTCCTTATAAGGATACCAGTCATTGAATTTAGGGCTCACTGTAATCCAGGGTGACCTCGTCTTAACCTAATTACATCTACAAAGACTTTTTCCAAAAAGGGGTGATGTTTACAGGTACACAGGTTAGGATTACAACATACCATTTTAGAGGACACAGTTCAACTCCCAACAATCGCGTTATTGAAACTTTTCTGGAATTCTCTAGCATTCTGTTTGCAGGATTCTGTGAAACACTTCTCCTCCTCGTCCAAAATTATATGCCAGACAGCTCAGCTCATCAAGATCAGCCTCTCTCCTTCTGATTGTTTAATTTGCACTAACACTTGGTTCTTTGATATCCAATTATTCTCTTTCTTAGGATTTTCTCTGTGCGACTTGTCAAACTTTTACCTTCTTTCAAAAAGCAATGAGAAGCAGTTCAAATGTACCAGAGTAGACACGCTAGGGAGAAAGGGTGAGTCACTATCTCCCTCTCTTTTAGAGGTCTGCTGACAGATACCAATGGTAGCTGTCATTCAACCAAATCTGAAGCTATGGCTGAAAACAAGGTTTGTGCCACTGTTAATGAAGATACTTACTCTTTCTCTTCAACAACTGCACCGGATATATTTATATTTGTATTATACACGTACAGTGTATAAACAGTGGCAATCTTTATACCTTTAAAAATCTAAGCAAAATCTAAGAGCACCATTTTTTCGTTCAAAGTTATATTAACATAATTTTGAGTATAGGTGTAAGGGGAAAATATAGGTGTAATGAGCAAGCCTCACTAAGGATAACAAAGTGAGACCCACCTGCATCCTTTTATATTATACCATCTTGCTAATAAACTAATACATATATCAGATAATATGTAATAATGTAGTAGTTGCCAAAAATAATGAAACTACTTGATTCCACCTAGCAGAACTGCACCCTTTTAATTATAGTAACAAAAGATGATACGTTGTAATATAAATCTTGCCTGGGAAATAAGGGTCTGGTGTTTGAGATCTCCTAAGGATTATATTATTTTATAATTCTGATATTTACCTGCGTTTAGTTGAGGGGTTTATAACCTAAGGTCTGAAAGTTAGATAGAAAAAAAAAGTACATCTTTATTTCTACTGTCTCTTAAACAATATTTGATACCTTTAATTATGAATGTGAGCCACAAGCTGCGGTGGTATTGGCACGGATAGAAATTGTACATTAGTTTTAAGTTATATCACAGGTACTGAATACATTTCAAATATGTGTATAATTTTTACTTAGCACTACTTCAAAATTATGCTAGCTACTGCTAGCATGTTAAACCTGTTGATAGACCTTGTTATTTAATACGTGAATAAAATTATTTTAGTATTTTGAGCACTGTTTTTATATACTATTTTCATTGTAATGTTCTTACGTGTTTTAAAGCAATTATGTCAAAAATGGTTCCTCAGGATCTATGGGACTGCCAAAGTGGCCCATGACACAAAACCACATTTTTTTAGTTTGACTGCTTTCTATTTCATGATGGCAGCTTAAAAGACTGTTGAAATGTCAGCATTAAGTACTATAATTTTATATATTTATTGATTTATTTTTGAGACAGAGCCTTAAGCTATCCCCCTGGGTAGAGTGCTGTGACATCACAGCTCACAGCAACCTCCAACTCCTGGGCTCAAGCGAGTCTCCTGCCTCCGCCTCCCAAGTAGCTGGGATCACAGGTGCCTGCACAACATCCGGCTATTTTTGGTTGTAGCCGTCATTGTTGTTTGGTGGGCGTGGGCTGGATTCAAACCCGCCACCTTAGGGGTATGTGGCTGGCGCCTTAGGCACTTGAGCCACAGGCACCGAGCCTATAATTTTATTTCTTTTTTGTTTGACAGTGCATTAATAATATGAATTTTTTATGATACTATGATACATAATATTGAGCTAAATTATTAAAGAATCGGGGTTATAAGAATAGAAGTATAATGTACACCACTCCTTGTCCTCAGTGATGTTACAGTGTGGTTAGTTTTGTGGCACATGAATTGCCATTGTTTATATCCTACCTTAAAATAATTGTGTATGTGCTATTTATATAATGCTTTTAAAACATTGTCAGAAGACTGTCCTACATAAGAATGCATTGGACACCTATCAGCAGGTAAAATAAGATCATACTAGATTTTTAAATAAAGAAGTGAATTTCTTAGAGATAGAACAAGAAAATGGTAAGCTCTTCCAAGTTGTAGTTCCATGAGACTTTCATTCATATCAGTTTCCTTAAAAAAATCCTTTATCAAGCTGAGTGTGATGGTTCATACCTGTAATCCTAGCACTCTGGCCAAGGCTGAGACAGGTGAATCGCTTGAGCTCAGGAACTCAAGACCAGCCTGAGCAAGGAGAAACCCTGTATCTCCTAAAAATAGAAAAATTATCCAGGCGTGGTGGCCTTCTCCTGTAGTCCCAGCTTCTTGGGAGGTTGAGGCAAGAGGATGGCTTGAGCCCAAGAGTTTGAGGTTGCTGTGAGCTGTGAGGCACCCATACTCTACCCAGGGTGACAGAGAGAGACTCTGTCTCAAAAAAAAGAGAGAAAGAAATACTTCATCAGAAAATTTTTAGTCTTTTTCAGTGTATAATCTATACATTTCCTGAAAGTATAAGATGGCATTAAGTGGGTTGGCTATGTAAGACATGGATAGTTCAGAGAGGGGAGATAGGAGAGGGAATGACATTGGGATTAGGAAAAGTAGCTGTCAGTTCTGAACTTTTATATAGTTGATGTGCAACAGTTTTTGTTTTTCTCCCAATTTATTCCCAAATGCAAACATTCACAAAAACTAGGAAAAAGGCTCAAGTAAACTGAGACAAACTCAGACTGGCTTACATATCAGCTAGTTGGTTGTAACCTTCCTGTCAAGTTACGAGGCCCTGTTTACTCAAAAGGAGTAATAAGTAGATGGATGGATTGGGAGAGCATGACTTGGCAGCCTGTCATAAATGAGAGTTTTCTATTTTCTTCTTTTCCCCCACCCACTGGATGTTCATGAGAACCTCCCACCCCAGAATTACTGAATCAGAATCTGTATTTCAACAACATCCTCATGTGATTTGAATGCACATTAAATGTTAATAACCACCGATGACTTTGGCCATAGTAACTGAGAAGTGACTGTAAATTCCTACAGCTTGCTCTTTCTTGTCGCTATTTCTACCTTCATCAAGAGATAGGAGGCCCAGACTAATAAAATGTATTTAATAATTAGTTCGGGTGAGATCTTACTAAATCAGTCAAATGTTCCTAAAGACTTATAAACAGATTGTCATAACAGAGAGAGCTCAGGGTATGAGAAAAAACGGCCCGTTGGTACAACAGACTTACCAGACAAGCTCGGTGAATGTAAGTGGAACAAGAAGGCCCAAGTGTTGCATTTAGGCTAATCCAAAGGGAAAACCGATGTTATTCCCGCGCCAGGTCTGACATGTTCACACATGAATGTATTTCATTCAGAAAAAGTCAAGGCTGGAGAATGGCACAGTCTGGGTTTATGAGAAACAGATGTGTCATGGTTCACCCACTCCCTGACCACCTGTGGTTTGCCCATGACTCAACTTTCTTGAATAAAGGGAGTTAACTCTTGGATCCTGAACAAACTCTAAATTACATATTTATTTTCTTCCTCCTCATATTTCTCTTCACTGCTCCTTGCCATGATAGAACCTTACAATTCAGAGACATTTGAAAACACTGCAAAAGGAATTGTCAGTACATTAGCGTACGTTCATGTAAGGGCAAATTCTTGCTCTGGTATCTAGATCGAGATTCTGTTTCCAAATAGACTACCAATCTGTCCAGCCAATTAGAAGGAGTTATGTTTGTTTATATTTTGAAACTACCTGGTCATGAGGTATCTTTGCTTATTGCTTATGTTTTAGTTGAGGATAGGAACTATTCCCTTTCAGAAATATGCTCTTAGATGGTAGCGGCTAGCCACTTAATTGTCAGCTACTCCTATTCATTAGAATGATGCGGACAAATTAAAGCCATTAGTATTCTCAGACTTTAGTTCAAGCAGTACCTACTGTGAAATCTCACTCTGAACCACTTAATTGCTCAAAAGGAACCAAAAGGAACAATTTGAACTACATTACATTTTATTTCTCCTGCCATGCTCTGCTTTCCATTCCACAGAAAACGGGCAGGGAAATGGTCCAATCATAGGTAGGTGGATGGAAAAATACAGGGCACCAAATAACCCACATAGGGATAATCACGCCTTGAACAGTCACTGACAATATTTTTAAAAAATATTTTGATTTCCATTTATGCAATCAACTTAGGGTTGTTTTGGCATACCACCGGGCACTTGGTTTTTCTTTTATAGAGCCTTTTTAATTTATTTCTTCAGAAGCATTATCTAATTAAAAGCAAATATATAAATTAATGTAGCCTTTCAAAGTAGTCCTCACCATTCCTAGGCTAAATGATAATTACAGTGACAGCATTATTTTTTAAAAAAGCAAAAACCTTTAAAACCCATTATTACTTTATTCTGATTTTAATTGAAAGGCAGGTAGCATGGAATTTAAGTTCCATGAAATCATGGTCTGTATATCTGCTTTTCAAAATGCTATCCAAATAGCACATGGCAAATGTTACTGATTTTTTTAATAAATGGGAAAACTTACAGGACAACAGGGCAAACCTGGCCATAATGTGAGTCACTGGCAAAACTTTCCTAAAAGAGTGATTTGTGAGTTCAAATGGACTATATAAATCCAGAGTGAAAAAATGAATAATCTGTGAAATCTGATATGCTTAAGCATTAATTATTTAGAAGTAAAAATTTTCTAAAAACCAATTTCAATGTGTCACTGTGAGATTTCGTTTTCAGGAAAGAAAATATCTAATTTTAAAACAGGTTGGGAAATGCAGGACTACTTAAAGCTTACCTAGGTAATATAACCCCCAATGAATTATCAGTGTATTTTGGTATTTATTAATTTCATAAACTTTGAAACCAAATGATGGTAGATTTTGGTGATAGACTGAGCTATGAAAAAGTAGTAAGCATTTTAAAAAGATAGTTTTGTTTTTCACATGGCCAAAATAAGATGCTTTTTAAGCCTATTTGATTAAAGAAATCACAATTTTAACATTTTAAAAGGTAAATTATTCCATATAGTCAGATATGGTTCTATTTGATATATTACAACTTCTGAATATACAATTTAATTTTTTGAATTAAATTGACACATAATATAAATGCCTAATTATTGCTCATACATTCTGATTTTGTACCTTATAAACAAAGCTACAGTGATCTTAAAGAGCGTAATTTGCCCGAAAGGAATCCTTCATTTTGTACCTGGTGATAATATCCTGACGAAGGACTTTCATTGTTTAAGCATTCCACTTCCATCCATTCGACATATCTAGTTAGTTTCATCAATTCCTGTCATTATAAAAGATGTATCTTCTGAGTTTGCCGTTTACCAGTGATGATGTTTTGGAAGTCTGCTGTAGAGCTGGTACTCGGATGGAAAAAAATGGCCAAGATGTGACTGCTACCATTAAGAATCCTACAGTTTGGCCTAAGGGAAAAAAACCTGTCCAAAATCAGCTTTAGTACAAGAAAAGGGTTATCCAAAGTGCTGGTGGGGAGAGACAGGCATAGAAGGAGAGTGAGAGATAGCATTTGAATTGAGTCTTAACAGATAGGAACATTGAAATGTCGAAAGGTAACTTCAGGAAGGTGGTACAGTGTGAGCCTAGGCATGGACGTGGGAGAGTGCAGGGTGAATTTAGGTAATGCATCATCTGGTGTGGTTTGGGCTAAGAATGGAAAATATATTAGGAAATACAGATATAAACGCAGGTTGAAGCCAGATTTGAGAAAGCTTAAATGATGTGCTACATAGTTAAGAGTATTGTTTAGATAATGGGGGAGCAAGAAAAATGTGAGTTTTTCTGTCATTAGATCACATTCACATTGATTATTAAAAAAAAAGAAAGAAATGTGAAGTAAATTTACATCTATGTAAATTTAGTAGAAATTCTAAATATTTTTTATTTAGGAAAAAACATCTCAAATAGTTTGGACCACTTGAAATCGCCTCTTAACATCAGTCAAAAGTCATCACTTTCACACAGTTCATCTTAGTAATTTATCCCGGAATCAGAAATATATATTTTACTGTTGACTTTTTATTTGTTTTCCATTGATTTCCTGTTTCTTTTTCTCCTTACTTTTGGATTAATTAAATGTATATATAATTCCATTTTATCTAGATTATCAACCTGTGAGTTGTTCTTCTTTTCAAATATTTTTAGGAGTGTTCTAAGATTTACAGTATACATCTTTACCTTATCGTGGTCTCCCTTCTAGTAACTGTATACCATTTCATCCACAGTTAAGAACTTTACAGCACACAGCCCCTTTATCCTTCCTATCCCCTGTGATGTTCTTATTATCTGTCTTACTTCTTTCTTTTAAACTTCACAGTACGTTGTCACTGTGCTTGGTTTAGACAGTTATCGTTAATAGTAATTAAAAGTAAGAAAAAATACGTTTTATATGTACCTTTATTTCTATCAGTCTATACCTGTCTTTTTCAAATTTCTGAGACTTCTGGCTAATTTATTCCTACCCATTTTAATGGAGTGTCCCTCTTTCTCCCATGCTTTGCCAAAGATGACATAGTTTGTGAGTCCTTCTTGAAGGGCTTGTGACTCTTTGGAGTTCAGTTTACTTGGCTGCCTTGCATCTCACCCCCTAATGCTCCAGTGGCTTCAAGAAAAGTTGTAATTTGGTACATCTTCTGCCTTTTGTTCATTGTTAGGGCGAGTAATGCTCTTAGTGTCTTTCTATTTTTTTTTAAGCATTCACCTGCTATGGGAATCTATGTATATTTCTACATTCTCTGTAAAAATAGAGCTCTTCTCTTTGCTTCTTAAACAAATACAGGTGTTAGGTAATTTTGGATTTGAAATGGCTGAAAGCATTTTGGAAATCCATTTTACATTTTAAAATGAAGCCTAGAGATCTCAGAGCTATCTTATATCATCTTCATTGTTAATTATTCAGAAGATTATGGTTCACTTCTTAGTAATTTGTGTTGTTAGAGATTATTTGTCACGACCCCAAAGGATCTATTTCTACTTAAGCATTAAAATCGTTTCTCAAAAATCAGTAACTGTGAAAGTGCTATAAATTTGTGGCTTGTTTTAGTTGAGGTCAGGAATTTGAGACTAACCTGAGCAAGAGTGAGGCCCTGTTTCTACAACAACAACAAAGAAAAAAAAAAGGAGGGAGGGGAGAGGAGGGGGAGGAGAGGAGAGGAGAGGGCCAAAAAATTATCCAGGTATGGTGGTATATACCTGTAATCTCACCTACTTGAGGCAGGAAGATCACTTGAGCACAGATATTTGAGGTCGCAGTGAGCTATGGTGAGCTATGCCCTGTACTCTAACCAGGGCAACAAAGTGAAACGCTTGTCTCAAAAAAAAGAAAAAAATAGTAACAATAATAATTCCATGATCAAAGTTGGCAGGAGTTTGAGGGGATGGTATATGATGGAACGAAGCTTGTGATCTGTCTGAACTTTTATATATTGCATTCTCCTTGTTTTAATTCCCATAAATGTTATACATAAGATTAAACCAACTTATGTAATATTCATCTCTGGAACGCGTTTGCTGTTGCTTCTTCATTTGTACTCAAATAATTGACATACGCATACTTGATAAAAGTAAATCCATTTAAAAATAATTCACACGTTATTTTCTAATTTCTTTGAATTTGGACTGCATACAAAAAACCCCCAAATTTCAGGATTCCTTTAAAATTTTTATGTATAATTAAATCAGAACTAAGATAAGCTTCTGCATATTGAAAACTGCCTAGCAAATGTATGAAATGTAATTTGACATTTCAAATATAAAGAGAAATGATGCCTATGAAGTAATTTCACCTTCATTTATACAAGGATCAAATATTGTGAAGAAATTTAATATAATATATGGATTAATATAAATAGAACTTGATGGGCTGTAATAGAACATTCAAATTGAGTTTTTTACATAGGATGTTCATATATTAGACCTTCAAAAATGTGAATAGATCTGATCAGAGCAGCAGTCAATGTGAATACCTCGTTTGCCAAGTAAGGCACCCTGGGAAAATGCGATTCCTATAACATTGCATAACCAGTGTTCATTTAAGGCGTTTTTAAAGGAAAGTATATACACATGCCCCTCAACTTATGACTGGGCTTTGTCCAAATAAGCCCATCATAAGTCGAAAATATCATAAGCTGAAACTGTATTTAATACCGCCTAACCTTCTAAACATCACTTAGCCTTGCCTACCTTAAACATGCTCAGGCACTGAATAATAGCTCTCAGTTGGGCAAAATCATCTAATGCAAAGCCTATTTTATTATGAAATGTTTGATATTTTATGTGATTATTGAGTATTATATTGAAAGTGAAAAATTGATGGGCTGTATATGTCCTCCAAGTGTGATCTCTGCTGCCTGCATGTCCCTTCCCATCCCAGCAAAGTCTAAAATATTATAAGTCAGACCATCGCAATTCAGGGCTATCTATATACACTTTATAATAAACAGGCTTTTATTATTTTACTTTTTATAATTTCCCACCATGACAAAACTAATATAATTAGGAAAATAACACTTAATTGAATCCATTTCTGAAAACAGAAGAAAATGAAGGAAATGAATGATGAAGTTAGAAGCCACTGTCAAGGAGGTCTTTCTGGAATTTGAAGAGTTTAGTATTTGAGTCAGAGTGATACGAGAAATACTTATTTATTTTCCAGGCCCCCCAGTGGCTGCAGTAGCATAGTCTCTGCTCTCAAGTGGCTTCCAGTCGGGTAAGGGGTACAGAGAGCCACCTGTTAAGTACCAAGAGAGGCATGTGAGGCCTTGGCATTTCCAGAGATCTGGGCAGGCGGGGAGGGGGAACACTGGAGCAGGGTGGCACTGCAGGCGGAAGATAAAAGAGAATCCCCTCTTCTCATCCCCATGGTACTGTTCTTGGCCTCAGAGCCAAGCTCTTCTTACTTTCTGTAAGACACAAAGTTCCACGTCCAATTCACTTTCATCTTCCCAGCCCTCAAGTCCCTCATTTTTAAAAATTTATTTATTTTTCTTTCTTTTTTGGCTTTTAGTCCAGAAGGACCTTATCACTGTGCCTCTTATTTGAGGAATAAGAGGAGGAAAGGGAGAAAGGGATATAGGGATAAGAGGACGTGAGGTGCTGCCTAGGGCAAGGTCAAAAATCAGGGTGATCTCCGACGTGAGTGTGGACCCAAGGCAGCATCAGCAGGTGAGCATGGCAGGGTTTTGGCCCCTTTCCATTTTGCTACTCATATGGCTGCCTTTTAAAACTGTGTTATTTTCAACCTGTTTGTATTTTTATGGGTCTTTATCTTTTAGTATTTTAAGACATTTTTCTTAGAAGATTTTAGTAATTCATGCGAAAAAGCATACTTCAGCCAAATCTGTAGCCACAGGTGATCCAGGGGAGAGTTCATGTTCAAATTTGGGAACTAGGAATAAATTTTGTCCTAACTAAATACAAAATGCTCAGGTTAAACAAGAATTTAAGATAGAAGAGCTCTGAAGCCTGCGTTGAGAGCCAGAGTATCGGAAGAAGCCTTAGATACTCTCAGCTGCCAACTAGGACAAGTGTGAGAAGAAGCACAAAATTGAGCAAAATCGTGGAAATGAGATTTACAGCAATTGTCATATATTTATACGGTGCCTATAATCATCTTTGAATGCAGTCGTTTGTTTAGACTGTGCAGCTTCTGTTACACATTCATTGACATTTTCATTAGTTTACCATTGTAAAAAAACAAAATAGTTAAGTTAAGCGTCTGTAAGAAAGAGGCATTTCAGGAAACATCTCAAAGCTAAAGTCAAAGGCTCCCTGTGTACTTGTGGCTTCAGATCAGCCTGACTCTCCAGCGCAGAACCAGCCCTGAGCAGCAGCCAGAGTGGCTGAAATCTGAAACCTTGGGAGATAAATGACCTCCTCATTAAGATTCCTCTCTGGGAATGTGAAGAGATGAGATCTAAACTCAAAGACTCTGATCCATAACTTTTTGGAGCTTTAACTCTAAGGGCAAAAGACATAAATCTTAGCAAACAAGTTTCCTTTTTTCCAAGGCTTCTCTTTCCCACTCCATTTATTAGAAAAAAATTATTATGACGGAAGAAAGAACGATCAGGTCAAGCTGATCTTGGCTAAGGTTAAAAGGGGACTTCTTATATTCTGCAGCTTCTTATAATAACAGTCTGCCTCTTCCCATTTTTATTTCACGTCTCTGTAAAGTAAGGGTCAGGTGGCAGAACATTTGGGAATAATGATTTCCGGTAGAGGCATTGCATCCAGGTTTCACCTGTACGTCAATGGAGGACTGTTTCCGGGGGTAGGTAACCATGCCCCCTGTTTCCTTACTACTGTTCAGTTTGTGCCCCTTTCTTTCTCAAAATTTCATGGTTTGGACGAAAATATAAATGATCACCCTGTTAATGAGCCCCTCCTCTGAAAGGGCTCCTCCCCCAAAGGGAAATTAGCTAGATAAACATACCCATGCATGGTATTAAATACTACTGAAAAGTAAACTTTAGATATTTTATAGTTGCATTAAAAGAACTAAAGCGTATTAAAAAAAAAAAAGTCCAAACATATGGGAGGGGATCCAGCTTCACACTTGCACACACTCCCGTCTGGTTTTCAAATTGAAGTGCTTGTGGGCTTTAAAACTATAGTAGGAAGAAAAGGAAGAAAATAAGTGTGCTGTGCAAATAAAATCTCCCTCCCTGAGAGTTTGACAGGATGGGGAAAAGCACGGCCATCGCTGACCCACACATCCTGCAACACTCAGCTTCTCTCTCCCAGAGAGAGGATGGCACAGAACTCCTCTGATCACAGAATTTCATATGAAGGAGAAAAAGAGTCTTTCTAGATGACAGGTTTTCTCGTCACAATGAGGGGGTCCAACTATTGGATTTTATGCTTGGTAACTTCTATCAATGCTGAGTCCGGGAACTCAAGCTGGTCCAAGAAAGGCTCCAGGTGGAAGAGCACCATTAGCCTTTTAGCGTTTAGATTTGCTTCTCAGTGTGGCCAAGTCTCCTGGGGAAGGTTTTAAGAGCAATTAGAGCTCATAAAAGGACAGACTTGTCAGCACCTGAACAATGTGGAAAAACAGAGCCAGTGACTTGGGGTTTTGGCTTTTGATTTTGAACTGCACCCAAGTTAATGCTGAATACAATTGGTTTTTCAGAAGTGTGTGTGTCTGTGTGTGTGTGGTGTGTGTGAGCATGTGTGTGTGTGTGCAGTGTGTACATGGGGTGAGGGGGTTCATAAACATAGATACAGTTCAGCCTTGGAATAAAAGTGAAAGGCGTTCTTAGTTGCTTTCAAATCCTCTAAAAATAGCCTGAAGTCTCTGCCAAAGCTAATACAGACAGGATTCCCATGGAAACCCTCTGGGCTGAAGGGGCGGGTGTTATTTTTTCACTAGTTATTGGTTAAATGGCTCCTACTCATTTTCTATAATGTAGCTCTGTATTTATTGTCAAAACTGATGAAGCAAACCCTCCCGGCACCTGCCTATCTGGTCTACTTATCTTATGGGGGCAGAAAGTACAGCAGTGTCTGGACTTAATAAAATATTTTCTCGAGGAAATCTTGATAGAAAAAAAGAAATGTGCCACCTGGCTTGCTTTTACTTTTTGTAACTAGTTTTCTAATTCCTACCTTCAGTCCAGAGTCACAGCCAGATTTTACTATATTACGTGTCCCTTATATATCTGTGTATGATATATCACTCTTGTTTACATTTTCTCATTTTGGGAGGTCCCTTTTGGGGATATATTTGTCAATTCTGGGGAACTAAGACACATATTAAAGGATATGTGTCAGCTTAGAATTTGACATTGCGACATATGCCCTTAGAAAATTTCATTTCCTTCAGTTTCAAATGGAAGGCAAAAATTTTTAAAAACATACTGAGGGCCCAGAATGATCAAGTTATTTGTCTGTTTTGTTTTGAAATTATAACCCCTTTAGGGAAAGTATTTTAACAAAATAATTAGCTGTGATCGCTATCATTTTACAAATACAAAAAAAAGAATGTAAATATTTTTAAAGAGTACCATAGAATTATAAAAGGATTTTCCATGTAAGTTTCAATAGATTAAAATTATAACTAATTTAACAACTAATTGACAGTGATTTTAAAAAATTCGATCACTATTATTCTTTTGTTTTATTTTCCCCATTAACTTTACTTATGATGATGTTTCTAAGCCACATTATAAATAATAATTAACCTATATATATGGTTCTTAATAGCCTATAAAATACTTCCACATAAACCAGACTTAATCAGCATAAACATAAAAGTTTATAAAGCATATTTTCATAATTATTCCATGATTATTAAATAGTATAAATGTTCTTCACATGTTACTTCATTTCCTTATGCCATTAATGTCACTTAACCTGTGGTTCTAAAAGATGTTCTTGCTGAGTATTCTACATCTGTAAGTGAGGATTGGGAAGAGAATGCAAAACTCTAAAATATTACTGCTCACCAAATACATCACAGAGTTACGTCTTAGGATATTGTTCCCAATAATGGCAGCTAGGAACAAAACTTTGGTAAGCAGGAGTCCCCCAGATTCCTCGGCAACATCTGGAAGCGTCCAGGGCCAGGTGCTGAAAGGTCTGGTTTTCCTCTCCTCGCCCCGTGGCTAAGAGGCCTGTGCAGAAACAGGTGTGGGTCCCGTGCACGACCCTCTTCTCCCTGGAGGGGGATTGTCTAGGGGGAATGTCTAGGCAACACTTTTCTTCTCAGCCCCACCTGCAGGAGATGTTTGCTGTCGCCCAGAGGGAACCCCAGTAGCAGGGCCCAGCCAGTTTTAAGTATCTTTTATCATTCCATATATGAAAAAAAATTTTAAACTACATCAAATGTTTGGAGAGAAGCAGAAGATAGGGAATCACAATCAGGAAGTAATGTTGTTGCTGCTCTTACTGTTAACTTCACAGATGGAAGTTTGTCGGTGCGTGGTTTTAGTTTTGTGAGAAAGCATAGGAGGTAAACAGAGAACGCACGGACGGAAAAACGTCAGCCCTGAAATTTCTCAGGCCTGGGTAGGAAACACACAGCTTTGCCACCAACTCGCTAATGACCTTAGAATGCTTTTTTAAGAATAAATCTGTTTTTAATTTGGACCCTTCACACATTTTAATTAAAGACCGTGCAGTTAACAATATGTGACCAGATCATTTATCATTTTAATCAGGCACTGGCTTTCACCCTGGTTAAACAATGTTTGGTACCAAAGGGTTTTGAAAACATCAGGACCAAGAGGTGGCAGAGTACGTCCAAAGACGTGGTACTGTTGTACTCTACTAGAAAGCTCATTTAGATTGACATCCCAAGTTGGGCCGTGTTTCCCCGGTACTAGAATCAAAACAAGCTGTTGTCCTAATAAGAGGATAACTCGTGCTGTGATTAAATAAGTGACACTATACACTGTTTGTTACTGATTGAATAACTAACATTTACTGCTGTGTCTCATGAGTTAAGTAGACTACATTCACTTTTTTTTTTTTTTGAGACAGTCTCATTATGTCACCTTCAGTAGAGTGCTATGTAGTCACAGCTCACAGCACCCTGAAACTCTTGGCTTAAGCAATTCTCTTGCCTCAGCCTCCCAAGTAGCTGTGACTACAGGTGCCCACTACAAAGCCTGGCTATTTTTTGGTTGTAGTTGTCATTGTTGTTTGGCAGGCCCGGGCTGGGTTTGAACCTGCCAGCTCCAGTGTATGTGACTGGTGCCCTAGCTGCTGAGCTACAGGCGCAGAGCCCATTCACTTTTACTTTAACTAAATTTTCTTTTTATCTGTTAAATGGGTTTCTCACGGTCACTCGAATGCAATTTAAACATTTGGCTTCAGTTTCCCAGCATACACGAGTAACGGAGTGGTAGAGAACCAGTTCAATAATGATTCTGGACACCACGCTCATACACGCTGAAACATACACAGTTATGTTTATAAACTACAATCCAGAATCAAACCTGTTTACATGTAACAATAATAAAAATTTGTTCCACAAATGGTAGATTTTCGTTTTTAACCTATAAACTGTGAACACAAACATACATCACTGTATTACAAACATACAGATCTAACTTCTTATTTATTTTTCTGAAAAAGTCCTAGTGTCCTGGGTCCTAAGTATGTCACTTCCCCAGCACGTTCAACAGTACCAACAGACCTTACATGAATTATTTTTTAAACAGGCTTAATAGCCCCACAGACAGGATGGCCTTAAAGGCAGGAGCTATTATAAACACTATCTGTGTAGACATTTGAAAGAAACAGCGTGGGAGTTAAAATTACAGGTTCAAGAACCTATTTTTCGTCTTTCTCCCACACATATACTCATCTCCTGTCATATTCTTTCCCAAAAGTTTGCAAATTTCCAGTTTCTCAATAAATCCTTCCTTTAAATAAATGTATCAAGTGTCAGCTATAAGTCACGCTTGGTGCCCTTTAGTTTCTTATGTCAAGATCCTTCATATCTCGACATAAAACTCAGAATTCTTATGATCCTAATACTTTAGTACTGGAACAAATTATGTTATCAGTGGGAAAATGTTCAAGTCTGAGGCTTTTATCCTAAAGGAAGACCCCAGCTAGTGCTTTCTCTGAATTCCCTGGTAATCTAGTTAAGCTTCCACAAGTAAGGAGAGGGAAGGCCTGAGAAGGAGGGCCACACGCCCAAGAGCAATTGTAATTTTCATGTTTTCCCTGTAGGCTCTTGAGCAGTAATCATGTGTTGTGGGAAGAAAAGGACATTTGGGGATGAGTCTGGCCCCACCATTTCTGTGTCCCGTATCCTCGGGAAAGTCGACCTCTTTTTACTTTTGTCTCCACATTAATATACAACAACCACGAAAACAATTTTTTGAGTGGATCCAGAGCACTTTTTTGTAAAATTATTTTAGACACTCTTGAGTTACTGTGCAAGCATAAGGGCATATGATTATTATTTTGGTAGTAACTACTTAGAAAAAGGAAAAAAAATCTAAATCAGTCAGTCACTACAAAGGCTTTATTTGCCAAGGTCATACTCAGAACCCTAAGCAAATATTGTTCATCTGTGAGTTCTAATATTGAGGAAACATTCTGCTAGTTTAATGGGAAACTGGGCCCGATTCTAAACTGTACTCATTTGGAATGACCGAAACAAAAATGAAAACAAACTGTGTGATATTCTATCAGAATATGTTCCCCTATCGCTAGCTAGAAATCAGTGTTTGGTATCAGATAAAATGAAAGAGTATAAACCATTAGATGCAACAAATACATGTTAAGCGTGTCTTATGTGCCAACTACTGCAGGAAGTGCTATTTAAAAAAGAAAAGCCCAATTCCTGATCTCTTCAGTTTATATTGTGGAATGTGTGTGTGTAAGAGAGAGAGAGAGCAGCGGGCCAGGGATAGGGAATGAGAGGAATACAATCAGTCATCAATGAATAAGAATGGGAATGAATCAGATCAAGATAAGGATTATTTAGAGAGCTAAAACAGAGTGATGAGTCAAAATGACCAGTGTTTGTGCTGAGGAGTCAGGAGAGTCCCTTTGGATGAGGTAATAATGAAGCAGAGGTCTCGGGTATCAAAACCAAGCTATCCCTATGAAGACTGGAATAAGAATCTTCCATAAAGAGGCACCAGCTAGTATCCCCCCAAAACAGTCCTAAGATGGGGCTTATCCAGACGTGCGTGGGGATCAGTATAGCTGGCACTCACTGGCTAATGCAGAGGTAAGGACTAAACTACTGAGAGACAGGCAGGTGGCGGCTCACGTCAGCATTCCTATACCACGCGCAAGGAGTTTGCACTGTATTGTAAGCATGAGGAGTTGCCACTGGCGAGTTTTAAATCAGAGAATGACTTAATCTGATTAGTGTATATAAGACATACTGTTATGGCTCTGTGGAGATTAGAATGTAGGAGGCAAGAGTGGAAACATTAGGAGATTATTGAGTTGTCAGACAAGAGGCCATAGTGATTTGAACCAGGATGGCAATAATAAAGGCGTGTATCTGCTCATTCATGTCTTTATTCATTCAACAAACGTTTACTGATGGTCTACAATGTGCCAAAACCTGTTTGAAGCATCAGGCCTGCATCAAAGCGTCAGAAACAAAGAACCCGCTCTCATCAGCCTATGTTCAGTGGAGGATCCAGAAAATCAAGGGGAAGGAAGAGTGGTGGGGCTGCTTTACATGGGCGGGTCAGGGAAGACCTCTGTTCAGACCTAAATGAAGGGGTGGAGGAAGCCTTGCAGTTGCTGGAGGCAGAGGGACAGCAGGGAGACCCTAGGATGGAAATGTGTTAAATATTTTTTAGTTGGAAAATCCAATTTTTGATTCCCTTTCATTGTGTTCCACTGTGGACCATCCCTAATGGTTCACACTGATAAACATTTCACTGCCCGCTTTACTTTTGGAGCTGTGTGTGGGCTTTAGCCATCAATCCTTGCATTGGAGGAGGAGAGGGAAGCCGTCATCATGTGGGAAAGTCACTCTCCAAATAGCAAGTCTGCTGATCCCTGGCCCTAGCCCAGAACTCCCCAAATAATTGCCTTTCTCCAAATACATTCTCCAAATACTTTGTTTTCCAGTTTCTACTCATGCAGTGAGTAGAAGAGGATAAGCTTCTAGAATAAGAAAATGGAGTTAAATTATTTTGAAGTAAGATAGAAATGCCATGCCACACCTGGGTAAGAACAATTTCATCTATTCTCAATTTTGCTCATTTCTTCAAAAGCAATTTTAGATTTTTGAAAGTATCATGGGAATAAAATCAGTGATCTGATGTGAAATGCTATTACCCAATAAAACTGCAACCTTTAAGATAACAGTTTTGTTTTGGATTATTTGATAGAATTGTAAAGTAGCAAGATATCAAAAAGCATGAAGAACTATCTTATTTTTCAATCCTAAGAATCATGTGGTGGGGCTTTTTAAATAAAATATAAATACCTAAGCTCCACTCCAGATCAGTTAAATCAGAATCTCTGAAGGAGACCCCAGCAATGATTTAATTTTTTTAAGTTCTATAGCTGAATCCTTGAGAGACTTTGAGATGATCATTGACAGTTTCTTGTAGAAATGCACAGAACTGTATCATAAGCATGTTTTCTGGTCATTGCAAACTATTACTGACATATAGAAGGGAAAAATAACACAAAAAATGCAATTCTACACCTTCAGAAACTTCCTACTTCATAGATTGGCTTGAAAACAATTTCCAGATGGGTCATTATAAAAGTTTTGAGACAGATTGCGTGTAGTTTATCATTTCACTTCCAAGAAATACTGTCAACGGTATTTCTGATTCACCTTGCTCAGCTCATCAGTGTTACTGGGAGGGCTTCATTTGTTTCCATCCACACAGATTTTATATTTCTTGATTTTGCGTATCTCAAAACTTTTGCAATGACCCAGGTTTAAAGGATAAGATGACTCAGGTTTAAAATGATAAACTTTTCTCTTGGTTTGTCTGAAGATGTGGAAATGGAATAAAAAGTTCAGAGGACTTCAGAGATGGCAAAGAACTCAACAATTATTCATTTGA
>NW_003852430.1:15932383-15933755 GCF_000181295.1 Otolemur garnettii
CCACCTTAGATGTACATGGCTGGCGCCTTAGCCGGTTGAGCTATAGGCGCCGAGCCAGAACTATTTTTAAGTACTGTGCTAACAGGCATTTTAACTTGTCTCACACCCTCCTGGAGAGGGCTTGCCTAGTGTAGATCCCAGTTTTAAATCTATGATCAGTAAAAGTAACAGACACCTGTACATTTGCATATAGACACAAAAGTATGGAAGCCCTCTCGATAACCATCTCAAGCAACAAGTTGGGAAAGCTTAAATGAGAGGTAGGATTTTAAAATGGTTTGTTGGACTGAAATTTCTTTTAGGGAGAATACGTTCTAGAAAGTACTCATTGTTATATTAAGGAAAATTATTGTGTTATCAAGGAGCCAAAGATGGAAATAATGAAAAGAAAGAAAAGGGCAGAGGATAAGTAGGTCTAGCTCTCAAGATGAGTAGCGTGGTAATCTCAGGAGGCGTCTCACCTGTTCTGCTTTTGTTTTAAGGATGTTAATGCATCAGTAGGTGATTGTGAAACGTTTCAGTGATGGTTTGACTAGTAGATTTAGGTCAGGGAGTTGAAAGGAATAAAATGTAATCTTTGAAAGGTATAAAATATGCAATGACACTATTACAATCTGCAAAACAATCAGATTAAATCACCTATTAATAAATCCAGAACATGTTGAGTATGAAATCAATAATTATTTCAAGTAGAAAGGACACATTATTTATCTGTGTGTGTCACTTTCATTTTTTCATATTTTGTTAGAGTGCTTTGTTGGGTGTGGACTTAGATCTTACTGTTTCTTGTCTGTTGCTAAGATTCATTTGAAACTTCCATGTGAATATCATAGAGTAAGCGGAAAAGTAAAAATAGGTACTTAAGGACTCCTTCCTTTGTGCGTACAATCATTAATTCATTATATTAGCCTTGAAAGAGAACTTTAACAAAATGAATATTTTGTTAAATCTCTTCTACAGAAGAGATTCCTTCATTTATTTATTCATCCCCAAATGTTCATTCCTCACCAGATTTTCAGTGCTCAAGCACTGCATGAGCCATTCATACACAGAGGTAAATAGGAAAATCTCTCAGCCCTTAGGGGACCATCAGTCTGGAAGGGGAGGGAGGAGATAAATTATAATCAAAGAACGGCAATAGGGAGAAAGCGTGAGAAAGTGCTTTGGAGTGTGCATGCAGGTGTGTGTGTGGACTGGAATAGGGGAGTGGGGTGGGGGAGGAGTAATAAGAGCAGATCAAAAAGTGAGCAGTCATTCAAGGCTCAGATAAGAAGAAAGAGTGTCCATTTATTCTAACTCAAAATAGTAAGGAATATATTTTGATTTGAATTAACTTACTTTTTGAATAAAGGACTTAAAGAATGGAAGGATG
>NW_003852430.1:15934806-15938646 GCF_000181295.1 Otolemur garnettii
CCTGCCAATTGGTGAGGCTGAGCACCTTTTCATATTTAGGTGTTCTTGCCATATGCCTGCAATAGGGGTGACTATGTAACGTGATGAGTATCTCAAAACACTTAACAATAGTAACTGTTCTATTACGTGTATATAGATGCAAACCCCATGCTGTATACATGAAATACCTGGAGATGAAATAAAGAATGGCTTCCGATGGTAATGCAATTTATAAATAAAGGTTTAATGAAACCTTTTTTCCAGGTTTCATTAAAAGAAGATTTCTGTAATTTTGGTAGCAGATTTATGTAACAGTTTCTGTGAATTGAGAAGCTGGAGAAGTTAATACAGGGGAATAAAGGGTGGTATCTATGGATGGGGTATTTATAAATAGGAAACAAGGACTTGGAGAATCTCTGAACTCTGATGTGCAAAAAATGTGTTCTTGTCTATTTTTCTGAGAAGATACTCTACAAATTCTAGAATGATTCCTAATTCCAAAAGGTTAAGATCTTTTTGCCTGAAAATAAGAATTTATTTTCTATATTATATGATACAGACTTTTCAATAATTGAGTATCCTTGTTACTGAGTTTGCGAAATATATTGGACTATGAAATTGAGCCCTAAATTAGAGAATTCCATATCTTTAGTTACATAGTTAGTGCTATATGTCTTTTAGAAGACTTACTAAATATATTGATGCAGAAAATATTTGATGCAATAGATGATATACAGACTTCTAATATAGACCTAAATGTATACTCAATCAGCCGTTGCAGTAGCCTGTGATAACCTATTTTATAACAAAGTACAATAAGGAGAGTCTTAAAGCTAATTATGGAAAAGAATAGTGACACCAGTTTATAACATTTGTGCATAATTCAGTGTAAATCATAAAGCGGGTTTTATATGCAAATAGAGAAATTTGTTTTTTATTTTGGTAAAACAAATGGCTTCCTAGAAGTGACAATTGCTTCCTTGAAGGCATGAGTATTTTGACAGCATTAACACTGTTAACTTGCAGAATAGCCATCCCTCACCAGCCTCCCCCTGGGGCTGTTAGAATTATCAAATGAGGTAAGTAGGCAAGTTGCTAAGCATCTAACTTGTTATCTGCTGCTAACTCCAAGCTCCATTAAATCCCACTAGAAGTATTGAATGGGTGCACAGCCACCTATCAATTGTGGCTTATTGGGTAAGAGAACAATGTTATTTTTAAAAGAAACCTCACTGAACTACAGCATTCAGAAAAAATAACAGTATATCCCCCTCTGACTTGAGAACACTGAGGAATGAAGGATCTGGGAGAGCTTTTTCCTAAGAACTCGGAAGCTATAAAACAAACAAACAAAAACCCTTGTCTTTATTAAAAGGACAATGTCTGCCTGCCTGCCACAGCTGAATTGCGATGCTTCCAATATGGATTTCTAGCAGGAAATTTTAAAATTAAACTAAATTGGCAAGGACATCTTTTGTTTCGGTATTATAGATAATCTAAATTCTCGTTTATACAGTGTGGTACTTTATAAAACATACACTATTGAATAAAAGTGATGTGTAGTAACTATCCACCGGTCTAAATATTTTTAAATTTAAACTCACAATTGGTTTGAACTATTCTTTTCATATCTTAAGAAAAATACACTTTTACAAATGGAAACCCTTCTACTTCCCTGGGTACCAAAACATTTGACAAGATCAATATTAAACTTTCTAAAATGCATTTGGAAGTGCAAAGGACCTAGAATAGCAAAGGTCTTCTGGTGGCTGTACATTACCAAATAGAAGACCTGGTGTAGACAGTATTTGTTGAAAATAAACAGCAATAAAGAGAACAGAAGAGAGAGCCCAGAAACAGACCCACACGTAAACGTCATCTGTCTGTGACCAAGGTGACACTGTGGTGCAGTGAGAAAAGGGGTTTTTCTCTCTCCAAATAAGAGCTACAAAGTCAAATGCATAGCCTTACGGGGAAAAAAAATGAATCGTGACTCTTTCATTACAACATACACAAAAATCAGTTCTAGATGAATTGCAAATCTCAGTGTAATGGGTAAAAAAACCAAAGTTCTAGAATAGGGGTTAGCAAACTTTCCTCAAGGGCCAGATAGTATATAACTCAGGCTTTGCAGATCCTACAGTCCCTGTTACAACTACTCACCTCTCTGCACAGTAGCTCAAAAGCGAGTCATGAACAACAGATAAGCAAACGAGCCTATCTGTGGTCCAATAAAACTTTAGTTACAAATGAAATGGTTGCCAGGCTGGATTTGGCCTGCAGACCATAGCTTTTCAACCGCTTTTGTAGAACATCTTTCTGAACTTGGAATGAACAAAAATTTCTTAACACAAAGAGTGGTATCTGGAAAATAAAATTTCATAAATTAAGTTACATTAAATTTTAAAAATTTGTTTTACATAGTTACCCTTCAATAAAAAAGAAAAAAAATTTAAAAATTTGTTTATTAAAAGACACTGTTAAGACTTCCCACATAGTGGAAGAAGATATTCAGCAAAGAATTTACATTTAGAATATATAAACACACACACCCCCATACAGATTGATAAGAAAGACAACCCAGTAGATAAAACAAAGTGCAAGAAATTTTCAAGGAAAAGTTTCACGAAAGGGAATATCCAAATGGGTGATAAGTAAATTTAAAGGTTCTCGTCCTCATTAGTTTTTAGGAAAATAAAATATAAAACCTCAGTAACATGCTTATATGTATTCCCAAATGAAAAAGGTGGGCAGTTGTGAAGGGTGGAGAATAAATGGAACCCTTACGCTTTCCTGATAAAGTTTCAATGGGACACATCCCCCAAATGGGAAAACTGAGGTGATTACAGATATACCATAAGGTCTAACAACCTTGGTCTTTGGTATAAAATAGCATAAATGTGTCCATATGTTCTCTAAAAGACATATTTATACCTGAGTGTCCATACTGGCACTTTCCATGTTGTCAAATGCTGAAAACTGCCCCATGCACATCAACAGAAGAAAACATAAATACATATGGTGTGGTCACACCATGAATACCATACAGCTGTGAGGATGATCTGTAAGGGCATGCGTGGAAATGCCTTGTGATGTGTTCATTCAGTGTGTACTCACACTGCACAGCAATAAGGGTCATCACAGCTACATGGCGCAACATGGAACAATGTCTCACCAACACCACCCCAAAAAAAATCGAATGAAAGAAGCCATGCACAACAGAATCCCATTTGTATTTGTATGAAGTTCAAAAACAAAACTTACCTGTGCTTTTAGAATTGAGGACCATGATTAGAGTGGACAAGAAAAGACAGCAGGGCATCTGATGGAAAAGAGCAAGGGTGAGGAGGGTCGTGGGGAGCCAGTAATATTCTGTTTCTTGAACAGGTACAGGTTCTACAGCCTTGTTCAGTTTGTGAAAATTAATGAATATGTACCTCTGAGTGTGCTGTTTAATATACTGTGTATCCACTGTAGTGTTCAGTGGAAGAGAATTAGGTTGGCGTTAGGCTAACGAAGGTGATGGTCCTTGACTCCCATCCCTGCTTCATGTTTCCTTTGCTCTCCTTTTACTTCTATTTCATGTAAATCTGGTGTTTCAAAAATAACTCAGAACTCACAAGTCCGTAGTGATGTGAATGAGAGAATAAATTAATAGATGAGAGAAAATGATAAATCTACCATGCAGAAGAATTCTAAATTGATGAAGATACCTGCCCTCATGGAGACGGAACACACCTCTGCCATTTTAAGGGTTTCCTTCTAAAGGATACAGGATGGGGCAGTGCCTGTGGCTCAAAGGAGTAGGCACAGGCTCCATATACCAGAGGTGGCAGGTTCAAACCCAGCTCTGGCCAAAAA
>NW_003852430.1:15938666-15989805 GCF_000181295.1 Otolemur garnettii
AGTGGAAATTCAGTGCTTCCCTAATGGTACATCTGAACCATGTGGGGAATCTTGTTAAAATTTGGATTCTGAGGTGGTGCCTGTGGTTCAAAGGAGTAGGGCACCTGCCCCATATACCAGAGGTGGCAGGTTCAAACCCAGCCCTGGCCAAAAATTGTAAAAAAAAAAAAAAAGAATATAGGATGGAAAGGAGTCACTTCACAATGGAGAAACGTGACGAATACTGCCTCAGCCAGGTGATCAAGGCCAACATCATCACTGACATGTCATATTGACTATATATGTCCTTAGCATGGTGTGATGATGAGAGTGGTCTCCCCCCAAAAAACCCATAACCCCAGTCTAATCATGAGAACATCAGACGTTCCATAAAATAGCTCACCAAACTGTTGAGGTCATCAAAAGCAAAGACAGCCTGACAGGGGTGTCCAACACGCAGCCCATGGGCCACCTATGGATCATTTAAGGCCCTTTTGCTTATCTGTGGTCTTGGGTATCACTAAATTATTCATGAGCTGTTTTTGTTTTTGTTTTTGCTCGTCAGCTTTCAGCAGTGTTTGTGTTTTTCACACATAGTCCAAGGCAACTCTTCTTCCCATATGTGGCAGAAAAGAAAAAAAAAAATGGTTGGACACCCCTGGAAAGAGCTATACCATCTAAATGTGATGTAGTATCCTGAATGGAATTGTGGAACAGACAAAAGATAGTATATAAAAACTAAGGAAATCTGAAAAAAGTTTGGACTTTAATATTAAAAATATATCAATATTGGTTTATTAATTATGACACATGTACTAATGTAAGATGTTAAAAATAAGGAAAATTTGATACAGGATGTGCTGGAATTCTCTGCACTATCTTTGCAACTTTTCTACAAACCTGTAGAAAATTATTCCAGTATTACAAGTTTATTTAAAATAAAAAAAAATTACCCACGTAATAAGTGCTGGGTTATACTTGAACCAGGAGGCATCAAGTTGTTAGCAATAAGAGAAACCAAGGATAGGAAACAGAGACCAGTTTCATAACCCAGCAGCTGGTTTAAATGCAGTAATTATTCTTTGTTTTCTCTACGAGTTTGAATAGATTTCTAGTCATTAAATTCTATGAATGCGAATTACTTCTGTTTGCTCCAATACGTTCAGGTGAGAGCTCTATGGACAATTACTTACTCTAAGATATTTTAAGTTAAACTTTTTATGTATCAGTCCCCACGCGGAAGAGCGCAGTGATGAAATGGGGAATGTTTTTGTTAGTAATTATGGACTATTAAAAATTAACTTTCACTCCATTACACTCTTTCAATAAATATAATAGAAGCATCATAAAATGTTGGAACTGAAAGGGACATTTAAGAGATTAGTTCAGCTCTTTAACTTTATATGAAATAACTGAGAGCCAGAGGATTCTGGACTTGCCTAGGGTCCGAATGAATTGGTGGGACATCTGGAATTCGCTTATTCAGTGGAGTGAGCATTTACTTAGAATTGATCACATTTCAAGCACTGTAATAGGTGTGAGGGATATAAAAATGGGTAAGACTTTATCCTTGAGGAGGAGGAGGCAGGAGGACGGAGAGGGAGGAAAATGGAGGGATGATGTGGAAGTGTGAGTACAGGTTGCCGTGGAAATGAAGGAACGGATCACTCAACACAGAATAGGCCAGGAACAGGTATTCCAAGCAAAGCTGATCTCGTAGAAGAGGGAGATGAAATAACATGGTGGGCAAGAAGCCCTCTGCTGCTCGCTGCTTCTGAGGAGTGGTGGGAGCAGCAGGGAGCAGAGATGGATGAAACTGGAAATGCTAGATCACGCCGAGGAAGCTGTGCCGTTTAATAAGCTGAATCTTTATCCTGCATGAAATGGAAAGTTACTGGAAGGTTCGGAATTATAATTTTGTCCCTCCGATGGCTTAGAGAAAGATAGATTTGAGAAGGACAAGACAAATTACTGGGCATCCTATCAGGATAGTTACTGTAGTGCTCAAAGGATGGATGGTAAAGGGCTGGACTGGGAAAATGGTAGGAAATGCAGAGAAGAGGAATTGGATTCAAGAAATAGTTAAGGAAAATGACTGATGGTTAATTGGTTGGAAGTGGGGCAAGGGGTGCGTGTAGATGAAGGAACTGGCTAAGGAATCTTGGGCTGAACCTGTGGTCTGTCCCAAGGAGCACACATTAGTCTTGGGCTCCATTTACACTTTTTTTTTTCCTTCTATCCCTCACCCTGGGAAGCAGCTCTGACTCCCAGAAAGTGAACTAGTTTTGATAAACGTTCAACAACAACAACAACAAAACAAATAAAACAGCCACAAAACTCTTATCCTAGGGCAAGAGAGCCCATCAAAGCGATTTCTTTGAAGAGCTACGCTTTTGTCTTTCCTCCTAGACTACAGAGAGCCTGCCCTAAATTTCAAATACGTGTATACTCCATAAAGCACGTGACCTTGAATCTCTGCCCTGGCACAACCTGTGTTGGGCTTTGGTGGCTGTGAATGATTCCACTGCCTGTGAAAGGGAGACCGTAAGAGAAAAGAGGAGAAGTTCACCTTTCCAAAAGCTAAATTTTAAAAGCCTATACAATATTCAGTTAGAAAAGTACAAATGGCTGTAGCATAATTAAGTCTGAAGAGGACACTCGTATTAAAGAGTTATAGGTCATGATAAGAAACAAAATCTTGAAAGTGGATGTCATTTCTCAAGGACATTCTCTAGGACGAGAAGATAAGTGGAAAGGATAGCAGGCCTGATGTGCAAGTCATGTGGTCACTAACATTTCAGCACAACTCTTCAATAGAGAATTCAGTGATGGATAATATCTTTGGGAGGTGTGTTGGACAGCCTGGTGACTAATTCATGACAGTACATTGTATACTTTAAAATTGCTGAGAATAGATCTTAAATGTTCTCACCACACCAAAAAAATAAGATAACTTTGTGAGGTGATGGATGTTAATTAGCTTGACGGTGGTGATAATTTCACAATGTATACATATATCAAAACTTCATATCGTATACTGTAGACAGCTACTGTTTATATTTGTCAATCATACCCCAAATAAATCTGGATGAAAATTTTTTTAGAAAAGAAATTAAACAAAATGGAAATCAACGAGGAAAACTAGAAGAAAGTGATATCCCAGAGAATAGAAGTTTAGATAGTTTTCAAGACAGAGTGATCAATTGTATTGAATATAGAAGAGGATGTAGGTGACTTCAGAGAGAAATCATCGGAAGCTGACTGCCTTTCATTACAGTGAGGTGGATCGATGGCTTTGTGGGTGATGAAGAAAAGAAGTGGAGATACTTTTCTAAGCCTTTTTTGGGGTGAAATCAAAAGGAGGAAGTCAAGAAAACATCTAGAGGCAGAGGCAAGGGAGACTCTTGTTATCTGTTTGACCAGGATGAAACGTCTGGTGTATTTGTAGGCTACAAGGAAAGATGCTCACTAGGAAGCAGGTGTGTTGACAAGAGAGGGCGATCAGAGTCATGGAGGGAGCAGGGAAGGCGGGGTCAGGGGTACACAGAAGAGAGGGTGGTGTTCAACAGTGGAAGAAATATTTCTTTCTCAGAAGGGAAGAAAGCAAGCCAGCATTAATGAATATGTAGACAAGTCTACAAGAGTGTGTGTGAGTGTGTGTGCGTGCGTGTGTGTGTGTGTGTGTGTGTAGGGTCCTGGGGCTGTAGGGGGATGAAGGAGCTCACACTTGAGGACTGCCACTGTTATTTGTTTATTTATTCGCATCTCTTTTTTCTAGTAGGAGGTCGAGTAATCTGCTCAGGATGAGGTTGAGTTCTGAAAGAGCCGTGAGTATTTGGATAAGGACTGAGGAGAGCAAGCCAGGGAGTTACTAATGACAAAAACGAAAAGATCAAGCAGAAGGTGTTATAGATGGGAAGACTTAACTTGGGACAGCAACAACCTCTAGGCTTCTATGAATCTGTTTTGCAGTTGTACTCAGACCCCATTATGTTGATAGAGGTGTTTGTTAAGTGTCCTTTACTATGTTCTTGGCATTGTGCATTGCAAACGTTGCATCAACCCCAGTAGGTAAGTGTGTTTATTATCCCAATTATAGGTTAAGTAACTTCTTCAAGGTTGCACAGCTGGTAAAGAGGCAGAGCACAGACCTGTCTGGTTCTAAACCATATGTTATTTACCATATGTTACGCATCCTTCCAAGGAAACAGAGCTTTAAGAAGTGATAAGGCATTTTACCTAGCCTCAGGAAACTCCTAATGCGCAAAGGAAGATATGCCAATAAATAATCCCCAGCAACTGGGAGAAATTGATGTGCTCAAAGAGCGGAGAAGAGCCTATTGCTAAGGCTTCAGGGAAAGCCTTTTTTAGAAGGTGGCCTTAAGGAAATTTATGGCCTTCCCGGTCCTTAAGTGTGGCCTGTTGTCTGAGTCCAGATTTTATTTTATTAAAAGGAGTGCAACAGAGAAAGATGAAGCTTTTCTTTCCTCCTTTGGTGCTTAAAAAAATATGATCTTGAAATCAGGAGACCAGAGCTGCCTCAGGAACTGTGGTTGGAACTGTGTCTGCCAAGACCAGGGGGTATGAGAAGGCATTACACTTTTGCTCAAAGCAAAAATGACTGAGACATAGAAAGACTGTTAGGGAAGGGGTAGAAGATTCAGAAAATAAAGGGCATTATATCTACTGAGAACTCACTTTATCTGGTAATCGACCGGATGACATGTGCGTAGCAAGGTTTTAAAGAAGAGAATGATATTACATTTGAGTTTTGGAAACATGACCCTGTTGGTAACAGACAGGATAGATTATAGAGCAGGGAGATTAATAATTGTATTAATTACAAGCTGTCACTTATCTGGATCAAGCACTATGTAAGTTATTTTCATAGATACAATGATGTAATCATAGAAAGTCTATGAGGGGATTATAATTCCTCCCACGTCATAGGTGAGGAAACCCAAGTCCTAACAGATTGATGAACTTGCCCTAGGTCTCAAAGCTAAAAAGTGGCAGATGTAGAACTTGAACCCAGGCATCTGGCTATGGCACCATCTTGGATAGGGTGATATGAAAGTGGCCTTGGGTAAAAGATGCTGGGGACCAGGCCTGAGGCACTAGGAATGAAGCTAGGAAAGAAAGAAACTAGCTCTGAAGCTGGTGTTCTTGCCACGGTTTTCTTATTTTTCATAGTTTGTTTATATCTGAACATAGATCTTATATCACCTGTAATGGGTTGAATAGTGCCCCCCCCCGCCCCCGTGCCAAATTCATGTGTATACAGAACTTCAGAATGTGGAGGAGAGAGAGGGAGGGGGTGGGTTCCAAAAAAATAATATTAATAAAAAAACTTGAGAATGTGATCTTACTTTGACATAAGATCTTCATGGATGTACTAAGTTGTTCAGATGAGATTGTTAAGGCCAAGCACTGTGACTCGCGCCTGTCATCCTAGCACTCTGGGAGACTGAGGCGGGTGAGTTAACTGAGCTCAGGAGTTGGAGACCAGCCTGAGCAAGAGTGAAATCCCCCTCTCTACTAAAAAATAGAAAAACTAGCAAGGCATTGTGGTGGGGGTACCTGTAATCCCAGCTACTCAAGAGGCTGAGGCAAGGGGATCGCTTTAGCCTAAGAGTTTGAGGTTGCTATGAGCTATGACATCATGTCATTCTCCCCAGAGTGACCAAGTGAGACTCTGTCTCAAAAAAAAATGAGATTAAGATGAGAGTGAGCTCTAAATCCAAAGATGATTTTCTTATTTGAAGAGGAGAGGACACAGAGAGGAACGCAAGGCAGAGATTGGAACGATGTAGTACAGCACCAAGGATTGCCAGGAACCACGGGAAGTGAGGAAGAGGCAAGAAAAGTTCATTCCTAGAATCTTCAGAGGGAGCATGGCCCTACTGATACCTTGATTTTAGACCGTTAGCCCCAGCCCCACCAGGGAATAAATTTCTGTTGTTTTAAGCCACCAACTCCATGGCAATTTGTATGGCAGCCTCGAGAAACTAGAACAACACCGTTCTTTACTCAAGTTAAATTTCCAGTTCGAGCTGTGTTCTCATGTTTATAATTGTGTACAGTTAAATGCAGGGCTTTTAAGGGAAAAATTGCTCATGGTTGATGATCTCGTGGGCCTGCATCCTTCCTTACCTTTATTGCATTTCACTGCCAATGGCCTGATAGATTAATCGTATTTGGATTTCCTGGGGGCAAATCTTGTTTTTATCTTCATGTTGGTATCGCTACCCAGACTTTAAGTATTTTAGTTTACAAAAGCAGAATTCTCTTTTAACCCTAGCCTGAAAGTAACATGAAGTTAAGACTTTATAACCAAAACAACAACCTCTATGCTGGAAAAAAATGTATGAGAGTGTTTCGACTTGATTTTTGCACTCACCCAGGAGTTGACAGTCTGCTTTTATCTAAGACTGGAAATAGCAGAACTCTTTGCAAAGTGCATGATAAGCCAGTTAGGCCATCGAACGCAAAGGGAGTCTTTTCACATCTTATTTGTAACCTTGAGTTTTGACAACACAGAACTGTAGAATTTTAAAACTAGCCAAATAGAATTGATGTAATGAACGGGAGATAAAATCATTTTAATTTCTACCAAAACAGTAGGATTGACGTATGTTGAACCTTACATCATTGGTCCTTTTGCTGCCAATCATCTTCTCATGTCTTACCTACTTCACAGATGTTTCTGGGATTTTCCATTTTTCACAGAGAAAAGTTGGACACAAATCCATTGGAGGTTTTCTAGGGCTGCCTACGCAGGCGCCTTAGTCACGGAGACAACTCTGCATACATGTGCATGTGACACATCCCCTCCCACAGTGGCTTCGGAGGGGAAACCTGAGAGTAAAGGGGAGGCATGGTGGCGGGAGCAGTTCCACCCAGAGCATCTCACACCAGCTACCCTGATGCCACACAATGCAGTTCATGTCACACCTCCCCCCGAATGAGAGTATGGCAACCTGTACACACATGTGCATACAGAGGTGTGTGGTTTTCCTTTCTTCAGAAACATAAACATGGCATCAGCACAAAGCATGCACCACGGCCTTACGCAAGTCACTCTTGTAGGGTTTCTGTGGTGGTTGTTTTGGTGAATTAATCATATTAGGACACAGGATGCAGATCAGAAGGTCAGCCATGCAGAGGCTGTTGGCCTTCAAGATTCAGCTAAAATGTTTCCTCTTCCAAAAGGTCCCTTGCCCTCTGTGTCCACCTGACCCTCATTTTATTTGATCATAGCACTTACTTAGTTTGCTGTTTTTTTAAAATAATTGCAGTGGTCTGCTGTCTATTTCCAGACTTCCACCCTCTTGCCTGCCTTATTCACTGCATTATCTTCAGAGTCTAAAATGGTACCTGTTGCCAATCAACTGTTTGACCAATGAAAGCATCAATGAGTGCAGCTTAGATATCCCAGGAGATAAAAGGAGTGATGAATGAGAGAAAGAAGCAGTGATAGACCTTAGGACTTAGGTAGGGGCCTAAACTAGAAATGTTGGGTAATGTTGGGAGGACTGGGCTTCAGGGTCTGCAAACACAAAGGAGGGAGGCATTCAGAAGGCTGGCACAAAGATGTGATGGGTAGTGGACAAAGGAAGGACCATGCAAGGGCAAGATGCAGGGGCAGTTCCCAAAGGTGTGTCCTACAGGCAGGTGCACCGGGAGGGGCAGAGGGGGGGCGTAAGCTGAACATTTCTAAAAGTAACCTATAAATTGTGGCAAGTAAATCAGACTATTAAATAAAGGAAACTGCTGAATTTCCTAGCACCATTGTCAAAGGCTTTATATTATAATAAGAGTATACATTTTGAAATCCATTATTTATTGTTATGTGTATGCTCCCTGGAAAATGGCATTCTAATAGAACAGTGGTGTGCGGGGCAATAACATACTGGGAAAAAAACTAATTTAGACCTTGAAATGACGGAATTGAATTGCAATATGCAAGACACATTCAATAAATATTCAGTGAAGTCACCTGTCAGTGGGATGTGTCTTTGCCTGCTCTGTCTACCTGTGATCCCACATGGCTTTATATAGGAAATAAGAAAGGCTTATTTCACCCAAAATATCCTAGGTATTTATGCTAGATGAAGAAATTATAAAAAGAAAGCAGAGGATATCATTGTGTTGAAAGAGAAATGGAGAACTGTAGTTATATCAACATTGCCCATTGTCACCTAGTTACGTTAGAAAGTTCTGAATAAACAGCCTGAGGGAAAAAGACATTTTCCTTTTCTGAGTTAATATGTCTCTGTGCTGTTGCCTGGGCACTTTTTCAACTTTCCTTTGTTGACTTGTCTGTTTTTGGATTGGAAGCTTCTTTTTCTTATCTGTGGGGAGGAATGCTTTTCCAACCGGAGCCTGATGATTTTGCTGGGCTGACAAGGCTTGTGTGGGTTTACCACAGAACACAAAAGGCCGTGTAGCCATCAAGAACTCAAATGAGTCCTGTAATGCTCAAGGGCTTACCAAATGAGGAGATAAGATCAACATTCCAACACGGGGAGCGGCCAAACCACCTCTCCTGCCTCTGTGTCTCTGGTGGTGATTTTCACCCACCCTCCAATCTTCTTAGTCTGACCAAGGGTCTGAGCACACGTTCAGCAGAGTGCTCTGATGGACACTCTCGCCCTTGGGGAGGGCACAATCGAGATGTGAGGGGGAAGGGAGGAGGACGGAGCTGCCTGTGTCCCTGACCCTGGTTCTAAACCACCAGTGCTGTTCCAGGCATGGCATTTCTTCTGCATACTTTGCCTGGTTTCCAAATTTGATGAGGAAAGAAATGGCAGAGAGAAGGAAAAGAGCAGAGTGAAAAAAATAAGTAGATGAAAGATGAGGTCTGGGGGAAAGGGGCTTTTATTCTAATATTATATAGTAGTAGTATACTAATTAAGTTGTAGTGACTGCAGGTCATAGAAAGTTAGACTAACAATGGCTAACAAATTAAGGATTTATTTTTTTCACACAACAAGAAATCTGGAAGTGGTTAGGCCTCCACAATTTCATCCAGGATAAGGGCCCCCCGTCTGGTCTGTGCTGCTTCTCTGGGTATCATTCCCATGTTTGTCCTCTCATGGTCACAAGATGGCTGCTCCACCTCCAAACTCACAGCTGCATTCCAGTTGAGTGGGAAATGAACCAAGAGGCCACTAGCAAAGTTTTGCCTTTTTATGGGACAAGAGCCCCTCTTTCAGGAGTTTCTGCCTGTGTCCCTTTATCCAGAACTAAGTCACATGTAACTTTTAGCTTGGGAGAGCAGGAGAGCTTGGGGATTTGTTTCTCTAGTCTTTGCACTGGAGACTGGCCCAAAAGAGAGAAAGTGTTGGTAATGGATTTTGAATGAATGAAACACAGTGGGTCAGGGCCAAATTATCAAATAATCAAAGGAAAACAATAACACCTGAGCACCAAACTACTTAACAAACAGAACCAGCAAAGGCCATGTCCCTAGAGCCAGCAACCAAAGACAACTGACCAGTTCCAAAATGCTTTAGACGTTCTTGGCTTCTGTTTTCTGGCTCTTAAAATATTTAAAATATTTCTACTCTTGCACCAGTGAAGACCAAAGGACAAGTATTTCACAGTTAAAACAGGTGATTTTCTCTCCTGGGATGCTGTAGGAGCATAAGGTCAGCTGAGTGTCCCTGGAACTGTCATTGTGTCCGCTGGTCTGGGGCAAAGTCTCTAGCAGCAAAGGTTGAAGGCACCGTGGAGCTGGGATAGTGACTGGGAAAGATGACAGAACCAAGGAGTTAGTAAGGAACAGGAGCGAGGCAGAATTTGTGTATTTTTCTCATATCTCCTTCTTCTTTGGACTTAGCCTTCAAGTTTAAGCTTAATCTTCACCCACCCCCTCCTCGGAGTTGGTTTGTACTTCACGCTCTCTTCAGTATGTAGAAGAGTTGCCCCTCCGGTCTGCACACATCACAACTGGTGGATGCTTTTGTCATAGTAACACCCCTCCCTCAACAAACTGTTACTTAGAGCCCACCCCAGGGGTCCTCAAACTTTTTAAACAGGGCCAGTTCACTGTCCCTTAGACCATTGGAGGGCCAGACTATGGGTCCCGGGATGAATTGGCTGCTAAGCAGGACAGGCAGCCGTGGGAAAAACACCCGGCAGGCCAGATAAATGTCCTAGGCGGGCCACATCTGGCCCACCCTATTCTAAGCTCTGCCATAGGCCCCGGGTCCAGGATAGTTCAACTTCTGCACTCCAGAGCAATACTACCCAAGAGACGTAGTTGCACTAATGTGGTCTTATCCACATTAAAAAGGGCAAAGAGAAATGGTAAAATTAATTTTAATAATAATATATTTTCTGGCACAGTGGCTCACGCTTATAATCCTAGCACTCTGGGAGGCTGTGGTAGGAGGATTGCTTGAGCTCAGGAGTTTGAGACCAGCCTGAGCAATAATGAGATCCCATCTCTACTAAAAATAGAAAAACTAGCCAGACATTGTGGCAGGTGCCTGTAGGCCCAACCACTCAGGAGGCTCAGTCAGAAGGATCACTGGACCCCAAAAGTTTGAGTTTGCTATGAGCTATAATGCCATGGCACTCTACTCTGGGTGACAGAGTGAGACTCTGTCTGAAAAAAGAAAAAAAAAAGCATATTTTTTATTTCAACTAGCATATCAAAATATTATTATTTTTACATAATGATTAGTACATATAAGTATTAATGAGATATTTGGCATCATTTTTTTTCCATACCAGGTCTTGAAAATTCAGCATGTAGCTTACAGCACGTCTCAGTTCAGACTGGCCACATGCTCTGCGTGCTCAGTAGCCACGTGTGGTGAGTGGCTGCTATATTAGACAACACGGCTCTAGAGCTTACAGACTATAAATAGTGATTTATTATAGAACTTGTTAATTATGCCTAATAGATGTCTAATATAGAGGGCTCGCAGCACGTGGTAACGGGGAAGCAGGCGCCTGTGAGGAGAGCCAGCTGCTTCTCTCGTCAGCTCCCAAAATGAAGTCATTTGTCTTAGTGATTTCACCATTGCCTGGAGTCTAGATCTCAGCCACATGGGTTTAGAAAAACTTGATTCATTCAAAGACCTAAAGTTGATTTGCTTCAGAATGCTGGCTCCGGATGACAGAATTCTGAGAGGCTGACAGTAAGAATCCCAGTCTGTTTGTGATGCGACGTGTCAGGAGGCCTGTGTAATTGCGTGCTCTCCACAGACCAGGGTTATGGCTCCCCTGGCCTGGGAAAGAAACCCAGCCCCCTCCCCACCTGTTACTGCACAGCCATAAATACAGAATGGACTTTTCTCTTTAAATGGAGAAAATCTAAAGAAGAACAAAATTTCGCGATAAATGAAAATTGCACACACAAAACTCAAATTGTATTGTCTGTAAGTCTATAAATAAAGTTTTATTGGAATACAGCCATATATGTTCATTGAAGTATTATCTATAATTGCTTTTGTGCTACAACAGCAAAGTTGAGTAGTTACAACAGAGACCAGATGGCCCACGCAGCCTAAAATATTTACTGTCTGGCCCATTACAGGAAATGTTTGCCAAACCCGTGTTGTATATGTGAATCACTTGAGGAGCTTTAAAGAAGTACAAATATCCAGCACTACCCTCAAGAGATTCAGATTTAATTAGTCTCTTAGTGAGGCCTAAAAATGACAAAAAAAAAAAAAAAAGAGCAGATTCTACTGGTGTAGCCAGTCTCTGCAGGAAGCCAAGCACCCAGGAGGTTGTTGGAAGGCGTGCACTGGCAGCAGAGTGGGAGGTGACTCGTGTGTCTGTCCTCACAGCCCCTGCCTGCCAGCACTCAGGCCACTGGAACCAGCATGCCAAGGCGCATTCTTCCAAGTCAGCGCTCATCTCTGTTTGTGCTCGCCTCTGTGACCTTGCTGTTCCTGCGCTTCCAGACTTACCCAGCCTCGCTGAGGATTGACACATTCTTCCTGCGCATTCACCAGTTAATCCCCCCTTATCAGCCCGGGGCCCATTCTGTCTCTCTGACACGATTGTGTTTATGTCTGTTCTGAGTCACTGGGTGCTGCTTTTATAGCTTTCTCCAGACCGATCTAATTTCCTTTATTTTCCCCCCAAATTATTTCTTGGTTGTCTCAGTGCCTGTGCCTCAGATAACATAGCAATTGCTGCTCCTCTTAAGTATCTTTGCATTTCCAACCTGAAACACCCTAGCTGCTCCAGTGTTTGGCAGGTGGGCTCATTGGTAGTTGAATACATGAATGAATCAATGAATGGGAAGAAAAGTTAGAAAAAATACAGAGGAATTTTGCAGACTAGGTGTGGTGGGTGTAGTGAATTTAAAATCAGAATGTCCAGATTCAAAGCCTCACTTTGCTACTGCCCCTGGAAAGCCCATGGGAATATCCCTTTTTCTCTCAGAGAATAAGACTGGATATCTGCAAGGTGGGGAGAGGGGAACCTGCTTCACAGAATAGCATGACGATGACCTCAAATACAACAGCACCTAGTATAATGCCTGACCCATAATAGCTCCATAGAGAAGAAGAAATTTCCTCCCCCTTCCTCCTGCCCAGCTAAGGCATCCTTTTGCACTTACAGGGTCCTGAATCAGTCATCATTATAAATAGTTTTCAGTCTTATTTATTAAATTATTCAGCTGATAGCATTATTAAAGATAACTTGATAAAATATATTTTATATGAGCATATATTGATAACACTGATTTTAAAATCTAGTAATGAAAATTTATATCAAACTTAGATTTTTTTTCTCAAAGACTTTTTAAGTTTTAAGGTGGAATGTTGCTTCATTGGAGCCCATGTGGCATATTTTACAGACTTTTTAAAAAAAATTGTCCATTCTAAAAAAGATAGTTTTTATTCTGCTTGTTGGTTATAAAATAGTCATAGATACTGAAGGATCAAACATTTCTGAACCGAGCTTTACGTTAGAACCTCCTAAGAGGGTGCTTTTATATCCCAATGCCCAGCCCCATCCCAGAGCACAGCCTGCCAGAGCCCAGGCAACATCTCTCTTCAAGCATAATGATACCAACAGGCAAAGTTGGAAGCCACTAATTTGTCTCTTTGTTTAACATGTGAAGGGTGATAAAGCCCGGAGATTAAATGGTTGGCCCAACACCTCTCATCTGAATTAAAACTGAAATTCACACTTTCCACGCCAGGCCAGTGTTTCAGGCTAATCCCAAACCAACAATATTAGGGTGTGCAGTTTCCTTGATGCATATGAAAACTTCACTATATGGAACAATGCCTAAGTTAATTTAAATGTATGGATATAGAAAGTGTGTCAGTGATAGAAGAATTAACTGAGTATTTACCCCCCAAAATCATTTTATTAAAAAGATGCTTGCCGTTGATGTTTATCACAGCACAATTCAATTGCAAAGTGTCCTTCAGTTCATAAGTGGATAAAGAAAATGTGGTGTGTGTGTGTGTGTGTGTGTGTGTGTGTGTGCGCGTGTCTGTATATAGACACAGACCTACCATGGAATGCTACTCAGCCATAAAAAGGAATGAAATAATGTCGTTTGCAGCCACTTGGATGGAACTAGAGACCAATATCCTAAGGGAAGCATCTCAGAATGGAATATCAAACACCACATGTAACTACAAGTGGGAGCTAAAAAATGATACACACAGACCCAGAGTAGGGAAGGACGGTGGAAACTAAGAAGGGAGGATTTTGGAGGAGGGTGAGAGATCGGAACTTACCTAGTGAGTAATAGAGAGGTGTGTCCTGGTGGGGGGCATGGTGAAAGCCCCAACTTCAGCATTACACAGTGTATCCAGGTAACAAAAACATTCGTGCTCCTTTAAGACTTTGACATTTCAATAAAACCTGAAAAAATTAATGAAGTATATGTTGAATGTACTTTTTAAATTCAGTCAAGCACACTTTGTGTTGAAAGTGGTGAGTTATTCATCAATAGGTCTGTTTTGTGAGATAGAGATTATCATCCTCATGTTTATCATTTCAAAATACTCAGGGGGTATCAATGTTCGGGGTTACACAGCTTGCTTTTGTAATATCCTGGTTACAGGTGTGCCCATAACCCAGATAGTGTTTATTTACCCGTTAGGTAGGTTTTTTGCTCCCTCTCCCTTCCTCCGTATCCCCTGGTTGATTTCTACCGAGTTTTATACTTCCCTCTGGACATAAGTGTGCTCATCCGTTAGTTGCAATTTAATGGTGAGTACATGTGGTGTTTGTTTTTCTATTCTTGAGATACTTCACTTGGGAAAACAGTCTCCAGTTCCATCCATAGTCACATATTTTAAATGATGAAATTGATTAGACTTCCATTAGGTCACACAGCTAGTGAGCGGCAAAGTCAGGAAATGAACCGAAATCATGGTATCCTTAGTTCCACCTTCCTTTTCCCTTCCTAAAAGTAGAATCTTATACAGGGTGAACATAGTCGTCTATTTCAAATTGCAAACGAACTTTATGACCAGCCTGTATTTCTACAGTTCTTTGCCTTTTATGATTTTTTTTATCTCCTGAAGACATTAATATCTTTATTGATTTTGGTCCATAACTTAATTAAGTGGCAAAATTGCCTTTATTTTGAAAACTGAAGAAAGATACTTGAAAATGTGAATGTGTAAATTGTACAAGATGTACCTGATAGTTAATAAGGCATCTCAGTAAGATTTTATAGGACTAGTTTCCAGTCAAATACAGTAGGTTGAGGGGTGTCATTTGTTTTCTTTTTTGAAGGCTGAGTGTGAAGGACCCGAGGACTCCTTGGATAAGAGCAGTGAGGAGAATGCACTTACGTTTCACGAAGGGCCATTTTATAATGAACTTGGATGGGTCCCAGTGTAAGAGAATAGGGAGGGATCCTGCAGTGTTCAAATACAATCTGAACTCAACTTGTCGAGATACACATTAGACATAACTTGAATATCTCTCCAGAATTTATTAAAATGACACTTTAAACATTTAATAGTTTCTTAAAACAGTATTGTTGGTGCTTAACAAGTTACACTTTCAAGTTTTTCTTTATTCTTCCCTGAATATGCTGTGTAGAATGGCTGTAATCATAAGACACCTACCAAAGTAGTGACAATTCCTCAGCCAACATGGTAAGGCCCTTGAAGCCCAGGGTAGCCACAGCCAATGTCACATGAACTGGAATGCAGTGATGGTGAATTCAGTGGCTAATGGAATTTGACATCAATTTGAAGTACATAATAAATATGCATGTATAGGAAATTAACTTGTACCAATGTTTCTATTTGGGAAAATAATAGTCATTTAGAGAGTTAAGGGAATAAAACAGTATTAAAAAAGAAGATATAAACCGAATTTGTAGATTCAAAGAATCATATTTAATCTTTATTTATTGAAGAATTTATTTTTCAATATCCTTTACGTGCCAGGAATTGTTCTAGGTCTGGAGGTAAGACTAGACGACAAGATGGACAAGGCCTTTGTTCCCAAGGGGTTTGCATGCTAATGGAAGAAAATTGTCAGTAAACAATCAGCAAATCAGTAAAGATCATGGTGGCTTTTTATGTGCTTGGAAGAAAATGAACAGGATGTGGTGAGGAAGAGTAGAGGGGGTGGTAGGTGAGTGTAGCTCCTTTCACTGAGAATCAGCAAGGGCTTCTCAGAAGAGGTGAGATCTAAAATCTCGGAGCCGGAGGAAGGCACCATTATTAGGCAGGGAGTGGTTTATGTAAATGCCTGAGATGGTAGCTTTGCACATGTGAGCCATTAAAGAAAGCCAAAGTGCATATGAGCACACATGCGTGTACTCCCCCCTCCCCCCCACATACACTGAACGATAAGAATGTGGGAACATCGGCTGAACTAGTATTCAGAAGTCAGGATGGATAACTTCCCAGGATAACTTCCCAGAAGTCAGGATGTTACTTTGAAATTGCCCAACTTCTCTTTCTCCTACGCTGTGCCCTCCTATCATCCTCATCTCGAACACACATCTAACTTGGGAAAAGATCGAAAATACTGACTTCCAGAAAGGTACATCATGATCTCTAGTATAGAATGTTATACCAAATGCCTCCTGCCTGTGGGTGGTGGGTGGATGGCTTTTGTAAATTCAACTATCTGGACATTAATTCCCAAAAGACTAATATGCAGTGAAAGAGTCTTAGTCCATTTTGTGCTGCAATAATAGAATGCCTGAGACTGTGTAATTTATAAAGACCTAAATTCCTATCCTTGCAGCTATGAAAGCTGGGACACCAGCTGTATGGTGAGTCATGACCTGGTGGAAGGGAGCACAGGGCAGGAGAGTGCACACCAGAGAGGGAAGGGGCTGAACTCATTCTTTATAAAATCTCATTCTTCCAGTAACAGCATTAATCCATTAATCCAGCTCTGCCCTCATGATGTAATCCCCTTGTGAAGGTCCCAACTCTCAATCTTATTTCAGTGGAGATTAAGTTTCCAACATGGGAACTTTGGAGACCACATTCAAAGCACAGCCGAAAGCTACTGTATTCTCATAGAAAGACTAATGTAATGTCTAAATTGAGACGTACAGAAAATAAACTTCGTTGGATACAATGAATTTAAAATTCTAATTTGACCTTCATTTTTTAGTCATAGTGGCAAATCAAATAGTTGTGTAAGTGTGTGACTCCATGATTATGGAGAAAGCTACCATTTTATATGAAAACGATCTTTAAATATTTGTTGTTTTTTTTTCAATGTCTCATTGTATACTCTTTCATTTATTGTGTTCGTTTATTTCTTGCAAACACTATTCATAAAACTTCCAATATGTGGGGTGGTGGTGTTGTTTGGTTGGGTTTTTTTTCTTTTTAATTCTTTGGGATTCAGGGAAGGTACAAAGATTTAGGTTACATTGATTGCATTTGTTAGTAAAGTCCCTCTTATACTTGTGGCTTGCCCCCACGAGGTGTGCCATACACCGTGACCCCACATGGTTTTGAATTCACACTTTTTGTTGTTTCTGGTTTGGTAGGGGACAATCTTTCCATGCCATTCTTTTTTTCCTTTTGAAGCACAATAAAACACATAGTAGACACATCCTTCTGTGGTGGTATTTTGGAATCAATGTTGTCTGGGTGTCTTACAAGTAGAATAGCTCTTGAATGAAGTAAATCTTTAAATAAGTAGGGACCTTAAAAATGGCTATATTTGGCAACCACAGAGTCATGAAATCAGAGCCTTTCAATGACGGGTCATGTCTTTTATCATAATGTAGATTTTTTTTTTTTCAGTTGATTTTGAGATGCATTACAATTCCACCTGCCTCTAGTGTCTTACATGCCTTAAAACTTGTTGCTTCTGTATAATAACTGTGAGAACATAGCTGCAGGGTTCCAATTACTCTAGTGAAGGAACCTTATTACATTGTCTCCGACTAAGCATGTAATTAATGTCTCTATTTCAAGGCTATTTCAGCAAATTCAAAACCCAGAGCCTATCCATACACATCTAGAGATGGATAGGAGCACTTGTGATGCATCCTTGCAATAGACGGTAATGCCAGGGGAATTTTTGGAAGAATATGGAATATGTTATCCTGGGTTGCAAAAACATGTTGTTACAACTAAATATGTGTTTTAAAAATTAAACATGTCATTCTAAATAGTTTCGGTGGGAATAGAATCACCCCCATCCTGGAAGAGTTTTGTTTTGTTTTGTTTTAACGAGCAAGGTGTTTTCAGGTTGTTATTGTGTCTGTACAGAGGTCAGAAGGACTAAACAGCTGTTTGCTATCCAGGGGGCACTGCCTTTTGAATATCCTGTAGGACATGTATGTAGGTAAAGTCTGTTCACAATCATCCGAACTTAAACCTATCTCCATGTTGCAAAAATACGCAATGCATTGCTGCACTATTTTAATACTCACTGATTTTTCAGAGGTGCAACTACTTATATAAATCAAGGGACAATTGTAGTTAGTCTTGTTTCAGAATTTTACCAAGAGTTGGTCTCCCTTTTGAAAGAAAGTACCATTCATGGCAGTACAGCTTGTGACATTTGGGTTGCCAATACAACATGCCCAAATTATCAGACATTTGCAGCAGTTGCAAGCATCCTGTGTTTCATTGCAACTACCTAACAATTTAATTATATCTTCTAATCAAGTATATCATGCCCAGACATTCCCTTATTGAGAAACACATTTTCATTATGAATTACTTTCCTTATTTCTTTCTTTATATTACAGGGGTTGCTGGCATTTATGTGGTTAGGCAGATCATTTTACTTATCAATTTTTTTCAGGATATTAGAGGAACATTTAATTATAATATTTTTAAAAGAGACTTAGGTGAAATAAGTTCAAAAACAATTCTTCTAAAACATAGCGCTTCTCCAAGGCAGTCAGTGATGATGTGCGCACCTGTGCGCTTTAGTCCAAAGCAAGGAAAGGCAGGGAAGCGACATGAGAGAATTAGCCTTGATTTCAGCTTCTATTGCGTCGGGCCCTGTTCTCAGCCATTCAGATGCGTGATCTCGTGTTCTGTGTGCAATGCTGGGAAAGGCCATGACTGCTTTAGACCTGCAGCCCCCGAGTGCCACGTTCAGAGCTGACTGCTTGACATTTGGAGAGCAGAGACTGAGAGGAAATGAGCAGATGAATATTCTTGACATTGCTGGAGTGTTAGAATTATTTAAAAGTTCTATTAAGTAAGTGGCAGTTTCGGAGCCTGATGTATGGAAGTTAATGAAATTTTCACAAGGAAGTATTCTCATGAAATCTGGCGAAGACCCAGGGTAGATGCGTGCACACATTCACAGGCACGTGGGTCCCCGTGCACACGGGTGTTCCTGCTTCCTATTTATAGCTTTTGGGACACATCAGAAAGTGATAAATGAACGTTGAAATGTTACACATATGTTTATATCCACTTTTAGCTATGGGGTTGTTTCAAAAAGTGGTATCTCCAGCGAGCCAAATCCTAGGCATTTAGAAAGTACAAGAAATTTAAAACTCTAAAATGAACCGAAATGGAAAAGAAGAGAAAACACAAACTGAAAGGGATAAGCAATTATAAATGGACACAAAATTATTTTTTTTAAGTATTGCATGAAAAATAAAATATATCAGAACTCATTACTAATTCTTCTTTGTTGATTGATTATGGTTTTTAAAGACTGGCGAAAGAGGATCTTTCTGATACATAGACATGGACATGACAGGTTTTTAAAATTTCAGATGGATATGAGGGTCCGTACGATTAGGTCACATTGCTTGAGCTTGGAAGGTCAAGTCCAGGATATAGTTGTATCCTCCGCTCAGGTTATGTGCCGTGTAATTTGCACATTACCCATTAGGTGGGACCTTACTAAGCCTCCTTCCTCCCTCCCCCTTTCTCTAATTTAACAGAGTTTTTCTCTCATTTGGGTCTGTAGTTATTAATCCACTCATTTCAACTTAATATTGAGTACATAGGACGCTTGGAATACTATTCAGCCCTAAAAAAGATGGATACTTTGTACCTTTCATATCTACCTGGAAGGATTTGGAGAATAGTCTCCTAAATAAAGTATCATAAGAGTGCCATGCCATTTTTTAAGCTTTGATGATAACTTCTCTATATAATATTTCAGAGTTGTCAATTTAAATATATTATAATTTTGGCTAAATGACAGATTGCTTTCTTTTTTTAAATGCCCGAGTAAAGCTAAAGGCTAGTATTTAATGAGGAACGTCTTTATGCATCTCTTTTTTTCCTGACCAAGGTATCCCCGTAAGAGAGAATGAAACAAGGGAGGAGAGACTGAGTTCAGGAGAGGGGGCAACTGTGTTGAAAAGATGGCATTTTGCAGTCACTGCAATAAAATGAAGATGACTGGAACTTAAAGCGCTTTCTTAAGTTTCCTTTAATTGTGGCTTTCAGAAACACAAGTAAAATTGGTTTGAGCAAAACTGAGAATGTGTTCGGTCACCTCACTGAAAAGTCCAGCGGTATTACTTGCTTCAGCCAGAACCATGTGTAGGCAGGGAATCAAGCTTCCTTACTATGTTGGTCTTTCTCTCTTTTTTTCCATCTCTTGACTGTTTTGTTTCTTCTGAGTTGATTTCACTCTAAAATTTGCTCTTTCAGGTTGTTGGTAGACAGAAGCATCATATCTAAATTATCCTAATCCAAACAAAATGAAACATCCTTTTTCCAAAATTTAAGGAAGGAGATGTGTTGTCTCTTTATTCTCTTTATTCTAATTCTCTTTATTTTTACAAATAAGGACAGTTCAGAAAATAAGCATTTCATAAACATATTTGTATGTGTCCAGTTCAGAAAATGTATACCTTTAAAAGGAATCTAATACAAACTCCAAATGGACAGACACTCCAAATTCCAGTAGTTTGCACCAAATAGAAAATATTTATGAGAAAAGTATTTATCTTTTTAATCACCAGTAAGTATGTAAATATTTATATTTGCCTATTATAAGCAAGGCATTTTAAAATATAATTTATGGAAGCAGTTACAAAATATTAAATATATTTTGAAGTAATTACTGAGTGCCCTGTGCAAAGTTAAGAGAAATTCAACCCCAAACTAATAATCTCCCATTCTCTGTGGTTTTAGCATTGTCACTTTCGAGCACACATTTGAAAATGATGTGGCTGTCTGTAATCTCACTCCCGGGCCCTGATAATGATGTGAAAAAGGTGTCTTATTTCAAAGCCGGCCAGGACTTCAGGGAGCCAAAGGAAATTTGTGTCTGCAACTGGTTTCCTCAAGTCAATAAAGCTGGTGATAATGAGGCCAAGGTCAGGATTCTGATCTCTGGGAGCGCCCTAAGCTCTCTGAACCTGAGTCCAGGGACCATAATACTGTCCCCGTCCTTAAGGGGAATAAGACTTGAAGGATATGAACAGAATAATATAGAGCACATACCCCAGACCCTTTAAGCACCTCTACATAGCATGCTGTCCAGAGCCAGAGGCCAGACTGCTCATTCCAGAGGCAATCACATCATAAGTGCGAATTATAAAATGATGAGTATTTTTGCTGACCCATGAAAGCTGATTTAAGGTTTCAATATAATTAGATGTCTTTGTCATATTTAAGACAGTAATATTAAATTTTGCAAGAAATCCTGATTTAGAAAATTTCAAAGGTCAAAAATTGAAATACAAATAGATACTGTAATAGGATTAAAGGGCAAGAACAGCTAATGGTGAATCTGTTCATTGAATATAATGAGATTATTCTCAGGCAGATGAGCCCTTAGCTTAGACAAGAAAATGAGCTCTCCAGAGCACTGATGTCATATTACAGTTTCTATGAACTCACTGCCTTTATGTTTTGTTGATGTACATTAATTCTGATTTATTTTTGGAAAACAGAAATACCTGTCACAGTTTTAGCAAAGCTTCATGGAAATAACTAATTTTTTAATACCAAATTTATCTGTCTTAACTAATCTATTAACTATTTTAGTCAGAATGGCATATCAAATAAAAACTCATAACACTTTCAACAATACTATTTTTTGATTTATCAGAATCTTAAGTATAAATACTTTTTGTTCTATTTACATTGACAAGTACCCCTAATACGCTATCAGAGCTTAGCCACTTAAGTTAGTGTTACCCTTAATAGGTTATTATAGTGATATTATTTAGTCAATTGAGGTTTTAATTATGTAACTGAGATACATTTCAAATTAAGAAACCTTATTAATAGATTTTTATGGAATAGTGACTTATTCCATTAGTTATAACATAGATTTATGGTCTGAATAAATAATAACAAAACAAAGACCAAATTTTGATCAGTATTTGGGGCAGGATGTAAAATCAATTCATTAAATCATTAGGATGTCATTTACAATTTTAAAACCCTCTGTTTTTTATTAGAAGGATGCCTTCTATACCATTATTAGTAATAATCAATATATCAATTATATCAATCAGTTCTTGAGTTCCTAAAATATGAATGTCTCCGTGTGTATACTAGTCAGTGTGGGGAAACAAATAAATATAAAAATTGTTGATCTCTTAAAGAATTTATAGCCTAGAGCAGGGGTCCTCAAACTTTTTAAACAGGAGGCCATTTCACTGTCCCTCAGACCGTTGGTGGGCTGGACTACGGGCCCTGGATGAGTCAGCTGCTAAGCAGGACAGGCAGTGGCAGCAAAAACACCCCGTGGGCCAGATAAATGTCCTAAGTGGGCTGCATGTGGCCCGCGGGCCATAGTTTGAGGATGCCTGGCCTACAGGGAATGCAAGACATAAACTTAATAAGGAACTATAGAGAGCATTTCCTGATACTCATGAGTGACTTGGAGAATGAATGCTCTAATATTCAAAAACTAATGAGCACAGACGGCTTCTGGCTTCCTAGTCGGCTTAAGAAGATCTTTCCTGGCACAAAAAGTAGCTGCGTTAATTCAAAACTATATATATAGCTTCGGCGGGGCATGGTGGTTCACACCTGTAATCCCAAAGGCAGGATGACCCCGCAAGTTCAGGAATTTGAGACCAACCTGAGCAGGAGTTAAAAATAGATAAAAAAATTAAAAATAGAAAAAAATTATTTAGCCCTGGCAGTGGACACCTGTAGGCCAAGTTATATTACTTGGAGGCTGAGGCAGGAGTATCACTTGAACTCAGAAGTTGGAGGTTGCTGTGAGCTAGGCTGATGCCACAACATGGTAGCCTGGGCAGCAAATAGAGACTCTCGGGGGGGGGGGGGGGCAGGAACATATATATATACACACACACATAGCTTTAATAGAAGAGTACACTTGTGAAGTTAATTAAGTTGTATACACCCTTGTTGATTTATGCAGAAGACAGTTTTTATATTTCCCCCAGCCTAGTCCAGTAGAATTTTCTTTGAAGTCAAAATGAGACTCAGGAGTTAGAATTTGAAATGAATGTGAGGAAGACGGTTGGTTATTGGCATAACATTGTCCTTACCTATGACACAGCCCTAGAGTCCTGTTTTTAATTGCGGATGCTAACTGGCTTCTCTGAGCACATTCCGTGTGTCAGACCTTGGGCCAAGAGCTGTCATCCCTTTTATTCACTTCTCCAGAAAACTCATACAATTCTTCCAAGTGGTACAACAGAGACTTGGGTGTGGGGCCCTCCACCTGACCCTCAGGAAGTATCAAGTCTACTTCAGAAACATATAGTTCTAATTGTATTTATTTATCCTTCTTATATCAAAATGGTCTGATTACTACATTTTAAGGTCATTTAGAATCATTCTATTAAAGCAAGGGGTGCGGGGAGAGTTTACTTTGACTACCAGCACCCTGTTGTACACGTTCAGTCTTTCCCAATAACCAGACTAATAATCATAAGAGAAAACCTACCCATATTCTTATCCACATGACAGACTCTCTGTCTTACAGTTTGAGTTTCAAGGAATAAAGCTATATATTTTTAATGAAGTTTTATTTGACCCCTCCCATGTCTTAATGTATCAAAACATAATAGCAAGTTTTATGTATCAAAGTTTCATCTTATATATCAAAACATGATAGCAAGTTCAGATCGCCCAAACATTTTATATGACAAAATAAACAATCTTCTTTTTAATCAGATGTCAAATTAACTATTGACTTGGCTCTATTTCTTAAGCAGGCAAAGCAAAACCCAACCTCATACCATTATTTTAAAAATTTTTTTCTGTTAGTTTAGAATATTAGGGGGGTACACATGCTTTGGCTACTTAAATTGCTTTTGTACAGTTTTTGTCAAAGTTATAAGTGTGTCAATCACCCAGAGAGTGTACATTGTACTCATTGGGTGTAAATTTAGCAACCCCATTACTGAGTATTTACCCAAAGGAAAATATGACATTTTATAAAAAAGATATTTGTACTCAAATGTTTATATCAGCACAATTCACAATTGCAAAGAAGTGGAAACACCCCAAGTGCCCTGTAAGTGAGTAGATTAGTAAAATGTGATGGATGTACATCATACCATTATTTAACTTGAGAATTCTATTTGTGTTGGCTGTAGACTCATTTCAGTAACAAAGATCGATAAAAATACATATTTCTGAGCATGAGGTTTTTGTATACTTCTGAATCAAAGTAGTTGGTTTAGAAAGAGGCTCAGAATACACCTAGAGTGATTAGAACTCACGTCCCACTACTAGTTGACGGTAGAACAGAGGCCCAAACTCAGATCCTCCTGGGCCCTGCTCTTTCTGTAGCCCAGTGAATTAATTACACTACATTCTGGTCTTCTTAGAGCTCGTTTCGGAAAACTTCTTCCTCTTTGTAAACTCTTCCTTCAAATAAACATGCACCTCTGTATTGTACGTAAGGAATTACAACGTGATGTCCATATTATAGTGAATGCCCCCGTTTCCTTATGATTCTTTCATGGCCCTGTTAATTCTGGAGATAGTTATGGAGCTTTTCTAAGAGATCACTCCAGTGTAATTGTTCTGGTCTCTAACAGCAGACCTTACTCTTGAGGCAGCCACAGAGTCCAGAGTCAGGCCAACCACCATCAATAATTGTCTTGGACACGATCTTCCTATTGTCATGCTCCTGCTGTTCTCTGTGTTTGAAAAGAAACCTCTTTTTGGAAGTGACAGGGGATATGGAATATCGTTTTGCATATAAAAATGTATGTAACAGACTCAAAATGTGGGCTGGGAACAGATGTTTAATGGGGAAAAAGCGACCCCACTGCCTCCTTGCTGAGACCTAAGAGCCATGTCTCCCAAAGTTGGCATAAGGATTGCCGAGCTTACATATTTCTCCATGGACCTAAAGTCTTACGTAGGCTTTTTCAAGAGTTTACGCTTAATGGTTTCAGTTTCCAAAAGCAGGAGCATGGGCACTGCTTTGCCCTATAAATTAGACCTTATGAAATTTCCCTTCAGAATTCTGGAGCTTTGGCGACATTGTAGAAATACTTTTTTTAAATTTACTTTTGAGGAAAAGAAAAGAGATTCCTACCAAGTTCACAAATCATCATCACTAGGAAATATTGGTTCTACCTGTTACCATCTAATACTTTTTACTCACTTGATTCTTTGACTAAATACTTAATGCATGATCTTTCTCATCTTTTTTTTTATTTTCCTAAAGTGACTTTTCAGAGATCCTTGAAGAAAGATTCTTCTTTATTCTCAGAAATAATCCTTTTGTTTGTGAGTAATATAAGCTCAATAATCTTCCCTTGAATAACTTTATGAAGCAAAGCTCATTACAAAGCTTCGAGACTTGAGCATAAGCAAAAGCATTTATAAGTCACATTTATATGACCTTACATGTCACCGTTGTGGCTTTTTCGAGAATTTCTTCACAATACACTTTACTTCTTCCTGTTGCCTGAAATCTGTTGAAAGGAGATAGAGACCCAAAGAGCCCAGAACGATCTTGGATTTTTCTTTATGTCTCTCTTTGGTGGTCTCATGCAGTTTTCATGAGACTAAACACGTTCTGAGCGCCTTGGTAGAAACTGAAGCTCATAACTGTGTTTTCTCTTTGATGTGGTATTGACTGGGATCCTCACTGAATAGCATTAATTTCTTAACTACCTTTATAACGATAAAAGGGGAGAGAGGGATCATTCCAGACAATTTTGCTAAACCCAGTTGGCTCAAGAAATGAAACATGCAAAAATGCAAAATGTAGCAAAACCTGCTTCCCCTGGGGAAGGGGTTAGTCCTCATCTAAGTAATGCCCTTAAAAATATATTTGCTTCCTTATCTTCCTGATTCTAAAAGTAATATACATTTATAGGGGAAAGTTCAAAAACGAAGAAAAATAAAACAACCCCGTTGAGTGCCACCACGTTCAGTATGTTGTTATATTTCCTTCTGATCTTTTTAGAATGTGTTTGGCCCATTTTTAGTCACACTGTACGTCCTGCTTATATTCAGTTATCTTTGCAACATAATCATCTATCTTTGTTGTTGAAAATTCTTCATAAAACCTGTTCTTAATGGCTTAGTAATGATCTGTATGGGCAATTTTCCCAGTGCTTAACATTTTGGTTATTCCCAGTTTTTCACAGTTATAAATTCTTTAATGACAAATGCCTTTGTCTGTGCCCGCTGAGGCACCTGTCACTGGGTGAATAAAAACAGCCAGGACACGGATTGAAGGTACAAGCCTGCAAGAGATGGGCTTCCCATAGGTGCAGGGAGAGCCCTGAGCACCCTGTGTTGTGGCCTTTTATTGAAGCATTCATTATACAACAGGTGTAGGGGCCCCACATACTAGGATCACGTGCTTTATGGTCTGTATGTGCTCTTTCCCCATGGGCTCAACTCCCACCCTGCTGTACCATGAATGTCCAAAGTATAGCCCCTGCTTACTAAGGAGCAACCCATCTTATCTCATTAATGCATGCAGTTGCTTGAGGGCTTGTCTCCGGTCTGCAAAGATTGTCTCCGTCCCAGCGCCTCCCTCAAGAACCGGTGACGGCTCTTACAAGCCTGGTGCTCCGTCTCCCACACACCTTCGTGCTAAAACATCGTGTGTGTATGTTTTTGTGTATGTGTGTACATGTGTACCTCAGATTACTTCCTTGGGATGGTTTTCTAGACAAGTAATTACTGGTTCCTAAAGTTTTCTGCGTACATCTTACAAAATTGATTTGTCAAAGGATTGTAGCAATTTATAATAAACACTGTCACCACTTCTTTTACTAATGTCTTAATTACAAAATGTACCTGTGCAGCAAGCTATGGTTGGCTTTCAAGAACTAATTTAAATGTGAATTTTTAAAAAGAAAGAATTTATATAAAAGTTCTTTGGTAATGTGAAACTTAGCAGGTGTGCTCTTTCACAGTGATGTATTAATATGGAAATGTTAATATTAAAAGAAGCACTAATTAATGGCCAGGTACTGATTATCGTTAGGAGATATACTATTATACGCACAGATATAAGCAGTCACAATCGGAAAGCATCGAGTACAGAGTAATGAGAGATCACTCACACTCTTTTATCCTGTTTGTTGTCATTGTTGTTTGTTTTCTTGTTCCATCTTAAGGGTTGCATGACTTTTTAAGTATCGTAAAAAACAAGGAAGAGCTTGTGTCTTTTTTCTTCTTTTCTGTTAATCCATAGCCGTAATCATTTTGCACATGCTGATCTTGCCCCTTAAAAGCTTCGGATGGACTTTGAAGAAGACTTCACAAGGTGTAGGCCAGTGGGACCAGTTTGAGGAAGCAGGAATGGGAACCCAGTACTCAAGTTGCAGGCCAAGGCACAGTAATGGGCAGTGTAAGATACAGGTTTAATTCCCTATTTATACAGGTACATTGGCCCAACATCTTGGAATCTTGGGATTTTTAGATAAAGTTTTATTTCTCAGGCAGGGCATCTCAAGAGACCTTGTGAAGTTGTTTGAGCACTATGATTCTCTTTGTATTGCCTCATTTTGCCTGTTGCTAATTTTTTTTCTCCCTAGTTCTGGTCCTTAACGGTTTTGCCGAGCTGACTCTCACTCCTCATGTTATCTTTTTTGAGGATTAATCATTTTCTTCTTTTTAGTTGTATTTGTTAACCTTCAGTTTTAGTTTTCCCTTGTATGGGAGTAATAGCTACCAACAGCATTACAGTTGACTATACCTTTTCTATAAACAATAAACATTCAGTACTGTAAACAGCCTTTGTTTCTCTTCTTACTTATCATATATGTGTCTCATTTCTCATGGACATTTGTCAAGAATTTTCTCAACCTGTGTGGTAAGGTGCTTTATTCCAATTACTCATTTATTTGTGTGTGCAACTATTTATTTTGACATCTTGAAATCATACAATTCTATTTCTGTGCATTAAATTATTTAATCAGTCAAGTACATAGTATTGAAATAGTGAAGGTTTTGATCACAGCGTGTCTGGGTTCAATTACTAGCAACATCTTGCTAATCTATATTATATTCACACCATAGTACTTAGTTCATAGTAACTACTCAATAAAGTTTTATTTTTAACCTCATCATGTTGACTTGGCATTTACGATGTGTATAGAAATACAGTAGATATTTCAAAGGTATAATTGATTTATGCAGTAATCATCTTAACTCTGAAGAGGGTTAAAGTCTATTCAATTAGAAATGATAAATTAAGTTGTCATCTACTATCAACATCTCTTCATACTTAGAAATTATTTTTCTGTTTCACTTACTATCAGGTTAACTCCTATCCTGATTAATTTTGAAATGAAGCCCTGGTTGTCAAGGTTTGGAGTGTGTCACAGTCACCTGGGAGAGCTTAAGTAGATGTCCAGGATACACCCCAAATCTCTTGAATAGTGGGGCTCAGCAACTGTGAAGTTCATTAGGGCTTACAAACAACTGAGGTAAATCTTTGTTGTCTAACATACTTATGTGAGCTAGTGATGTAAGCATCTAACATCCCATCCCTGGTTCTTTAGCCTTCACCAATAACAACTTTGTAACAGTGACATCTAAGATAAGACCTGAAGGATCTTATCTGCACGGGGCTAGGACAGGATGCGGAGAAATGTTCTGAGTAGAGGGAACTCCAAGTACAAAGGCTTACAGAGCAAAAGAACCTGATCTGCTTGCTAAGTGGAGGGAGTTCAGCAAGGCTGTTTTGTTTTGTTTTATTTTGTTTTTGAGACAGAGTCTCACTTTGTCACCCTTGGTAGAGTGCTGGGACATCACAGCTCACAGCAACCTCAAACTCTTGGGCGATTCTCTTGCTGCAGCCTCCTGAGCAGCTAGGTCTATAGGTGCCCACCATAACACCCAGCTAATTTTAGAAACAGGGTCTTGCTCTTGCTCAGGCTGGTCTCAAACTCATGAGCTCCAGCAATCTACCTACCTTGGCCTCCCGGAGTGCTAGGATTATAGGTGTGAGCCACCGTGCCCGGCCTAGTAAGGCTGTTTTATAGGAAGGCCAGGAGAAAAGGAAGAAAGCAGCATTAAATACCTTGATATTGTGTAAATAACTCCAGGAAGAGTTAGCAGGAGATGGATATGATCAAATGGCAGCAGTATGGGGAGTTGCCCAGGGGCAGAGTAGGAGACAGATATGGAAGGAGAGTGGTGGCCATCCATATCTGAGCTAGTAACAAAGGAAATGGTGAGACGTGGACTGTTTCTTAGGAACAACTGAGGAAGGGGAAGTTGTCAAATATGCTTTTTGAATATTGTACTGCAAGCAACTAAACGCACGATTAAGACAGGAAACGTAAAAAGAGTATCCAGCTTGGGGGTGGGAAAAGTGAAGAGATGTAACATAAAGAAGCAGAGACTGACTTGATTTCTTTTTTTTTCTTTGCTACGGGATGTCTAGTTATGGCATCTTCATCAACCGAATCATAACAATGTGTTAAGCTTCCATTTTACAGCGTGAGGTGTAACCATCATCAAAGCCTGTTACATTTAAACCATAAATTTTCTCCTATTTCTTACATGACTCATTCTGATGATCCACTGTGTCTATTTAAAGTAAACTGATAAATGAAAAGCCCTTTTTACTTGTCATTGGTACGTCTCATGCCCTAGACACTTTCAAGGAGACTTTCCCAAGCCATGCAGTCAATGAAGGATGACCTCAAAAGTGACATTACATTTTTTGAAAAAAGTCACATTCATGTTCGCTAGGTAAAACCTTGCACACAGAGCACAGGGAAAAATAAAAACCGCCTTGGTCGAGTACTGCCCGTGTTTGTAAATCTGTACACAGAGCCCTCCCTGCATTTTAATCCAAATAACATGAAGACCAAGGAGCCTTTAGTGGGAGTTGTTCTGCCTGGGTAACAGTGGTCTGCTGCTTTCTAAGGCTTCCCCTTACTATCGCTTCTTTATAAAGTTCACAGATGTGCCCTTGATGTGGTCTGGGTATTTTTGTGAACGGCTGGAAAATTTCACTCACACACTAATGGTTCCAATGAACACAAAATGCCTCTTCCAGAGAGTAGTTGCCAATAAGCAGTATTTTTAGAGGCACATGTCACAGTTTCTGTTTGCCTCTGTTGTGACTGTTAATGGGCCCCGAATGATTAAGAAATAGCCTCTGATAAAAGGCATCACCCCACTGCCCCGTCGTATGCTATACTATAGGCATTAAATGTTTATTGCACATCGGGCTCAAGCTAACATGTTATTAGGGAAGCCGAGTTCCAGTTAAATCAGCTCCTGGCTCATAGCTGTTACTCTCTCAAACATGTTTGTCATTTTCCTGTGTCTGAAAGAGCAGATCATTCCTTTGGGGTTCTAACAACTAAATGCCCCTTAATGATAATGTCATAGCCTTTATGATGCTGCCACAGCGAAATGTTTTAGGTAGTTTTCTGAATTTTTTGGTGAACTTTGTCATTCACTCTAGGAGACTCTCCCTGTTTTCAGTGATTTTCTCTTCACCTGTTGAGTAAAAGAATTCTTTGCTGAGAAGAGGTGGAGGAGGAAGAGTACATGAATCTAACTACGAGAGCTAGTAGGACATTTTACTGCCCAAATTCCTATACTGTGATTCCTATTCTGGTACATGGCTGGGGCTCGCTGTTGAAGAGAAGGATTTCTAGTGCCTTGACCCAAGCAGAAATTTACTTTGCTTTCTCACTGCAGGATTAGTGTGAGTATCAAACTTTCTCACCCTCTGGCTCTGCAGGGAAACTTTCTATTTCTCCTGCTGTGTTTGGAAATGAAGGAGGAAATGCTTGCTTCTGAAAACACTCCCAGCTACTATAATGTTAATACTAGAAGTCATGACTGTGAGCGGGTAGAGGGGAAAAGTCATTCAGGGGCCATTTTGGCTTTCTGGGCGCACAGCTATAAAAATAAAGTGCCTCTTTGGGCATGCTTCGTCATTACTCAGGGCTTAAAAACGAACACACAAAAAACCCTGTCTGAAACATAAACATGTGCTTTTCATTCCGACATACAGAGTTAACATTATTTTCCACAGCTCCATCTATGAAGAGTTAGTGTCTTTTAATCTGTCTGTTTTCTAAAACAACACAGTAACGTTTTGTATTGGCTAACCTGGAGTGCTAAGAATACCCTGTGTCTGGTGCTCCTTGGTACAGAGTCTTTGCTTGTATAAACTGATGAGGTTCATTTCCACGTGTTTATACAAAAGCAGGAAAATGTCTCGTTGCCGAAAGCTCAGGCACGGCCTCATTGCACGTGGCCTTGCTCAGCCACAGATCTGCCCAGGTAGCTCCAAAACGCAGGGGAGCCGGCAGTTTCCTGGGTCAAAACTTGTGTGCAAAGTAAGCTGCCACCAACGCTGACGTCGAATTCATATAATTTTCTGTGCTGGGTTTGCAGTGGAGGAAAACTCTGTTGATGGTCAGTTCCAAAAAGTATGTTTCTGGTAGAAAGGAGGAATCATGGAAGGAGATTTTATTGGTTTCTCTCTTTTCCAGAATATTTTGCTTGTGCTTCTTGAATCTAAGGAAGTCTGATCAATTCTGAATTCTAGAAAGTAAATCATCAACTCTCATTTGAATGTCATCTGCTACTCACATGCGTATGCATGCCCTCTTAGGATCATAATTTATTTTCCCCGTGTTTGTGGATAAGTATACTATAAATGATGCATGCAAGCATCGCTCTCCTCCTGAAAGAGAACACTATATTCCAACAGCAGTGTTCTTAAAAGAGGCTCCTCAGAATTAATCTCCACTCCCACAGCTTTGTGGTGACAGCAGCTTGTTTCACCGTCCACATGTATTAGGGCTATTTAGGGCTGATTCTGCTCCACTAGCCGCAGAGCCTGTGGGTGCGAGCTCCACGCGCCACTCCTCCTTGGACTCCCTACGTGCATACACAAACACGCCTCCCGTAGCAGGTGCTCGATCATGCTTACTGATGGAGATCAGATTGAAAAGCATTTAATGCAAGGATGCATTTAATGGAAAAAAAAACCCTGTGCATTCCTGTCATGAACTTGGTGCTAACATCTTGTACACAGGGGACCTAGGAACTGTCGTGATACAAATTGGTAAGAAAGAGCCAAGGAGCCACTTTGTATGAGGAACATCACTCTTGGCCAGAAATGGAGACACACGGGCTCGTTAACTTTGTGTAGAATGAAGCTAGGTTGATTGGACTGGCTGCAAAGACTAGATCTACTTAGATGCCACAGTAAGTAGCACACTCAATGCACCCAGTCTTCCTTCCTAACTATAAGGAAACATGCAGAGGTTTTAGGAACAAGTGAGAGCAAATCACAAAACAAGTGGCAAACCAGAGTTTGCTCCAGTACCTGCTGCCGTGATAATTACTGGGTCAACGGAGAGGCATTTTAAATCGAAAGCATTATTAATTTTGGTATTTAAATGGACTAAAATGCACATTTTCCCGGGTAACTTGTAATCCACTGAGAATTTATTTAAAAAATAGAATTACAGTATAGTATGCACTGCTTTGGAAGCATTCCAAGTAAGATTGCTTTCCTGATGAAACTGAGCATGAGTTTTGCTTTTTCTTTTTTATGCCTTACCCAGAGAGGCTGTGTATTCACTTGTAAGAGACGATGGTGTTCCACGCACTTGACTTTGCAGTTCACTGTATTTGTTTCTGTCAGCCACCGATGACTAAAGTGAACAGTCTGAGAAATATATATTTAAACCAAACAAAACTTTTTAAAATAGCCTTATTTTCAGAGATTTATTTCCAGGAGTCTCCCTGTGTGAAGGTCTCACCCTCAGGATATGTTAGGCCAACTGGGGAAACGTTTATTTTTTGATTCCTACTTGGGTATAGTTTATCGCCTGGTAACAGCAATGTGAATTTACAAGGTTTTCCATCAGTTTGTGAGTGCGCTGAAAATGTCTGGAAATAGAAACCTAACAGTTTTTATCCGAATGAGCCAATTTCTCTGCTTCCCCACCATTAATAGGCATCACTTTATCTCACCTCAAGTGCCACTTTTTAATGTGAACGTTTTATCCTGTAGTTCTAGCTGTTTAGGAGGCCGAGGGGGGAGGATCACTGGAGCCCAGGAGTTCATTGAGTCCAGCCCGAGTGGCATAGTGAGACTTTATAATAACATGGAAATAAAGTGAATGCTTTGCTTTAAATTAAAGTTGTCCCCCCATATCTGTGAAGGATTGATTACACACACACACCCCCCCATATTCACAAATACCAAGTAATGCTCAGAACTCTTCTATAAAGCGATATAACATGTAGTATTCATGTAGTATTCTTCGCATATCCTCCCATAGACTTAAATCATCTCTAGGTTACTTACAGTACCTAACAAGGTGGGTGCTACGTAAACCGTTTTTCTACTATTTTCTTATTTGTATTATGTTTCATTGTTGTAACATTGAATCTTATTTTTTCAAGTATTTTTCATTTCTGGTTAAGACACATTTCTTGTGTCTGCATGGGTGGAACTTGCAGATACAGAGGGCCCACCGCACCCTCTCGTACCCCTTGGATGGGCTGTGCAGGAGCAGTCCCTGGGATAGTGCTGCAATATTCTAGACTTGCTGCCATACCGAGCGTTGATTTGTACCACTGTCACCCAGAACCTGTGGGGCTAGGCAGGATCAAAGCAGGAAAGAAGGTATAGAGCCGCAGCCAGAACAGCAATGCCCAGCACAGAGCCAGGCCTACGGCTTCTGAGGACAGTAACAGCTTCTGGAACAAGGAAAAGAATGGAAGGAAAGCATAGGAGTGTAAGACAAAACAATGGTTTTTGTGTTACAAAACAGCTAAAAGAGCAGAAGAGGGTTAGATCTCAGCTGGAGAAGGTAGAGCCATCATAGGCCAAGGTGGTGTCCTGTCTGCCCTGAAGAAAGAGTGCGGGGAAAGGGAAGCCTCTGAGAGGAGGATGGATTAACTGCGCTCCACCCCAGCCCCCCACGGCAGCGCAGGGTACAGTTTACCCCCCATCTGCAGCCAGGCTGCTGCTTCCTAAGTGTGCCACCCTCAGGAGGTTATCCAGGCTTACCTAACCCCTGTTTCTTCATCTGTAAAATAAGGGTCATAATCATTACCAACCCCAGAGACTCCTATGAAGATTACTTAGAAAATCTCAAATACTGTAGCTTACTCCTGCACAAAGCACTGCGTAGCCCTAGATGTTAATAAGCATTTTTGCATTGTCTTGTCCATTGCAACTTCACGCACACGCCATTAAAGTCTGATTTCTGTGTGGCTTTCTTCCACCACTAGATGTGCTAAGGTCTTTGTTTCCTTGTCAATTCCCTTGCAGTAAATTACATTTTAAATTTAAATCCAGCTGTTTACTCAGGTGGCACACACTCGAGCAGAGGAGTATAGGCATAGTCTTTCCTTTTTTCATCTTGTTAATGGACAAAAGCACAGGGGACACCACCAATCCAGGCTATGGCGACAACAAGAGGAGTATTTCTTAGTTATTTTTGTAGGTATTTCTTTAAATCAGAGTACTCTTACTTAGAGTTTTAAGTAGGAGACAATTTGTCAGAATAGAACACTTAGAGTGCCAAATAAGAAACAATTTGGCACAATATTCGTAATTTTGCACGAATTCTTACGTTGACTCTTCTCAGCTGAATTCAAAAAACAAGTAGCAAACATCAGACAGGGGAGTGATGGGAAGGGGCGTGCACTGGAGGACAAGACCATGGTCACTGAATCCTAGACGTTATGGTATTCAGTTTTAGAGCATTTTTGATCATTTATGAATCTACAATGTTCTAGGGCTTGGTCTTCTGGAAGATGCCAAGAAGAATCAGGTATGGTTCTTACTCCCAAGGAGCCCGTAGAGTCTGGTAGGCATTATATGACATGTACCTGAGGACTTTACAATTCCAGAACCTAACACAGGCTAGGTACATAGGAACTATGAATCCCTCAATTTTTTATCCCCAGAACATATCAAAATGAGGAAGTGTGATAAAAGGTTAAGAAGAGAATTTTACAAGCACCCTAAGAGAGGTATAAAATTGTATGTAGCTAAAAAAGAAAAAAAAAAATAGGAGAGCTGAGGGAAAGGTGTGGAAGAGCAGGTGCACTAGCTGGGTCTTCCATCCCATGCAGGGTACGTGGCTTTTGCAGGCAGAGAGGGTGTGAGCATAGGCAGTGAGGCAGAGACTCAGGAGACATGAGAGTCATTATGAATAGTTTAGTTGACAAGAGGGAAGAGGTTGAAAAGTACATCAGCTCCAAACCACTCAGGACCCTCAAAGTTAGGCTTAGAAATGTGGCCTTGATTCTGTGGGCAAGGAGGGCCCATGGAGGACTTTAGAACAGGGTAATAGCATGAGTCAGTAGGCTTCAAGAGGATGAGTTATTAAAATGGATCAGCAAATTTTGAATGATGAATCCAGGGGGAATGAGAGTTGAGCCATCTGGAAGTAAGTTTGGAAATAAGAAGATCCATGAAAAAGACACTTAGAAGATAAAATTGATATGACTCATTTTAAGCCTCCAAGTGACAGATGATGGTGCCATTAGCAGAGCCGGGCAGTCCCAAAAGAAGAGTCGGTTTGACAGGAAGAGTTTAACTTGGGACATATTCAGTTAAAGGTGTTGGCAGGACATACAACCCTGAGACTCATGAAGGAGAGTTTCATTTGGGAGATTACTCACATACAGAAGATAATTGAAGCCTTGGACCTACCAAAGGAGAAAGCGCCTAAGAACAGAGGATTAAGGGCATTTCCTTCAGGAGCACTGCACAGCAACCACATGAAGATGAAATGAGGTGAACGCCTTGGAGCATTGCACGAGTCATGGGGGAGAAAGTATCAGAAAGGAAAAACAGACAAGAATTTTGTGGCTGCAAATGAGGATGAAACCTGAGCAGAAGTTAAATTTGGAGAACAAGAGGAGACGGTTGCCTTGCATGAGAATGGAAGAGCAGAGAGCTGCTAAAACCAGGCCCTGCAAGATCGAGGAGGGAAGAGGCTGGGAGAAAGCAGAAGCGGTGAGCAGAGACTTTTTCCAAGACGTTTGGCATAAAAGGAAAGAGACCTTCGCATTATCTCAATTCTGTGATTCCGTCCAAAGTCACCAACTTTGCCTGACAATTTAAGGCCTAGTAAAATTAAACTTTGTAAGAACAGGGAGACTTCAACAGACCCGTAAACTGAAGAAAGGTTCCAGTGTCCCGTAAGTGAGTGAAACTGAGAAGTAACAGTGGATGAGGCAAGATCCCAAAGCAAGTGGGAAAATACAACTTCAGGACATAAATTAAGGTGTTCTGGTTTTACGAAATCCACGTTAAGTATCCACATTATTAGATCAATGGGGTCTGGGGAATCCTAGTGGAAGCCCTTTCATGATCCAGCCATGTGATCACCTGGAGATGTGGCCTGTCTTCCCAAGGACAAATTAATTCTCTTTATTCCCATTGTCTTTCCTTTACCGCGCCTTAGTAGTATCAGAGAAGTAGCCTAGTCATTGCTGCACAGGAGAGTTCCTCAAGACCAAAGAGGAAATCAGACCGTCAATAGTACATTCAGCAAAGACAGTGAGAAACAGTCTGCTTAAAACAGTGGTTCTCAACCTTCCTAATGCCGCAGCCCTTTACTACAGTTCCTGTGGGTCACGACCCACAGATTGAGAACCGCGGTCCTGAAACCTTCCTTGAATATAAAAGACAGGAGCCGGTTACCTGTATTTCACTGATCTGAGAATACAGAAAGCTTTCTGGGATATTGTCCAGGATCTGCTGGGATGTGATTATTGCCAGTGTGAGCAAGAATTGCCAAAGAGTAACATGTTAGGGAAGGTAAAGTGAAGATCTGCCTACTCCCACAACGAAGAAAGCATGTATGAAAGAGTTCATCTTGAAAAAAAAATCACATTTAAATGCTACAAATTAATGTGCTTATTATTATTAATGCCGTATTATTATCAGCATTGATAGAAATGATATAAACATATACTTCCACTTACTACTCTATGTCAAATTGAGAAATGGTAGGCATAAGGCCCAGTTTGTCCTAGTTTTACAGTGATTCAGTTCACATGAGAAAACTCAGCGTTGTACATCATTGTATGTTCATTTTGAGTACTTTAAACCAAATATTTATTTTAATGTGTTACTCATCATTAGAATCTTAAAATACGGAAGAGACATGATGCTACAACACAAGTTCAAAGGTATCTAAAAATGCTCTATAGGCTCGGCTCCTGTGGCTCAAGCGGCTAAGGCGCCAGCCACATATACCTGAGGTGGCGGGTTCGAATCCAGCCCGGGCCCGCCAAACAACAATGATGGCTGCAACCAAAAAATAGCTGGGCATTGTGGCGGGCACCTGTGGTCCCAGCTACTTGTGAGGTGGAGGCAGGAGAATCACTTGAGCCCACAAGTTGTAGGTTGCTGTGAGCTGTGATGGCATGGCACTCTACCAGGGGGCAGCTTGAGGCTCTGTCGCAAAAAAATAAAATGAATAAAAAATAAAAATGCACTATAAAATTAGGGGTCACACTTCAGAAAATGGCTTAAAATGGAACACAAATCGAGAGATTACCTCTAGGTGCAGTCGTGGAGCCAAAATTAAAGCTGTAAAGGACCCTAAGTGTTCCCCTGGTAGCCTCTTGGTTTTATTATTGGGGGAAATTACAGCCCAAGGTGTCCAACAGCACAGTTAAATACTTACAGATGAGTCAAGAAAGTGTCCTCAATAAATCAGTAGGACACATAACACTGTAAGAGATTTTTTATTTTTATATTATTCAGTTAAATTTTAAAAAAATACTTAAGCTCCCTGAGGTGGGTGGATTGCCTGAGCTCACAGGTTCAAGGCCAATGTATGCCAGAGCGAGACCCCATCTCTAAAAATAGCTGGGTGTTGTGGCAGGTGTCTGTAGTCCCAGCTGTTTGAGAGTCTGAGGCAAAAGGATCCCTTGAGCCTAAGATTTTGAGGTTGCTGTGAGCTATGACGCCATGACACTCTACTGAGGGTGACGAAGTGAGAGTCTGTCTCAAAAAATAAATAAATAAATAAATAAATAAATTAAGCTCACTTGAATGAACCTTAACTTAGAAGCACTGGGATTAGCCCTTTTACGAAAAGAGCTTGAAAAAATTGTGAATAAAGATTCACACATACTTAGTTAAACTTTTATTAAGTGTGAAGAAATGCTGATTAAAAAAGGAAATTTCATTGAGAACTCCTATGTTGTTAATGTCAGCATGGTTTAAAAAAATTAGCTTGCTTTCTCTGTTGATTAAAACCATAAAAAATCTCCTAATTAATCTCCTAATTTAATACATTTTATGGCTATTTATGGATGTAAACTACATTGTTGTGAATATTGTTAAGAAATCTTTATCGTTTTTAAAAACTGTTTTCTACACTAAGCCCAATACAAGGAGAAACAGCTCACGGGAGTATTTTTCTGACTGTTATACACATTAGTTGTGTTTGTGACTAAATGGTCTATGTGACTATTTTAATTATTTGTTTCATGAAAGCTAACATCAGCCAATTTGAAGTTCATAAATGTTGCCATATGATTTAACTAAAATCTATGCCTTAATTAAACTATAGATGTTCTATTTGTTATGTATTTTACAAAAGTATAAATAGGACACCACAGGAGTGGTTACCTTAACCTTCTTGTGTTAACAAGTATTTTAGAGATGTTTTGAAATTTTTGGTAGCAGAATTAAATAATTCCTTAATAAAGAATTATTAGTTATATATTGATTTTAAAATAGCAAGTATTTATATTTAGAAATTTTAAATATTTTAAAATAAATTTGTATATTTTTTATAATTTTTTAATGTTTCTATTTGTCATCTTTAATTGTTTAATTGTTTGATAACGGGATTATACTTGCATTATTACTTGATTTCACAGTAGTACTTTAGCTGGGTGCGTGCACATGCTTTGTGAGAGCTGCCGTGTGCTCTAAAAAGAATTAATGAATGTGCCCCGATTCATTATGAGGTGGACAGTCCTTTCATGATTTGAAGAGCTGAGAAGTGAATAAGATGTGCAGTAGATATAGGGAATTAATATTCATCCTGCAATAAAGCTAAAAGAATCCTAATTTCTATAAATAACAGTACCAAGAATTTGAAAGTGAAATCATGTTATTACATAATCCCTATTTGTATGTAATTGAAGGATCCTTTTTTTTACAAAATCACTACTAAAATCAAAGCTATTTAGAGTTTCTTCCAGGAATGTTTAAGAGTAAGAATTACCTAATACTCCAAAGCAACCCAAGTCAGGAATATCTATACAGTGAGTAGTTGGTAGAACTGTTGGCTCCTGCAGATGGGCCCCCTTGCTCAGAAAGGACTGCTCCCCACCCCACCCCACCCCCGCTCTCAATTTCTAGTCGTGTCCCAGGGACTCTGCCTGACAGGCTGGGTTGAGCCACCACACCTCTTTGGCACGTCTCACTCCCTGGAGCGACTTCTCACTTACCATGTTTCGCCGTCTCAGCTTTGGCACAGTGTCTCTGGAGCTCCTCTGAAGGTGACCTAAGGTTCATGTTCTCTGTCTGTTGCAGTGGCACCTGATTCCCACATCCTGGGCTGCTTGTTGACTTGGGCGGAGAGCCCCACACTCGGTCTCTGCTCCTTGCTCTTTCTGTGCCTCCTCACTGGTCTCTTCTGCTCTCATTCCTTCCTCTGCCCCTTGCTTCTCAGATCACCTTTTCTGAGGCTCTTGTAGCTGGGCCTTGTTCTACTCCTCCATTTCTCTCACTCTTCAGAGCTGGGGGGCTTAGAGCCCACTGTTCCCTGGAGGCCCACAGAGGCTTCCATTCCCTACCACGGGAATTGTGTCTAGTTTCTACTTCTCTTTGGCCACACCTGTCGACTCCTCTTGTCATACTGTGTGGAAGTTTGGGTTGTCCCAGTCGAGGGCCTCATGGTTCCCAAGGGCCATAATACTTTTGTCATCAAGGGGGTAACTGGAGAAACTGGGGCACAAAGAGGTTAAGTCACTTGAACAAGCCACCCAGCTTGTGAGATTCACAGCTGGGATTCAAAAGCAGAGTCAAAATGCCCAGGTATGTGTTCTTAAACTGCGCCTTGACAACATGACGGGGAGCAGACGGGGTGACTACTGAGCCTTCTACCAACAAACCTGGTCACTCTCCATGTCATCAGCAGGTTCTTATTCTTCTATTTTCATAAGTAAGTTGAATAGATTGTGATTTTATGTATAAATTCCAAAGAGTAGATATGTTCCCTAATAAGCAGTCTGTTTTGAATATCTCATTTTTCTATAGTAGCGAGAATACGATATGTTAAAAATAGGAAGACAGAGTAGGCTCTAGGGAAAAAGTTCAGAGAAGACGACAGCTTTTTTTCTCTTCCTGGCATCAAATCAAAGACAGACCCCCCCCCAAAGGACAGGCAACCCTCAAGACACCAATGAAGTGCATCATTTTCCTTGGAGTGAGGAACTGCCTCTGATCACAAGGAGAGCCACACACGTGGTGTTTATGGATTTAGGGGTTTTTTTTAAGAAGTATTATAAGAACTGTCATTTTCCAAATAGCGTTTTGTACATTCATCTTATGCTCGCTGGAACATTTTGTGAGTACATTTATAAATTGTCTCGCTGGACTTTGGGCTGGGCTTCTGGAAGCAAAACTGATGTACGGGTGATGACTATGCGTGTTGTGACTTGGGTGCAAGGGCAGAGGGGAAAAAGCAACAAGTGTCACCAATGGCTGCGTGGCTTCAAAGACTGATGGAACAGGGGTAACACTGAGACAAAGAGATGGATAAAACGGGTAGCTCTGAGAGACAGATGCTAAAGATGTATCGGGGTTGCAGCTGTATTTGATCAATGGCAGAAGAATATTCAGCATGGTCACCCTAACATTTGTGTTCTCTAAGCAATTTGAAATCTCTCCCTAAAAGATGCTTTCTGCTAAAATTCCTAATCCACACACCCCAACACCTGTCACCTAAGGAAGGAATACTAGTGAGCCGCCTTGGGCTCTAAGCTTCTCTGTAACATTTGGGCGCTTACACACATGATCCATCCTTTTCCTTGCGCTCAATTGCAGCATATAAATGAGACCCAAATGTACTTGCTACCTCCCAAATTGTCTTTCATTGAATTTCACATATTATGTCCTGTCACCGTGGAATACATTCTGAGCTAAATATTCCCTCACAACTGAAATGCCACAGCCGTTTATCTCTCCTTCTAAACAGTTTATTGCAGGGTGGCCACTCAGGAAATTTCTAGGGAAATTTAAAAAATACATTAGAATTTTCTCTCGAGCTGATAATTTCTGACATTACTCATCTCTCAAATCATGCTTCCATCTCCTTTGCTTCTACTTTTATTTAAAAATAATTATTTCCTACCTGGACTCTTTTACCTCCGTCTCATTTCTCGCGTTCTGGGTGTCTCACGGCCCCTCACTGCAGCGCATTAGGGTTGCTGCCAAAATTGGCCTTGTAGAATTCTGGTTAGTGATTTCTAGTTTTTCTCCTCAGGCCTCTGACCATCCTTCTTACTGCCTCGTACCCAGGAACAAGGAATTCAGTTTCTGCACCAGGCTCTCAGCACAGACCCTGAACAGCCCTATTTCATCCCTTCTGCCTCCTCCTTGTGACTCTCCAAAAGGCAATTAATTTCTTGTTTTTTCCTTATGGATCTAGGTTCATAGACCATCGTCTTTTTCCCCCCAAAGGATATTTGTGAATCTGCCACCTGCATCCACCCATCTGGCAGCTTGAGAAACAATCAAACCCACAAAAAGACTGAGGATGTTCCTTCTATGCCTCCTCACCCCACAACAGCAGTTGGGGTTTTCCTCATAGGAAACATTACTATTACGGTTATTAAGTTTGAAATGTCTGATCTCCTAGGGAAACGCTTTACACTGTTGGTGGGACTGCAAACTAATGCAGCCTCTTTGGAAGGAAGGATAGAGAATCCTCAGAGAACTCAATATAGACCTTCCATTTGATCCTGCAATCCCCTTACTAGATATCTACCCAGAAGAAAAAAAAAGTCATTTTATTATAAGGATAATTGTACTAGATCATTTATCACAGCTTGATTTACAATCGCCAAGATGTGTAGAATCAACCCTAATGCTCATTAACTCATGAATGGATTAATAAACTCTGGCATATGTATACTGTGGGATACTATTATTCAGCCATAAAAAGATGGAGACTTCACATCTTTTGTATTAACTTGGAGAGAGTTGGAGAACATTCTCCTTGGTAAAGTATCACAAGAATAGAAAAGTAGGAATCCAGTGAACTTAATGATAATATGAAATTAGTATATGAACTAATACATGCCCACACAAGAGAAAACTCGATTTAATTCAAGTTGGGCAGAGGGGGGAAGGAGAATTGGTGTGCGCTCACCCAGCGGGCACAATGTAAGGGTGTATGGCCTAGCTCCTGGGTGAGAGGTACAACTGTAACCTTGATTAACCAATGCAGACATTGTAACCTAATTGTTTATACCCTCATATTAATCTGAAAAATTTTTTTTAAAAGTCCCATTTTCTTCACTAAGTTTGGCCGTTGTGACCTTGCACTTTGACATTTCTTGTTTAACTTCTTTGTGAAAGTACGGCCTCCTATTTTGGTTTGTGATTATCTTTCAAGCATTTTTATGGGGAAATTTTTGTGAAACCCTGGATAAAAATATGTGTTATTTTTGAATATGAGTTCCATTGTGGACCCAGTGCAGGACAGGCCATGGACATGTCACCGATTTGTTTAGGGTGGATGTAGCTAATGAACACACAGTACATTGATAGTTTGAGAGGCCCCATTCTGGTTCCAAATCTTAAAAATAAGTCACCTGGGTGACCCAAGACCCAGGTGGATAATGACAAGCTGAAAGCTGTAGTGGAAGCAAATTCATCTCAACCTACATGTGAATTAGCAGCAAGGTTAGACGTTACTGCCCAACATAACTGAACCATTGAAACAAATCAGTAAGGCCAAGAAGCTAGCTAGATGGGTTCTGCATGAACTAAACTAGCATAAAAAGAGAAATCATCTCAAAGCTTGCTTTTCTTTGTTGGCTCAACATAAAGGCCAACCATTTCTACAATACCAAGTGTTCAGCACAAGGGCTGCATGAACGATTAAGCAGCTGAGGTTGGTCAGTATGGACAGACCAGTCCTCCTGCAAATGACCAACTACATGTCAGACAACCCTGCTCAAACTGCAGAGACTGGACTTGGAAACTCTGCGTCATCTGTCATGCTCACCAGACCTTGCACCAACTGATTGCCTCTTCTTCCAGGCTTTGGGCTGCTTCTTGCAAGGAAAAACGTGCAGTTCCCAACAAGCTGGGGAAAACCGCTTTCGTGATTTCATCACCACTTGCTCTCCAGGCTTCTTTGCTCTGCATTGCCCTCCAGGCTGGTGAGCAACAGAGTACAACCATGCCTAAAAAAATAAAATAAAATAAAGGAACATGTAGACAGACCCTGTCTCTACAAAAAGTTAAATAAGAAAATTAGCTCGGCATACCTATACTCTAAAAGTTCAGAAAAAAACGAAACCCAAAGAAACAGCACCTGAACATCCCCAGGTGCACAGATCAGGCATAAGCCAGCGACCATGAAGATGGCAAAACTGTGCAGGCACGTACTTTGATTAATTGTATGCCTTCTGGTTTGAGATAAACTAAATAAATAATAAACTATTTATTAATAAATGAAATTTTTGATTCAAAATTGCACACTTCTTATGTAATGACCTAAATATTTCCCAGCCAGCTTTTCTATCTATATATGATCACTGATGTGGCTGCATTTCTGCAAATTCTCGACTGAACACAAAGGATGTATATAAGAAACATTTAGGGATTTACTAATTGATAAAAACTGTAGAATGCCATGCATGTTTTTCTTATTACTCTTTTCAACTCACCTTTCTGTGTGTGTTATCTGCTAGCTTTGTTCATAAGGATGGTCTATACCACGGTGACCAAGAGTTAATTACATTATATAAAGTGAAATAAGTCACATAAAAAAGGTAAAAAACACTACACCCCCCAATTATTTACTCCATTTTCCTATTATATGCATATAGGCATAGGTTATTTAGCCTATCACGTCTTTGTGGTGGAATGACCATACAATAGTATATTACTAAGCTTCCCTTCTCAACTACCTGTTCAGAGACATCTCACTAGTAGCTTGAAATGAGCCACCAATGGAGAATTTACACCACAGGGGTTGGCATATGCTGCCAGTCAAGGTTTTTTGTTTTCTTGAAAGCCAGTTGTTAAACATTTCCGAGTGTTCTTGTTTTTATTTATTTGTTGTGTTTGTAGTTGGTTATGCCTTCATTAGAGTTTTCACTGATAACATAATTTTAAATGTGACTTGAGATTTTGGTAGATGCCTCTAAATGAGAAGTGAGAAGAATGGTGAAAGCCTGTTTTTTTTTAATCTAGCCAGACTGCAGGCTTAGCTAACAAAGCAGGCCCAATTTTAAGAACAGAAATATTTTCTAGGTGACAAACAGGAATGTAGAAAATGGGGGTCCTGGGCATCAACTGATGATGATATGACCTTCGTGTAATTATCTGAAATTGGGATTGTATTTACTGGAGCGAAAGTAGAGAATTTACAAATTTGATAGTATACATATTCATTTTTATACAAGTGTGATAATTGATTTTTATGGTCTCCAGCTACTTGCAATGTCTGGGGCCACTCTCCATACCAGATAATATTGTCAGTTTTTAAAGGAAAGTTGTGAGGTTTTGAGAACAGGACCAGCACTGCTTTTTAAAAATGTCTTATTTTTCCATTCTCCACTCTACTTTCTGTCTTTGGATAATGCACTGAACATGGTAGATGCTGACAAATAACTGAAATGCATCTAGTCATAAGATCCGTACCTCTTTATAAACGTCATATGTTTTCTTTCCTCAAAGTCTTAAAGAATACGGAACTGAGTGGAAAATTTGCATGTTTCTGTTCTCATCCAGAATTATCAAATGTTTCGGTTCACCTTCACATAAATCTTCAAGTGAATGACTTTGCACCTCCTGGAGAGCAAAATGAGATAAAATTTTCCAGTTTATGAAATTATGTCATTCTTTATTTATTTGTTCATTCATCCAACAAATTTTGATGAAATGTTAATAATATAAACATAACTACTATTTATTGAGTTCTTACTATGTTCCAGGTTCTACCATATACAGATTGCTTGCTCAAGTTGAACAGTTGCTTGCTCCTATACAAAGCACACAACTTTATGAGGTATCTGTCAATATTATTCCCATTTAAAAGATGAGGAAACTATTTAGAGAACTCAATTTACTTGTCCAGATCTGAACACAGATATATTTGTTTCATAATTTTGACTATGAAATTTGGCTAGGACCCAGCTTGGGTATTTAACACCTGTGTTAGGAGCTATGTGGAATGTCAGAGAAACGTGTAATATAGTTAAGAATTTGAAGACCTTTCAGCATCATTGGAAAAAAGGCACACAGGAATGATTATATAAAATAGGTACAGTGTATATCCATTGAGCCATAAAAAATACCAGATATAAAAGGCATAAATGAAGGACTTATTTCCCATTAGTAATACTGGGTTTCCTTTCACCAGTGTAAAATATTCATATTATCTATCCCGGCAAAAGAGATTTAGTCATGTTGTATATATTCTTACCTTAATATTGCGAGAATATACTACAGATTTAATTAATATGGCTAAATAGAAACTTGATAAATATGTTATGTACACTAAGATTTTTGATAGTTTTTTTCCCACCATTTATTTAACTATCAACACTCAAGACAGTAGCTGCTTTCCTGTGTACACCCCCTAATTGATTGAACAATTCCTTTGCTGCTTTTACAATGTGCTAGAAATTTCTCTCGAAGTACAGCAAAATTGATCTCTGTATTCTCTGAAGACAAAAAAAAATCATACTTTGTAAAAGGAAATCAGTTATAAATGAGATCCAATAATCGTTTACATATACTCTCTACCATCTTTTCTGTGACTGATACATACAAAATATAACTTATTAGATAGCTTAACAACATTGATCACACATTGTATCGCTTTCATTTTCCTGAATTAAGTTTATGTATTCTATATTATATAACCTAAAAGAAAGACCAACATTAAAAGCACCAACTGAACAAAAATTTATGAAGAATTTAATTTCACACCACTTTATATCATTGTATTCTTTTATGAATGTTGTTATATATTATATTTCCTGTGTGTCTGTTACAACATTCAATGAAATGCAGTTTGTACATTTCTCATGTAGGATTGGCAAATGTTTTGGTTCACTTTATCTATAGTAATGAGTTTAGGTATTTAAAGGGACTTTTTACAGGTTAATTTTAACTATTTTATGGTCTTTCAAGCAATAGGTTTTAGTTATTTTTCAGGATATGTATTTGATTAATAGCCCATACAGTGCTTTGGTGCAAGATTATAAAACAGCCTTTCCTCCAGATACTACTTCCATTTGTTTGGAAATTGTTTGAACACACTTTTTAAGAAGATTTTTCTCTGCTGAAATTTTGTATCGTATCCATTACAAGCAAATTTTGTTTGAACACATCGAGCTTATGTGTATTATAATAGCTGCTTATAAATTTATCTTGTAATTCCAAAATTTGGGTCATCTGGGAGTTGACTTCTGTTGGCTGTTTTTCTCTGGAGAGTGGGTAATGTTTTCATGACTCTTGGTCAAACCATTTTGGATTATGTCCTGAACACTGTGAGGATTATGTTGTGGAGACTCTGGATTCAGTTATATTTCTCTAAAGGGTATTGATGTTTTTGCTTGAGCAGGCGATCATTTTGGTCAGACTCAAACCGAAAACTGTCTCCCTTATATTGTTGGCAGCTCAGTTTATCATTCACATGGCTTATTTCATTCATTTTTATTGACAGATTATAAATTTATATCTCTGTGAGGTACAAGGTAGGGTTTTCATCTATGTATTCAATACAGAATGATTAAGTCAAGCTCATTAACATATCCATCACCCCCCATACTTTTTTTTTGATGAGAATATTTGAAATTTAATCTTAATAATTTTAAAATACACGTTACTAACTATAGTTGCCATGTTATGCAGCAGATCTCAAAAACCTGTTCCTTGTATATCTAACTGAATCTTTGCACCCTTTGAAGACCATTTCCCATTCCCCTGCCCTCCCAGGCTCTAGCAAACACCTTCTGCTCTCTGTTTCTCTGAGTTGAATTGTGTTATATTCCACATATAAGTGAGATCATATAGTATTTATCTTTCTATGCTTGGCTTATGTCGTGTCCTTATGATAAAGACACTTACCATAGTGTCATCTAGGATTATCCATGTCATCACAAATAATAGAATTTCCTTCATTTAAGGCTAAATTATATTCCATTGTGTACCACTTTTCTTCCATTCATCCACTGATGTACACTTAGGTCTCAGCAGTTGTGAACAATTTGCAGTGAACATGGGAGCATTCCTGCTTGAGTAGGCAATCATTTTGTTTAGACATGTCTTTGACATACTGATTTCAAATCCTTTGGATACGTACCCAGAAGGGGGATTCCTGGATCATGTGGTAGTTCTGTTTTTAGTATTTTAAAGATCCTCCATGTGGTTTTCCATAAAGCTTTTAGTGTGTCTTGCATTTGCATACTTCAAGGGTTAGAAACTTGAGCAGTGTTTATACACGAAACATGGGTTCTCTTTCTCGTGCTTTCTGCTTTATGAAGTTTCCCACGTCACTCTCCAGTGGCTCTTTCCCTCTGGTTGCTACAGCCACCCTCTGGGTAAAACCATGAAAACCTGATACTCAACCCAAGCTTGTCACTTCTACCAAGTATTCACTCCCTTTCAAAATATTCCTACTTTTGTTTACTCTCCAAAGCCCCGAGGTAGTTGCTCTTCTGTATTTTGACCAGAATTTATAATTATTTGAAGGAGATTCAGTTAGGAGCTTACTCATACATACAACAAATGGAAAGATCTCTACTTATTTTATAGAGCAACACTGCCATTTGCCAGAAACACATTGCAAGAATAAATAAATCTATGAAGTCTCTGATTTCGATGGCTCCCTCTAGGGCTAGGCAGTGCAAAAATCTTTTGTGTGCAGCAGCCCTGATGTAGATTATGTATGTAGATTATGCCATAGTTACCCAGTTCCTCTGATGCAGTTGTGCCATTAAACTCTGAGTGACTGTTTTACATAAGATCTGGCGTTATTTTTTATGTTTGTCCCTGGTCCTCACCTAAAGCACCCAGTCTGTTGAGAATTGGTCCTGGTTTTAAGTCACTACAAAGAGAGCTTTCTCAACACACTTTGAATAATCCATTGCAATGCTTAATATAAAGTTGCCAAGAAAGTCTAACTTACATTCAGCCCACTGCCTCAGTCACTGCCACAATTTGCAAGGTAAATCCTATACTGTTTATAAAACTATCATAATTTCCATTAGTTATGTAAAAACTATTTTGGCTATGCACCTTTGATGGCAAAGACAGTCAGGTGCCTCTTATTCCTTAACACAGAATTAGAACTTTCATCTAGTTTGAAAAGACCTTATCAAACTGATTGATCTTAGTTTTCCAACTTTCTTTACTGCTAACTTACGGACATGCCCCCTTCCTTATTCTGTCATAGATATACCACATCACTCTCCATCCAGAACTTTGTTACAAAATGCATGGGAGTTGAAAGAAGTACCTCTGAATTTCTCCCCAAACTAATTGTTCATTCCTCCCCAAACTAATTGTTAAAGATAATAGTGCTGTATTTCATTCCTCCTGTTCATTCCTCCCCAAACTAATTGTTAAAGATAATAGTGCTGTATTTCTTCCTTGCTGTTTTCAATTACCATAAACCCTTAGCTCTTTCTCTGCCAATATTAGACAAAATTATTCCTGAAGAATCACGTATGCATGAAAATGTACCCTCTCTCACTTGGAAATACAATGCTAATTAAACACAGAGTCCCAATCCTTTCTTAAAAGCTATCAGAACTCTTCCGTCCACTTGCATCAATAACAGATTAATTTTATACATTAATTATTATGAAACTTTTTTTATTAAATCATAGCTGTGTACATTAATGCAATCATGAGGTATATTGTACTGGTTTTATATACAATTTGAAATGTTTTCATCAAACTGGTTAACATAGCCTTCATGGTATTTTCTTAGTTATCATGTCACGACATTTATATTCTAAACCTAGTAAATTTACTATGAAACATTTAAGGAATGTTGACATTCAAATCAAATACAGGGTCACACAGATGTGCCCAAAAGATGACGATGTTATTAATAAATAATTTTAGAAGTTTTTTGTGGATCTTGGTTGTCAGGGAGTCTTTAATTGGCTATAATGCACATAGTGCCTCTTGATGAAGACACATAAAGTGTAAAACTAATTTTAATCAAAATTAACTCAAGAGCGGAATAAATAAGAAAATATCATGGGGTTAGTAAGTTCTGTTAACTGTACATTCACACACATCATAAAGCAAGGGTATATGAGCTATCGGGCTGAAAAGTTTTCAGGTAGAGGAGAGTCAAGTGTAAGAAAAACATTTGAAAGTTGATGGGATGTGGAAATGAGCATGCCAGTATGTTAATAGCTATTTGAAATGACTTCCAGAAAGAGATAGAAACACATTTCTCTTTTAATATGGCTATTTTCCACTGTCCATTCTATGTCCGTTCTGTGCCCCTTTCTTCATATAATAGCTAGGAGGTCTTTACTCCACCTATAGAACTAAGTACCAACAGCAGTGTTAACAAGAATCGGCAACCATGGTTCCTCCAATGTGTACTGTGTGTGACACTGTGCTCGTTTATATGGCCAGACTGTCTGTAAAGGAGTTATCAAAAAAAAAAAAAAAAAAGGAGTTATCATTAAGTCTCATCTTTCAGAGCAAGAACCTGATGCTTGCAGACATTATATAGTTTATTCAAGGTCACACTGATAGCAATGGCAGAACAGGGATTATAGCTTCTACCCATCTAATTCTCAAACTTGAACTTGGCACAAGTTCATGGCACAATGCTTTGGGGAGCAAATAATCTTATCTAATAAGATCATTCCTGTGAGCACTTTCCACAAAGGTTCAAGTCAAAGATATGAAAAACATCTTTGAAAGCTAGAGAGGGCTATAGAGATGTGAAGTATGGTTCTTTTTAGTTTGCTTGTTTTTCTTTGTTTTTTCCCCTTTGTCTCATCACACTTGGTAAATAGATGAGTCACCCTGAAAATGTGCACTTCTCTTCAGTTTATTCAACTCTACATCTATTGTATAATGAAACGTGTTCTTTAGTAACTGAAACCAGTATAAAGCGGTAGCATTACAATAAACCACTGTAATTCAAACTCTCCATATCAATCCATATTTATGTTACCCTGACTTTCTGTTCTGACTAATGACAGTTCAAAAACATGGGAATGAACTCACAATCCTCACTCAAGTCTTCACCTTTAAGTGTCGCATGAAGGCTAAATTATACTTACAGAAATAAAAAGCCCTCCTGCAAAGCACACCACAAAATTCCTGCAAAGTACCTAATTAAAAAAAAGTAAAACAAATTGTAATCAATCCTATAGAAATGGCATCCCTAACCTTTCCCCTAAATTACATGAAGGTTGTGACATTTAATAGCTATTGACACAGCTAAATATAAAGAGATTATTCGTGCCTGCTCCCCGTGCTTTTGCTGACTGACACAACAATTAAGGAAACAAGTTTCCTTTGTAAATTACAGCTCCGTGCAGCTTTGAGTAAGCAGAAAGGGTACGTTAGAAATATTTTTAGCTTGACATGAAACTTTCCAAAGGCTCCTAATTAAGCATTTAAGTCCAAGAAACTATAATTGCTACTGCCAAAATAACTGGAAAATCATACCTTTGGTGGCATCAATCTTAAACTAAAACTATTGTTTGAAAAACCTTATGGAAAGTCTTTATTATTCTTCAACATCCTCTTAAATGAAAGGGTACTGCTAATGTCCACTTCATGAGACGCTCAGGTGCACTGTTTATGCACAGAGTTAAATACAGTGAATATATAAACAAATACAAGTGAAAAGAATGACTGTACGCAGGGGTCATTTGTGAGTAGAAAGTAAATCTTCAGATTCTTGATCTAATGAACATCCAGGCCGAGTGTCACCAACCTGTGGGCCAGATGTGGATTCTCTTTGTGAAATTTAGCTATCAGAAACACCAGAAGAGGTCTTCTGAGAACACGGGTGCACTTGTAACTTGATCCAAAACTATTTAATCTCCATGGGTGTGTCACATTTCTGAAAGAACAGTAACAGAGTTTTTTTTTTTTT
>NW_003852430.1:15989864-15994487 GCF_000181295.1 Otolemur garnettii
GCTCACAGCAACCTCCACCTCCTGGGCTCAAGCGAGTCTCCTGCCTCAGACTCCCAAGTAGCTGGGACTACAGGCGCCCGCCACAACGCCTGGTCATTTTTTGGTTGTAGCCATCTTTGTTGTTTGGTGGGCCTGGGCTGGATTCAAACCCGCCACCTTAGGTGTATGTGGCTGGCGCCTTAGCTGCTTGAGTCACAGGCACTGAGCCAGAGTTTTATGCAGACTATTTCTATACTGCTCGGACCTCAAATATGGTTATATGAAGGTAACATGCTTTTTACACTTTAAATGCTAAAAGCTTTCAGATTAAAACATAGGTTCCTTTCATGAGGTTGTTCAGAGCTAATAGCATATATGAATTTAAAGTAACAGTTATCTAGCTACTGTTGTCATAACAAGTCACGTTACGGTGCCCGGTACAGTTACCTAGATAAATCTTCTGTGAATGTGTTTAGAGGATTTAATAGTCACACAATTTTAAGTAAGTAAGCATACTAAAATGTTTATTTCACTGTTCTTTTTATTTGAATTTATTATTTTTATCATTCAGTTTAATCCCAAATTTAGGAGGTTTGGCAGCACAGTGGGTGGCATACAATGGGCTGTCAGTTAAACTTTTACAGGTGACATTTGCAGATTCTTACTATGGGCACCAGGCAGTGCATGCCGTTTACTCTCTAAATCCCCCAACACTGATGATAGCCATTCTCCTCAGATGAGGAGACTAAAAGTCACAAAGATTAGGTGGCCTGTCCAGCAGGACACAGGACAAAGTGTCACAAATTGGATTTGTACTCCACCAGTCCCTCTATTAATAGTAACATCCCCATTATGGTAATGGATGAATCTTTGTTAAATGAACAAATGAATGAAAAGTACTACAGCTTAGAGAAAAAACATTCAGCTACAATAGAAATGGTGTGAAACAATGAGACTTGCTTTTAAACAAATACATCACATTGGTTTTATATATATATAATTTCAAAATAGGTCCCTTGGTGCACTTACATCTTATTATACTAAAGTCATCACCATTTGTCAAAACAGTTGTGGGGATATCTTCAAGAACTGACTTTAGAACCAATTTATAAGCTGTAATCTTATCCAATGTAGCCAATGGCTTTATAGTCCCATCACTTTTTTTAAAAAAATTGTTTTTAATTTCAGATTAATATGAGAGTACACACAACTAAATCACAATATTTGAATTTCTTAGGTAGAGTCCATCTTGTAGTCATGTCCTACACCCCTACATTGTGCCCATTAAATGGGATCACTCCAATCCTGCCCCTCCCCTCACTCCCCCTCCCCTCAACTTGAATTGAAATGAGTTTTTCTCCTATGGGGATGTGAATTAGATCATCTACAGGCTTCATAGTAGTATTGAGTACATTGAATATTGGGTTTTCCATTCTCATGATACTTTACTGAGAAGAATGTGTTTTCAACTCCATCTGGGCTAATATAAAAGATGTGAAGTCACTATGTTTTTTATGGTTGAGTAGTAAGTATTCCATGGTATGCATATACCATGGTTTGTTAATCCATTCCTGAGTTGGTGGGCATTTAGGTTGTTTCCACGTCTTGGAGATTGTAAATGAGCTGCAATAAATAGTCTAGTGCAAATGTCCTTATGATAAAATGATTTTTTTCTTCTGGGTAGATGCCTTGTAATGGGATGGTAGGGTCAAATGGGAGGTCTAATTTGAGTTCTTTGAGGATTCTCCATACTTCTTTCCAAGGAGGATGTATTAGTTTGCAGTCCCACCAACAATGTAAAAGTATTCCCCTCTCTCCACATCTGCAACTTTGGGACTTTTTGAGATGGGCTAACCTTACTGGAATCAGGTGTTATCACCTAATTCAGGTTGGTTTTGATTTGTATTTCTCTGATGATTAGGAACAATAAATATTTTTTTCATGTTTGTTAGCGATTCGTCTTTCTTCCTCAAAGAAGGTTCTGTTCATGTCTCTTGTCCAGTGATAGATGGGAATGGTTAGCTCTTTTTTGTTGTGGTTGAATAATTTGAGTTCTCTGTAGATCCCAGTTATCAAGCCTTTGTCAGATTCATAATATACAAATGTCTTTTCTCTTTCTGAAGGTTGTCTGTTTGCTTTGACTGTTACATCTTTAATTATGCAGAAACTTTTCAGTTTAATTAAGTCTCATTTGTTAATTTTTATTGTTGTTGAATTACCATAGACGTCTTCTTCATAAAATCTTTCCCCAGTCCAACATCTTTGAGAGTTTTCTTCTCCATCACTTTTTTATAAACCAGAAGGGATTTCCCCGGATGATCACGTACCTTCTAATCAAACGTGGCTCTGAATCACATTCATCTGTTGAAAGAGTCAAATCCACCCTCTGGGGGTAAAATGTGCTGGCTGTCAAAGTATTCAGAAGGTCCTATTTCAAATTATTCTAATCAATTCTAAAAATGTTTTCGAGTAATGTATAAACAAATGTATAGTTCACTAAATCAGAAGCTCCAATGAGTATTTATCCTATTCTTTCGGATAAATAAGTTATTTATTTTGGAGACCCCCCCCAAACAGGCCTCATTTTTTAAAACCCATGTGTGAAAACCTCAGCCTCGTTCCAGGTCCTTTGCTGGACACCACGGGATGGGGTAGAAAGTAAGGAAGCTAGCTGCTGACGTTTCCCCCTAGAATGTTGTAAGGTTGACATCTCTGGAAAAAAAAACATCTCTTGCCCTATAAAAGAGTCTTTTAATGGTGGTGGTGGTGATGATAGAACGGTGGTCAATAGCAGTTTTCCAGAACTGGATGAGTAAAGGATTCTAATGAAGAATTGTGTTACATAAAGGCTATGTTAACCAGTTTGATGAAAACATTTCAGATTGTATATGAAAACACCACACTGTACCGCATGATTGCATTAATATACACAGCTATCATTTAATAAGAAAAAAAAAAGAATTGGTGTTAAGGCAAAGCTTCAAAGTCAAAACCTTTGACTTTTGAACCTCTCATTAGGTTTCTATTGGGCCTCTATTTCCCTCCCAGGGAGCTTGCTCCCCAGGTCCTCCTCCCATCTCCAGCTTCAATTCTTGTTCTGTGCTGGCTGTCAGGAAAAGTCCTAGCTAATGGCAGTTTACCACTATGTTGACAGCCAGTGATTTCTGTTTGCATTATACCTAGAAACTTTCAGAAGGAGAAAGCAGCCTAACCCTGCCCCACAGGAAAGCTTCCGTCCTCTGCACCCACTTCTTCTGATGGAGAATTGCAAACCAAACTATCTCTGAAACTCAAAAATGATGTCGGCAGCTTTCTTAGGGAAACCAAACGGCTTAGGAGCTTATGTTAAACTTATCAGTACTATCAGAATAATATGTCACTGGCAGTGAATATCTGAAGAGAACCTTGAATTTCTGTCATTGTCCCTCCATACAGAAAAGCTAGAAAAGATAGCTCCCAGTCAAAACCATCTAGTTTTAAAAGAATATCTGAAATTAGTTTAGTCCGCGTCCCAGAGGAGACAAGGATGCTAAAGCTGTGGTATTTGCTAAGCAACTAAAAGGCCAGCGGTAGCCCCCTTGGCATAATATCTTCATGATAAACTCTCCTGACAGCCTTGTAACATTGGTAAAGTTTGCCCTTGACAAGAATGTAACATTGGTAAACATTGACTAGTGCCGATTCACTAATGACAAATATACTTAGTTAACTAGATTGAAATTAAAGTTTTCTTGTGCAATTTGTAATAAAGAGAGGGATATTCTCACCTGGTTTTATAACTGAAATAACTTTGCCAATTCCCAGGAGTCTAAACAAGTCCAAATGGGAAGTGGTGAGCAGTCAGCTTATAAAAGCATCATTTTAGCCCTTAGCTGTGTGATAGACATGGTTAAACATATCCGTATGAATCTCCTCCACTATAAAACAACTATGTATTGATTGAAAAAAAAATAAAAAGAGGTGTAGGTCCATTTAACTAGCCATATATTCAACAGAATTTGACATTTGAATTATTAAATAGAAGTGTCCCCAAAGTCATTATATATTCAGGTAAATGAAGGAGGAGCAAAGTAATGATCCAGGACCAGTGCAGTTAAAATGGAAGATGAAGGCAGATGTGTCTGATGCTTCAGAAGGCACTGACTTAAGCAAATTTGAGAAATACAGGTGAGTCACAAACTAGCACCCTGAGGTTTCATGGTGGCATGTAAAAAAGTCATGATGAGGCAAGGTACGAAATGCCTGTTAAACAGATTCAGGAGAAAGGCTCAAAGATTCCAGCAGTTGGAACCACAACAGGGCAGGAATGTGTCTTTCTACGTAGCCTTCCCTGTTTGTAGAATCCTCTTCAAGAGTATTGCAGCAGCAATAGAGTCTTCGAACCATCAACCCTATCACGTCTTCACTCCCCACTCACGAACCTCATCTATCCCCAATCTGTGGTAGATTTATTTCCAGTAATTCACAAATGGTCCCAAAGTCTCCACCTTCTTGGAATTTTTCATAAATACTCAGAAATAGGTCTTAAACACTCTAACATTTAGAAACATTTTTCTTCATCAAACATACTCCATCTAAATATATTAATCTGAGTATGTTTTTGAAGGTGCCAATTTTTGCTGGCTTTTTTCTAGTAAGATTAAT
>NW_003852430.1:15994588-16022801 GCF_000181295.1 Otolemur garnettii
GACATTTTATAATATTAGGGCTTTTTTTTTTAACCCAATGAAGGAAATATTTAGAACCATTTATGAGTTCTAGGAAAGTTTATTGTCAGGTAACAGATATGCGATTGGCTCAGTCTTAGATTAGCCAATTGCAGGAAGACCAGAACTACTATCTGGCCCAAATGAAATACAAGTCAACATCTGCACTTGAGTTTGGACCTCCCTGAGATGACTGGTACAATTGGCACGATCTACAGTGACACTTATTTTCTGGTAGCTCAAGGTTTGCTTTCTATGTAAAGGAGAAGCAGAGCTGTGGCCTCTTGGCTCAAGCTCTGATTCAAATCCATTAAATGGTCTTTATTGAGATGCTACTATAGCCACAGCATAGGCATTCCACCAATTTCCTTGTGAGTTCCAGCAGATACATCTCCTCACCTTTCCCGTGGGAATTATAATCTTTCACACTTACCTAGTTCCTGAAGATGCTGTGAAAACTGACAAGTGAGTATTTGTGAACTAGGAGAAATCCTCAGATGAATGTGTTATGTAAACACGAGAGAATGCTGCCATTCCAGGGCATAGCTTCTGGGTGGGTGCTCTGTGCCTGGGGCTGTGTGGTTCTGAGATGGCTGAGACAGCAATTATTAATATCTTCTTCTGAGATGGAGTCTCACTCTGTTGGCCTGGGAGTGCCGTGGCATCATCATACCTCACAGCAACCTCAAACTCTCAGCCTCAAATGATCCTCTTGAGTAGTGGGGACTACAGCAGCCTGCTAGGACATCTGGCCAGTTTTTTCTAGTTTTTTAGTAGAGGCAGAGTCTCACTCTTGGTCAGGCTGGTCTTAAACTTCTGAACTGAAGCAGTCTACCCACCTTGGCCTCCCAGAGTGCTATTACTAGTGCTATTACTACCAGAGTGCTGTAATACTAGTATTACTAGAGCCACTGTACCAGCCTGCTGGTATGTCAATATGTCAATTATTAATATGTGTCCCTGACTCATGGCCTAGTGGAAGACAAGGATATGAAATAAATTATATTTTACATGAACTCAATGTCTCCTAATCTTTTTCATTTCTTTGGGATAAAGTTCCTCAAATCTTGGTGATTCATTATACATAAAAAGAGAGAGAGAAAGCTTGCTTCTTGACTAGCAAATATTCTTTGTGTTGAGGAAGATTCTTTCAAAGATATTTAAGACCCTAAAGTAACTGACTGATTTGAAGCTAGTTCATATGTAACCAGAGGGAATAATTTCTAAAGTTCTATTGGATTTCAAAACCATTTAAGAAATCATCACATTAAAATGATGTCTTATCATATTAAGGATGATGTTATCATGTTTTCAAGTAGTTCAAACATTAGAAAGCAATTCACATGAAGGTTTTTAATGGGTTCACAGAATATCTTGTAAATTTATTTTGTATGTTGTCAGAAACCCTTACTATTTAAACTGTCAACATACATCTGAAATTATCATTTCAGTGATACTTTCTGCAAAGTACAATTTTGTGTCTCTTTCAATGTGTGTCAACAGTTATTGGTATTAATTAGTACTCAGTTGTCAGGAACTGAGCTTATTTCCAGCTGTTAATCTGGGACTGATTCAACAAAGAGTCCTATGTTCTGAACTAGTCTGGCTGCTCGTCCTGCAATTCACAATATGTCATACAACCCACGGGAATATCTCATTCTCATTCATTTTTTTAATACCTAACCTATTATAGTCACGGCTTAAAAGTAATTTATTGAAAAGATTACTTTCTGAAAAAATCAGCGTGTAAAAGGCAATACAAACTCCTACGTAAGGTAGATTATCATTTATTTCCATTTTGATACAGCCATCCATTTGAGTACCACCAACTTCTCTCTAGCCTCTATGATCCTTTGAATAAAATCCAAGTTATTCTATGAACATTGCAGAGTCTTTAAAATTATCCGTGCTTATTAATAATGTTAAGAATAATTATGATTAGTTCTGAAAAATTACAGTTTGCAGAGTTTTCTTGAAAATAACGGAGATTTTCCCAAAATAGTTATATTTCTTCACAGGTAGATTGATACAGGTAAATTGTACCATACTGATGTAGATCAATAGTGATGGATAATATATAGTTAGATAGATATACAGATGTTCATCCCATAGACAAATACACATAGATGTAGTATTAGATAATAAACTAACTCTTCTTATACTTCGGTAAAACTAATTATTAAACAGCAAGTTTCATTATGGCATTTCTCGTGATATTTAAAATGAACTCTTAAGCAATATTGAAGAGAACCTAATAATTTAAACATGAGTAAGCAGCACATATTTCATTATGTTTATAAAACATGAAACTCTGCTTATCCCAGTGGTGTGCTGAAAGTGACTTACACCAACTTCTGAAAATTGGGTGTTAAATTTTCAAGAACTTCGTGAGCCAGTTATTAAACACACATATCATTAAGTAATTATTTATATAAACATATAATAAATTACATTAAAAACAAAATAAATACTCAAAAATCACCCCTCCCTAATTATATTATCGTCTGTGTTCTTAAAGTTATGAATTATATCTACAAGATGGGGATATTCCCTAGTAGTGAGCCATTGTGCCTCTCTTTCCAACTTTGCATTCGATGACATCTCACTAGAAGCTTGAAATTAGCCATGATGGAAATATTTATATGACAGTAATCAGTAAGTGTTATAGATTAGGGTAGGTTAGTTTCTTGGAGAGTTAGTTAGTAAGTCTAGAGTCTTACTTATTAATTAGTAAGACACCACTGACTTACTGACTAAATAAAGTAAATACGTAATTGTCATTTCTTTATATCAATGTATCCTTTTCCTTCTGTTAGACTTTAAAATGAGGAAAATAGAGTATTTTATATTCCAATAAACATTACATTTCTTTCCCATTCTGTAAAAAGTGCTTTGAGATTTTGGTGATTCTGAACCCTCTTTTCTAAACTTGAACTTCATAGGGGATCTTAGATGACATTGAAAATTACACTTTGTGTGTGAGTTAGCAAATAATTTTTGTATCCATCCTAGGGCCAGCCTGGCTGATGTGAGCCAGGCCAACAGCTTGCTCTTGTGTCCAACAGCAGAAATAAAGCTCACTCAATAACCAGTGAAGGGGAGCAGAGTAACTTTGGGAATGGGGAGGACCCTCAGTCTAAAAGTGACTCACCAAAGCAAATTCAACAGCAGTGCCCTGTCCAGCAGTAACTGAAAGTCTTCACAATCAGTTTCCATTAAATTTATTTGATAGTATAGTATCAGTTTTCTAGTAAAAGAGAAAGATATAGTTTAATATATACACTGAAACCTTGAAGTAAAACTTATTTATGACTGAACTGCACACCTTCTAGATGGAATCAATTTGCCTTTTTGTGTAAACCATCTCCAACAGGGTCCTTGACAAACCAAACCATTCCAATACCTACTTTGTAGTGAAGTGTCTACACAATAATGTTACAGTGACCTAATAAATAGAAATACTATGAGAATGCCTTTTTAAAAATTTGTATGCAAGCTTTAAATTGGAGCTTGAATTCATCTAAGTGAATTCTCCTAGAATATAAGACAGGTTTTTACAACTTATTAGAAAAGCATGCTTGTCTCAATTAGTAAAGTAAAGGTATACAAAGGTAAATAAATCATTTATTTATAATATATTGGTATTGAAATTTCAAATGAACCAACTAGTTATATAATGCACACTTGATACACATATATTTAGGTAACACTAAAAATGGAATGATCAGAGTGTTATCTATGGTGGCAAAACAGCAGATTATGTAGCTTTAACTGGTGACAGTATTCCTTTTTCCTATTCGTATGATAGTAAAAAAAATCAATAGTACTGTAAAATTATGCCATAGTTTTTTTAAAGTAATCTGAGAAAGTTTTTCAATGTGTATCATTTTTTTTTAATTTTCTCTGTACATATACATGTGTTTATTTGGTTTCTACTTTTTGCCTTCACAAAATTAAAAAGGCTTAAAATTTAATAACAATAACAATGTTTAAGATAAGGACTAGAAACAAAAACCTCGTAAAGAACAAACAAAGATAAAGACATTCAGAAAAGAAATCAAACGATTGCTGCAAGGAAATATTGAGCAAGAATAATAATAATGCAAAAAAAGTAACATTCATGTTGTCAAATAAAAGTATGTCTATCATAGAATACTTTGACTCTGCGGTTCAGGATGGAGTCATCAGTTAACTTTTTTTTTTCCCAAAGTCTCAAAAAATGGACAACTAATATTTACAAATAAAAATAAAAGACAATTTCAAAAACAGATAAATATGTTTGTAATTTCCCTTTATAATAATATATTTTTTCCAATTTTAATGTCAGGTGTATCCAGATAAAGTAGCATGATTTTGAAGTATTTCTTCTTTTTCTATTGTCTATAAGATTGGGCATGATCTGTTTTTTTTTTTTATTATGTATCATTAATTCTTAAAAGAGACACTAAGTGTGAGTACAGGTTAAAGGATTCTTTCATTATACTTCAGTCCTTTCAATTGTTGTATTTTCTGTTCATCTTTTTTATAATGTCAAAACAGGAAGAAATCCTATGTAAATGAGCTGCTGAGAAGGTGGTAACAAATGCTCTCCTTTCCTTTCTCTTTCTCATTCTCTGCACACACACACTATTAATGCTACATGGGTGATCAGAGCAACAGATTAATTTTATCATGCTGGTCGAGAAGTGTCCTTTATGAGTTCACAATTTTCCTATTGTAATTACATGGCCTTGTGGAAGCAAAGACGTAATTATCATTTTCAGTCTCCCCAGCCTCCCTGAGCGAATGGCTCTTGATATCGACATTTTGTACCATGGGTAATGACACTCTCCCTTCATTCAGGGGAACAAGAAGTGCTATACAAGCACTCACTCATCAGCGGCCATTGTTTTATTATCAGTTATCACACATTAGAAAAGAAACAGCACCAAGCCTTACCCAGTGCAAATTATTATGTTCTCATAAAGCCTCACCAATATTAAACATTTAAATTAAGTTAACACTTTTGATAGAAAGACATGAAACTATGCCATAATAGAATGAAATTTTTTAAATTCTAGCATTTTATTTTTTTTTATTAAATCATAGCTGTGTACATTAATGCAGTCATGGGGTACAATGTGCTGGTTTTACATACAATTTGAAATGCTTTCATCAAACTGGTCAACATAGCCTTCACAGCAAGTTACTGGTTACTGTGTTAAGACATTTATATTCTACACCTAGTAAATTTCACATGTACCCTTGTAAGATGCAACGAGTTAATTAAAACTATTTGAAATTTCAAAGTTTATTTTTCAGGAACATCAAAACCCGATAAAAATTAACCAGCTACTAAAAATAAATGCTCATCAAGTGTTTGTTATTTACATTAAATGTACTATTTTACTAAAATACTGACTTAAAAGAAGCAATTATTAAAGTTAAAGGTGATGCAAGTAAAAGTATCAACTTGTGTTTGACTATGTGAGCATGCACCCAGACATGCAGCAAATATAATTTAAGCAAAAGTAAGTAGGTCTTTATTTTTCAATACTTAAAAGTCCAAGATGAGGAGAGATCTTAATTGTATACACTGCAGTCCATTATGTTTGTAGACAAAGGTAGAATACAAAAATTTCATTTAGTTTGGTCAAGTCTGTTCAGTTATTCAGACAAGACAGCAAGGAAATGATGTTCATGTGACTTAATGCAGGTTGGAGAGGCGCACAGGTGAAATTTTGGCTACTCTTAGGCTGAGGAGAGAAGGGACTATTAGGGAAGCCAAGGGCTTGGAAGTAAGTGGCTTATGAGTCAGGAGCGTATTAAGCTGTAGAAGTAATGAGTGCTCCCAGCTGAGATAGAACATTCGCCATGCAGATTTCACCCTCTGGTACAGATAAGATTTTAAATTAGATTTCAGCGAAAGGCTTATTTTCTGAAAATCTCGGCTGAAAATGTTGCCTTGAATTTGTCAGTGTATCTCAATTTTTCTTGACTTAATTAACCAAGAAGTTGAACCTGGAATCCTGTATAAAACCATTGTAGTTTCTATCCATACCTCTCAGAAGAAGTAAAGATGAGAGGTTTTGATTCCTGTGAATTAAGGAAAGTATACACTCTGTGTAAATTTTGAATGAACATTTTTAAATATCTTTTATTAGGCACAGCTGCACCCCAGTGGTATTTCTGTTTTGGCCTCGTTCTGTTAATGGTTCTGTTGTTTCTGTCACTGATCTTTTTCTCAGCTTCTTCAAGCGTTCTGAATGGAGGCCTCCTAAGAAGCCAACACTCAGGAGACTGGTTTAATAACAGCCTACCTGGTGTGTGTTTCCTTGCTCAGTTTTTTTATTGCAATAATTTTGAGGATAACAATGGTATCATTTGGGGGAGCCTCTTGCCTTGAAAGGTTCAAAGATTCCCTGCATGAATTTTAGTTAAGGGTTTACTTCATAGTTGGGAAATGTATGGTTTAATAAGAATTTAATAATGAAAGGCCAGGCTCAGCGCCTGTAGCTCAAGCAGCTAAGGCGCCAGCCACATACACTGGAGCTGGCAGTTCAAATCCAGCCTGGGCCTGCCAAACAACGATGATAACTACAATCAAAAAATAGCCAGGCGTTGTGGTGGGCGCCTGTAATCCCAGCTACTTAGGAGGCTGAAGCAAAGGAATCACTTAAGCCCAAGAGTTTGAGGTTGCTGTGAGCTGTGACACTACGGCACTCTACCCAGGGTGATAGCTTGAGACTCTGTCTCAAAGAATATTTATAATAATAAATAATAATAATAAAAGGCCAATTGTAATTTCACTGAATCCTTGACAGCAATATATGTGTGTGTGTGTATTTAAATGAAAATGCTTTTCAATATAATAGAGACATTGGGAAAAGGAAACATAATATGAACTGTTTTCTTTGTGACCCCTCCTCATATTGAAACTTCATAAAAACATTAGCCTAGTGTGAGAAATTCATCAACAGTTACAGAATCAGAAAATACATTAAATCTGAATATATAATACCAAGCATAACCAAAGAATAATCTTTTTAAAACTCATCTAATGATACAGAAATATTTGTGTATCAATTAAGTGAATTTGAGTGATGAATATTCTTTTGATTCTAGTTCATGCTTTCCTTGAGTTAAACTGACTTTCTAAAAGTTTGTCATAGAAACTTTTAATATTAGTGTGGTCAAGTACAGACAGTTCTCACTTTGCACAATTTCCGTATACTCAGATTTCAGTTACCAATGTTCAGTCAAGTAACAGCAGGTCCCCCGAAGTAGGTTAGTATATTAACTGAGTAATTGTAAGAAGCAGAAACTTCACTGTTAGCTTTCAGTTCAGTAATAACTGAGTAAATGACAGATTCACATCGTCAGTGGCAAATTATGGCATTTCTGCCCAGGTCCATCGACGATGGGTCTGTTACTCAGTTTTGCCTCAGCCAACTCAGGCCGTAGTGCTGGGCACACACCATACTTGGGGAATGGGGAAAGATGCTCCCTCACAAGAGGACTCTAACCCTCAGTAAGGAAATGTTCTGGGCCCAAAGCCACTCTTACGTGGCCGCACAGGGGTGACAAGCTGGTTATGACTGGCTTGCCCCAACAGTTAAGTTATATGACCTGAAGAGGCAAGAAAATACTGTTCAAACTATTCTTTAAAAAATAAAGCATTGTTTCTTAATGTTTCTAATCTTTGAAGTTATAGTATACTAAGTAAATACTTATTTTACTCTTTTATTCATTTTCCTATATATATTTAAAACTGACAGTAGGACAGTCTTCAGTTTTTTCAATTTAAGATTGTTGTAGGGATACATAGAGTTTGGTTGTATCATTTGCTTTTGTGTGGATAAAATCCAAGTTGTAGGTGTGTTCTTATTCCAGAAAGTATGTGATACACTCATGCAGCGTATCTGTTGGGCAGGGGTTTACCCGTCCCCTTCTCCCCCTCCGCCCTACCTACCTTTCACTGAGTTCTGTTTCCATATGAACTTACACACATTGGTGCTGAGCAACTAGTTACAATTTAGTATTGAGTACATGTGGTGTTTGTTTTTCCATCTTGAGACACTTCACTTGGGAGAATGGTCTCCAGTTCCATCCAGGTTGTTAGGAAAGATACGAGGTCACCTCTTTTTATATGGCTGAGTAGTATTTCATGATATACATCTACTCTGTTTTATTAATCCATTCATGAATTGATGGGCACCTGGGTTATTTACACGTCCTCACAATTGTGAATTTGGGGCCCACAGTTGTGAATTTTTGAACATTCAAGTGCAAATGTCTTTTTTATAAAATGTCTTTCTTTCCCCTTTGGGTAAATCCCAAGTAGAGGCATTGCAGGATCAAATGTAGGTCTACTTGTAGTTCTTTGAGGAATCTCCATAAAGGTCATGGATCAGTCATAATTCACTATTGATTATGAAGATCACTTTGCACAGTTTTCATGTGCAGGCATTTTTGCAGTCCCATGTTGCTGTGCAAAGCAAAGACCAGCTATCTGTCCCTGATGTTGGCATCTTCGGCAGGAGGGACAGTTTACATACAAAACAAGTTTACAAAATGAAGCCTTTGCAGTTTCTTCAATACTGACCTTGATCTTCTGTCTTTAGGGTCAAGTGTAGAATTAAAAGATCTTTAAGGGTACGTGAGCATCTATCCAGTGAAATAATTTGTGTTTACTGCATATTAACAAGTCAGAAGAGAGACAACGATGGTGATTTTATTGACCCAGGTCACTGACTTGTGACTTGAAATAATCAGAATTCTCTCAGTTCGTGTTAACATCCCCCAACCTTGTTATTAACAATTATCTACTCATATCCCGCTATGTATACAGGAGATGATACCAAGTACATGTACGGCCCCCACTCTCAAAGCATTTGCAGATTAACTGGAGACTAAAAACACATTCATTTGTTCAATAAACATTTCTTGGATGCCTGCTGCGTAGCAGGCATTGGACAAACTCTTGGGATTCATAAGAAAACCAAACGCACAAAGGACTCTCCCTCATAGAATTTGTTTTCCTCAGCAACAAATAAGAAAAATATAGTTAAGTGGAAAATGGTGTGGATCAAAAAGAAGAGCAAGTAGTAAGGGATTAAAAGGCTGGGAAAAATCGCTGGAGAAAGTAGAACTTGAGCTGAATCATAGCTAGTAGAACTCTATATGGAGTATACCTTAGAATAAACTTATTCTAAATTTTTCCCATGGCATTTAACTTTAAGATACTGTTTTACTTTGAAAAAAAGTGCATTTATAAATATAGAGAAAAATTTTGCAGATACTGAGCTGTGCTTTAAACTGTTTCTGTATTTTTACTAAAATATCTGCGTGGCAGTGTTGGTAGGGAGGCTGCCATCATGAAGTTCCCTCTGCTTTTTCACTGCATGACAGCCTCTGAACAAAATCATTTCTGGTGCATAAATTCTTCCCCTTCAAAAGGCATAGACCGATGTTGATGGCCTTGAACTATTTTTTCTCACTTAGGATATTCAACTTCTTTCTCTAGACAGCTGCAAACTCTTGGTATAACAGAGAATTCCACTCTATAGAGAACAACCACTGCTCATCCAAATTTGGTGATTTTTCCTATATTTACAGAATCTTCTGTCCGTTTTGTCTCCTTTCAAGAAAGACCCACATACTATGTTTGTGTTTGTATATGTAGATGTATCTATAGACACAGCACACAGAGTCATTCATAACCATGAAGTCTGAAATAGCCTTAGCTAATCTCTAAGACTCCCCAGTTCTGAAGTTGAAATACATATTTAGCCATCAAATATATTTACAAAGGAACTATCTTAAAATGCACGTTTACATTTTTCTTCTTATCACTTCAGTTCCCTTTTCATACCTGCCATCACCACCAACAGCCTTAAAACCACAAATTCTTTGGTCTAAAAAAATGCACAGGGTTTTTTTTTCTATCTCCAAGATAAAATTGACATTCTTTGGCCTATTCTTGCCTTTGAGTTATTTTTATTCCATGTATTCATAAGTAAGTCATTAGAAAATATACTGAAGTAAAGGCCCGGGTGGAGCACTAAATATAGTGGGTATTTAGTTAGTGACTACAGTGTGACTGTGTGGCTCTTAGCTGACGAATCAGTTAGGGGCTTTTCCTCCAGTAACACAGTGTCCAGTCAGACTTGACTAAACCAGCAGTGTTTTATTTTATCATATACCTGGAAGTGCAGGAGCAGGATATATCCAGAGTTATCAGTGGCAAGAACTGTGGTCCCACGTCTCTGATTCTCTTGTCCCCACCTCAGGGTCGCAAGGTGGCTACAGCAGGTGTGAGCACCTTGTCCCCACAGAATATGGCTAGCAGAGAGGTAGCGAGGGATTTCTCTCTCTGTTTCCGCTTCCTCTATCTCTTTCTAGCTCTCTCTCTTTTTTTTAATCCATGAAGAAATTCTTTCCTGGAAGGCTCTCTAGCCTCTCTCCTAAGTTCCATCAGCCAGAATTGGATTGCATACCCATGTCCCCTCTGCAGAAGAGAAGCACAGAGCAAATTCAACTTCTGTAACAGGAGGGGACTCTGCTGGAAAGCAGAGAGGCATGAAAGATGCAAACTGCCCTTTTCTTTCTTTCTTTCTTTTTTTTTTTTTGCCATTTTCCACACAGACCTTTTTACCAACTATGAGCCTTTTGAAAATTCCTGGTATAACTATAGTCTGCATTACCCGTTTGTTTCTATTTTGAGTGATAACTTTATTGTTTACGCTTATAGTTTATTCTTAATATTTGCATCTCTATATCCACAGCAATTTATTTCAGCAGTTCTTTTGCATTTGCACGCTGAGATTGTGGGTTTTGTGTCTGTCCTGTCATACTTTCTTTCAAGAGAAAGATTACATTTCTGACACATGTCAATTTTGAGAAGGTTGGACCATTTCTTCATTGTGCAACATGAAATAAATATTATTCCAAGTCTTTTGAAGGTAGTAACCATCAAAACGTGATTTTTTTACATTGTTGCTCTCCAATCTCTGTGTTTAGATCTTCAGTTTATTATATTTTTTGTCCTTTAGATTTAATTTTCCATTTTTTTCTTTAGATCTTCTTGTCTGATATCTCATTTATTTGTCTTTCTTAGGGTGTCTTTCTCATGAGCCTCTGTCTTCTCTGTTTTCAGATCCTTCCTTTCCAGGGTGCTCTCCAGTTCTAAATCTTGACTGTGGTGGTGATTTTTCAAATCAACACATGTAATACAATTTCATAGTATTTTAAATATACACATTCAAAAGAGCATAAAGACTGGTGAAATTCAACCAACATCTATAGCTTAGTTAATTGCATTGGCCCAATGCCAATTTCTTGATTTTGGTAAAGTGTTAACGTTCTGTATAATATAACATTGTGAGAAGCTGTGGGAGGAGCTCACAGTACTAGCTTTGTAACCTCTGTGCATCTGTATGTATTTCAAAGTAAAAAAAAAGTTTATTTAAAGTTCTTTGTTTTTCATCTTTCATCATATTAGACCTCCTTCTACCATATATTATGTAAATTTATAATTTAAAATGATTATATACTCAGAGTGTGTGAACCTCCTCCTTAAAAAAATTCTAAGCCTCTCTCCTATGATAGTAAAGTTTTATTGTAACAGAATGCTAAAATAATAATTAACTTTTCTTTTTAACTACATATATTCTCCTATTCCATAATGCTATGAGAAAAAAGTCCTGTTTGCATTTTTTTAAACATAGTAACAGAAGTTAATCTTACTCCAGCGTGTGGAAATGGTTGACAAATAATTTATCACTGCTTTTCCCATGTTACTCATTTTTTTTGCAATTTCACTATATCACAGATGACTTTTTCTGAATTAGAATTTTATCTTTGCTTCTCTTGAAATGCCTTTTCTTCTATTTTTCTCATATTTAAGCTCTGTTCTGTGCTTTTTTTTTGCCTCCTTTATGTATTCCTGTTTTTAAGTACTTGTTTGCCTCATATTCTGTTATTTCCTTATTATTATGTAATCCTGTTAACCAAAAAAACTTTCTCCCTTTTCATTGTTTCTGCCCTCAATAAGCAATTATTAACCTTCTAAGACACGAGCCGGCCAGCAAAGGGAAGTCAGTGTCCTTTCCTAAAAAAACAAAGCTCAGAGAGGGCAGGGGAGAAGAGAGGCAGGTACGATGATACAGATACCAATGGTATGAATAAAAATAGGAAGGCTGTGAGGCCTCCAGTGTCAAATATGCCCAGCGTGGTGACACTTCCCTAGGTCTGCTGCCCTTTTCTACTCTGTCTGACTAATTTCTTGCTTCCTCTGAATTCTCACCTACAAGGTAGAGGCGCATAACAAATATCTGACCCTCCAATCCTGCTTAACCTTTATTCCAGTTCAAGCATTTCAACAGGACCTTTTCAAAGTACTTAGTCTTTCTTGAGAGAAAATGTTTTAAAGCCCTGGACTGAGCAGGTGGCGTCCTGGCTCCGCCCTTTACTCAGTGTGTGACTTTGGTTACTTACTTCATCTTTTCTAAGCTCCAATTTCCTCATCTGTAAAATAATGGGGACAATAACATAGAACTGTGTGAGGAGGATGGGAGACAGCTCATGGAACGCACTTAGTACAATACCAAAAAATGAGCACAGAGCGTATTTTTTCTTCCTTTCTTAATTATCAGGGTCAGTGACTTTTCAAGAATCAGTTTCTCATTTTCTGCTAGGAGAATTTTAATCAAGTGGTATCCATTTTCACTAGAAAAATCTATTCATTCCAAAGATGTTTTCTCCTGCAAAAACATGATTGCATTTCCTATTCATATCCTTGGGATATGAATTTGATTCATCTGATCTTTATTGCTCTTAGTGTATTTCTGACTTACTGCTGTTTCCTTAAGGCTCTTGGGTGTATGTGTGCGTGTGTGTGAGTGTGTATGTGAGTGTGTGTTGGGGAAATGGAGGGAGGGAAAAGAGATCACACTCTACTCCGAGGACTTTTCTCTTTGATCTTATCCTTTTTTCCATTTCAGAAAGATTAGCATTGATGTACGCAAACTGGAAGCTTTATCTGAATTATCCTCTGGGTACTGGGGTTGAGAGTCCACATTTTTAGAAAGCAACCTGAGCACTGCTGTCCAGGCTCCTAAAGTCTTCCCGGGCTGACGGGATGAGAAGAGTGGCCACCGTGCGGTTCGAAACCCTTTGAGGTTGTGCTGAGAATGGAGAAGCCCAGCCAAATGAGGAAACAGCATGTGCCTCGTGAAATTTCTTTTTTAATAATAATGACTCAGGAAGAAAACAGCTGGTTGTAACTGTGCAGAGAAGCCAGCAAAATTCCAAATACAGGAGATAAACATCAGAGATTCCTTTAAAAGTGAATTTATAACACAAATTCCCAGAGGTCCAGTAGCACAGCTGAAGTATGTAGAAGGTGAACCCGTGAGGTGTGTGGGGGGTGAAGGAATGAGTGTGGGTGTGGCCCTCAGGAGCACGTAGCTTTCCAGGGAGGGACTCGCCAAAAGAAAGGATTCCCCAGAATGTCCCCAAGCAAAGGTCAAATGGAACAGTTTCCTTTGAAATTCAGTCTTACAGAAGATGCCCGTTAGTGTGTTCTGGGATGTCTTCATCAAAATTCACACGACTGTGAACAGACGTGAAAGTAAAGTAACAGAGCTGAAGCTTCAGGGCCCCTCCTTAAACTTCTATTGTAATTGCAAATTCTTCTTCTGAGCAAAGGCTCCCGAAATGGAATACATTTTGGGCCCCACAAAACCCAGATCCACCCCCAGCTATCAAATATAGAAACTCCTTGAAACCAACTCCAGTAACTCGTCTCTGTGGGGTCTCTAGCTTCTTGTTTCCACTATTCTGTCCCCATTTTCTTGCCCTCTGCGAAACCTTCTCAGCCCACGCCTGGCTTCCTGGCCCCGCTCAATCGTTGGGCCTGCATGTGGTTCTGGCTGGCAGTGGTGCTAAGTCTGGCTGAGACTCTACATGAACTTTCAGACCAAGCCCCCGCAGACAGCTAGCTGACTGCAGTCCTCTGCCCTAATTCTAAATTCCTTCTTAGAGAGATCTGACTGTCCAGTTTGAGTTGGTTGTCACCTTGATCCAATCAGCTGTGGCTGGGCGAATTGGAGAGCGTCCTGTCCTGGGCTGAGTAGACCTGTGTCTTAAAGAGTGAATGGGCAGACACTCTAAAGAGAGACAGAGGAGGCAGCAGATGTCATGTCTAGTGTATTTAAAAAGGAAGTTGACTCAGTGTTTTCAATCTACTAAAGATATACTAATAACCAAACAGGGAGGGGCCGCAGCAAATGACTGGCTTTCTTGTGATGATTCAAATGCTCAGAAGCCACGGTTTTCCTGATGCCTCTTTCTTTACTCTTTTTTAGTATTTTCCAGATCTCTCAGGAAATAACTTCCAAAAGACATATTTTTTTTCTGATTTGCAGAATACCTCATAAGCTCATTCTAGTGTTTTATCACCTTTACAGTCGAGAGTTTCTTTCCCTCCCTTAGGTTAGGGAAATAAAAGCCAATGGCTTTTACACATCTAAAAACATTATATTTCTTTGTTTGTTTTTCTTTAAGCTGAATACCTTTGCTGTGTTAATTAGAGGAGCATTTCAAAAAAAAAAAAAAAACAAATGGTATTATTTTCTGGATAACATAGGCTAACACGAGGCAGTTTTTGACAGACTAAAATTGACTCAGTAGATATTGCTTATATAAACATACTCTATAAAGTAGAGAGAATGCATTTCTTAGCATCCAGGTACACATTAAATGCATTAGGTGGGAACACAGAAAAGGCATGATCCCAGGCTTCTTGGAAAAATAAGCCTTTTCCTCATCTACTCGTTTTTTTCCTCATACTATAGCTATATAGAGACTACAGCTTTCCCAGACCCTTACATCTTAGTCCTTGTAAACAAGTTGCCAGATAGCTGAACACAAACTGAATCAAACAAGTCTGTTGTCCAGAAGGCAAGATGTTCCATCCTGACACCATAAATCATACTCACTTGGTAAATAAGTATTTCTTTTATCCAATTACCTTTTCTCAATAATGTATTCCTAAAATTTATATCTCGATTTTGTATATGACTTCACCGTTTAATATCTATATGTGCATATATATACATATATATAAAACAATCTACTTTATTAAAAAGGCACTAGAGGGCTTAGGGAAAGGAAAATCTAGTGCTGTTCATAAGAGCCTCTTAGACAACCATTCTGAAAAATAATAAAAACTAGTTTATAAAAATAGCTCATGGGAAGTAAGGGCGGTAGGTAGATCCAAACAAGGCCAGCCAGTTTCTACCCAAGCAATGAAATCATGACACAAAGTATTAGTTTCCTTCAGATAACAGGTGTTCCTATAACAAGCACGATTTATTTATTTATTTTTCTGTCTTTCTTTTTTTTTCTTTTTGAGGCAGGCTCTCCCTCTGTCACCCACACTGAAATGCAGTGGTACAAGCACAATTCACGGCATCACTGCAACCTCCAGCTGCCAGGCTCACGTGATCCTCCCCCCACAGCCTCCGAGTAACTACAACTACAGCACACCACCACTCCTAGCTAATTTTTTAAATTTTTTGTAAAAATGGGGGTCTCACTACGTTGCCCAGGCTGGTCTTGAACTTCTGGCTTCTCCTACCTTGGCATCCCATTGTGCTAGGATTACAGACATCAGCCACCATGACTGGCCACAAATATTTCTTTAGAACATATATATATATTTTAATACGTAGGGTATTTTATTTATCTATCAAAAAAGGTGTTTAAAACTGTGGTTAAATATGGATAACACAAAAAATTACAGCTGAAAATACCAACTATTTAAATTTATATTATGCAAGTAATTATATATCCAAAGTATTATTTTAAATATATATATATACTTTCAATGTATTGTTGGAAGTAGTTATATATATGCAAGTAGTTGTATATGCAAGTATTATATAGTACTTCCAATATATTATAATATTAAAATTATATATTCAATTATATTATAATATATTGAAAGTATTATTTATTGGAAATAAACAATACAACTCTGACCTTGCTTCTGATTCTGCTTTCTCCCGTGGGGAGCACTGGCTCCCTAGAAGGGGCAGGCTGTGTGTCAGTGCACAACCCTCTCCTCCTTCTTGGTGGTGCAGAGGGATTGCTGCCCCCCCCCCCTTGCTCTTAGCTCAGTGTCCAAATGCCAAAACTACAAAGGGTGCCAGAGAAACGTATACACAGTGTAAGGAGAAAAACTGTGTTAAAAATATAATACTCAATACTCAACAAAGGTGAACGCAAGTCACATTTGACTGCTGCAATTAGAAAAGGTGCGCACAGCGGCTACCGTCAGTGCCTGGACACTTCTGATGACCACCAACTCCTGCTTGGGTAACTTGGACCAAATGTCTACCTGTATCAAGGTGCAGGCTGTTTCCATGTTTCCCCTGAAGCACCTTCAGTGTGGCAGGTTTTCTAGGCACTCCACATCCTTTAAGGTCCCCATCAGTAGAAGTCAAGGGTTCAGTCAGGAGAACTTGGGGGAAACTCAGCTGCACCTCTTCATCCGACCTCTTATCCTGGCAGATTCTCATCCACATAAGCTTTCGCATCTCGGTGCAGGTTATAATCTCGGGATGAAAACGTTCCATTTTGCTACTTGAAGAAGGCCCCCTATGCTGGTTCTGCTAACCCACATATACACTGCTTGGTAGACTCTGTGGCAAGCGTGTGAACTGTCCCAGCACCACAGCTGGGAGAGCAGGACGTGCGGCTGGGCGAGGCCTGCGGGACCTTTCCTGTGCCCGGTGCACACGGCCGCTGTGTCCCACACTCATCCCGACAGCGCGCGGTCAGCAGGCATGCTGGGGTTTCTGTTGTGTCCTCCAGGCCTCCATTGCTGTTGGCCTTCCATAACGTTCTCAAATTTAAAAAGCCACTTCAAAATGGTCGTGTGCTCCTCCAAGGACAAGCATGCTTCCATCCTTTTCTTTGTCCACCTGTCCCATGGCCTTGCTACCATTCATTTCATGAACGCCACCTTTTGAGGGAACTTCATACTACACGTTGCTACCATTATTCATTCAGCTCCAAAAAGTAAAACAGAGATAATATCACTTAAAATGTGTATATATTTTTGGCACCCCCAGTTTCTGGACCCTGCTGTCGGTGTCATAAGTTCCTCTGTCTCAACATGTCATTCTCCTGTATGCTTTTTTCACTTAGGCTTCTTTGATTCCGATGCCCCCATATGCAGGGCTCACTACTGTGTGACATGCCACCTGCTGTGCTCCCTGGCTCTCTGTGCTGCTACTTTGATTTTGATTATCAGTAAAAAGTTCGTGTGCAGTTTAAAAATATTCACACGAACTTTATGGACACCCTGTATGAGAAGTTACTAAGTTCTAGGAGACTTACTAACTTAAGGCCAATTCCAAAATACCAAACTCTTTCCCCAGAAGCAATGTTTGTTCACTGAGAAAATCTGGGTCAGTCCGTGGCCTTCATTAAGCCGCTTGTCTTCTCTTTGTCTCCTTTCTCCCCCTGGGGGATCAGCCTGGTTATTGGCAAAATAATCTGATATTCTCACAAGGTAACATTTATTAAATATTAAAATGTTAGCAGTAGCCAGAGCTTAAGTGAATTTTGTTTTATGAAACCATGCAGAATTACTTGAAAATGCTAGTTTCTGTCATTAATAACATCACCACATAATTTAATTTCACACACACACGCAGGGGTTGCAGGTTTAATTAACTTAGGAATATAAGTGCTACAGACTTTCAAAACACATGACTTGAAAGTTTAAACTTGGATTTCTTTCTCATCTATTTATGTCTGCGAATTTTGATTAATAACATTTTAGTCTCGGGGTTTAATTTATTTCAAATGTTTGCTTCCTTCAGTTAGAAAACTGAAAATTTGCCAGGATAATGAGTCTGAGGAATGGCATAGGGCTTTCCCATCCAAGTCAACACGTGAACATGGCTTTCATTAGCAATTAATAATGTTTCGACTTTTTGGACATACCCTATGAGAAGAAGTTCCTATCTTTTATCTGGCAAACACTTGCTGAGAACTTGCTACCTTTAAGGCTTTCATTACATTAGTGAAATTCCTTCATTTAATCTTTGGAGGTCAATATAGTCCTCCTTTTGCATTTGAGGAGTTTGAAGTATAAAATAGTGAGGTGACTTTGCTGTGATACTTGAAAGTCGTACGTGAAAATCTGAACTTGAATCCCCAATCCTCCAAGACTTCAAGTTCTTTCCAAGCCACGGTGGTGTCAGTCTCTTTTTTAATGTTCTGCCTATAGACTGCATTGTCATTCAAATGTGACTGTGTCTAAAGTCATCATGAAAATGTATCTTGAAAGCCATTCTTGGCCAAAATACAGAAAGTTAACAAGCAAAGTATCTCATAGACACAATCTCCTTTATCCAGCATAATTAAAGGGACTAAGTGGAATTCGTGGCTTCCCTACCAAATATTGAACCTATCTCAGGGTCACAGAATCATGGGCTTGTCACCACCCTGCTCTCTGTAAGATTCAGTGCATTATCTCTTTGACAGCCTAATCCCTATGCTGAGTTCTTTTGATCATAAGGGATCCCGAACAGGATGTTTTGCCATCCAGAAAACCGGCACTGCATGGGCGCCAGCTGGAGACATGTCATGAAAACTGGGCCCCAGTTCCAGAGCCAACAGTGTGTTGAAGTTAGGGCATATCATTCACTTAGCTCCTGGCTACAACTTTACAACTGACAATTACAGATGACTGATAATGTCATCTGTGCCCACGTACCCCTCATTCAGGAGGATTCCAAGTCACTGTATCAGCGTGCAGCAAAAATTCAAGTCTGCTTTTAATTCCCCTGGATCTCTACTATGAGGCAATTGGAAAAGAAATACTGCTTTTCTACAGAGAAAGGTTATTAATTAAAGATCTAAACCTTTTAGTTACTTCTGGAACTATATTGTGTGTATCAACTTTCCTGGTAGACAGATAACAAACATTTTATTGAATACATACTATATCCTGGGAATTTTATATAATATAATCTTAATCATTCCCAAAGTGCTTCAAAATACATACCATGAAGCCCTTTATAAACAAGAATACTAAGACTCAGATAAATTAGAGTATTTGGCCAGATGTCACACAGTATAAAATGACAGAGTCAGGACTGAAACTGTGTCTATCTGATTCTGGAATCTGTTTCTGACTTTATTATGTCTCCTTGGAGTTGTTGATTCTGGTTCCCTCACCCCTGTTTATTTTAGCCATCTCGCTCGGGTCCTCCTCTATGAGGACCTGAGCCACTGCCCCACCAACCAAAAAAAGCCACAAGAGATGATACAGTTGGTTGGTCGTTAATAGAGAGATACATAGGTCTGTCTCCAAACCACACTTCACTCAAGCCCTTTAGTTGATTTTAATCCCTGCCACATCATCAGTCAGTTAATTTAAAAGCATGAGAACAGGTTCAGAATTCAGATTGTGCCATGATTTAGCTACACTGACTTCATCACCTCTATCATCAAGATTCTCAGTCCCACTCCATATGTAGTTAGAATATCCTTCCCTACCATGGAACCCTACATGAACCTCTGCATCCACGTCCCCTTTGTCTGCATGAATTCAAATTCTTTGGTCCCAAAATAGATTTAAATTTTTTTCTGTCTGGGCTTTATGAAATGATTCTAATCAGTTAAATTCTGGCGCTGCCACAACTAATACAAGCATAGATTGCATATTGCTTTAATAATTGACTGTAAATATATGTGTGTACATAGGATTGGGGGAAGAGTTTGAAACGATGTATGGGAATCAGCATTTGCTTTCTGCAAGGAAATAAGTTACTAAACCTTAACCTAATTAAATACATCACACAAAATCAGCTCAGCCCTGGCTTTCTCAGCGTTGCTCACAGCTTTCTTTATACTCCTTTTGAACAAAAGTGATCTTAAGAAAGTACAATGTTGCTTTTGTTTCCTTTGATAAATATTTAAGTTAGAACACCTGATACTTAAACCTCAGTGTCTTTCTTTCTAGCCTATTACAGCTCTCTTGGATCTTGGGGTGCTTTCAAAGAAACACAGAATGTTTTACAATGAGGGGAATTATAACTCTACTTCGGTGAAACTGACCCGGACTAGTGCAGGGCTTTGTTTAAGGCGCACTTGAGGAAAAATATAAATAAATGGAAGCTCCGAAGAGAGCTGACAGGATTGTGAAGTGCTTTAAAAATATTCATGGAGAGGAGTAATTGAAGGAAACTGCGATATTCAACCCAAAGAAAAGCAATTATAGAGGGAAGAGAGTATCTACTTCCAAATAATTAGAGATTCTTGTGTGGAAGAGCTATTTACACCTATTATTCAAGATTCCAAGACACAGGCCCACGCCCAGTCCATTGACCCACATACAGTCATGCATGGGACGTATCCTGCCTATAAGGATACCCAGCCAAGGAGGTAAACAGGGGCTGAAATTTAGCCCACACTCCTGTGCCCAACCACTGTGGCCAGAATCAAGGTGTGGGATGTACAGGCTCCTTTATGAAATTGGTCTGTCTAGAGGGGGTGCCATCTTCTAATTTGCACAGAAGCATTGTGTGTGATCTATAGACCCTGACTTCAAGTTTATACACGTAGAATAAAAAGCATTTCTATTAGTTGTTAGTTTTCGTAAGATAAATTCTGCTTTGTCAAAAACTGATAGACCTCTAAGGCCCAATAACCTGGATGACCACAAAGGAGAAATTTTATTCCAATCCCAATACACAGAGGCATAGTAACCAGAGGAACTCTAGGAAGGGACCCGACCTGAGCCTTGATTCCAACACTGGCAGTGTTTGTTTAAAGAGTGGGCCTGGCTGGAATGGTAGGGAATGGATTTGGGTACCCTCGTTTCACTCAGTGAGTATAGTGATTAGTAACAGGTGCAGCTGGCACCAAGCACCAGGCAGAGGTAACAGGTGCAGCCCAGCCATGGGGAAGACAGGAACCAGGAAGCTCTAAGAAACAGCCACAGAGACGGGCCGTTCGCATCAGAAAGGTAACGTCTGGAGGTAGCTGAGCGCCCAGAGAAAGGTGGTGGTCTAAGGGACCTCAGGACAGCAAGGCAGCCTCGCTTCCTACGGAAGGTAATGAAAATAGAAACTTAAGTATGAGAAACAATGTCAAGAACCCCTTTCCTGTCAAGACTTAGTCTACAAATTCAAAAAAATGCTGAGAGTTAGTGTTTACCTGCTTACCCGTAGAGCCAGATTTGTGATGAGACGGAATCTTCCCGAGTGTCAAACTGGAATTTTGTCCCCTTTGTCCCCTCCCTCTGCGGATCTGAGTTTGGGCAGACTGACCCTGCAGGTGAGGCCAAATGAGGCTTACCTGAGAGCAGGGAACCAGGCCCCGTGGAGCAGTCAAGTCTCAGCGTTTAGGCTAAATGGTCTTTTAGTGCTTTCCAACTCTTAAGTATTTAGATTCTACGTGGACTTGTTTGCACTTTAAGTTTTTCCATTTACTTTAGGTAAATACGTGAGTGCTTTTCCCCTGTAGCGTCCTCGCCGTATCTCTTACAAGCATAGCACTTGTAAACACGGAATATTTTGACACAGCCTTTTTGATATTCAGTCACTTCAAGATACAAATTATTTTGTATAAATTGACAGGGATAGAGTTTTCAAGTGTTTTTCACTCCTGTGCCATCCTTCAGGATTTTCTCCATGGGGGAAGTGACACCTGACATCAGGTTAAGGCTGGACACCGGTTTCCACAAGGCAGGGTTGTGCTGTGGGTCAGGGAGGGAACACAGATGATTTTTTTTTTTTATTTTTACATATACATGTGTTTACTAGGTTTCCACTTTTTGCCTTCACAAAATGAAAAAGGCTTAAAATTTAACAACAATAACAATGTTTAAGATAAGGACTAGAAACAAAAACCTCATAAAGAATGAATGAAGATAAATACATTCATAAAAGATATCAGATGATTGCTGCAACGAAGTATTAAGCAATAATAATAATAATGCAAAGAAAATAACATTCGTATTGTCAAACAAGAGTATGTCTACCATAGAAGGCTTTGACTCTGAGGTTCAGTGTAGAGTCATCAATTAACACAGATGATATTTATGCAAAGAGTTTGGTATTTAATTTGGGAATTTAATGGTTTTCTCTTTAGGACGTAACAAAATATTCCCTTGCCCAAACTGTTGCCCTGAAAGTCGACACCATCAACGCCCTAACAAAATTTCACACGCTCAGACCACAAAGTACAACTGTTTCTGAAGTGCTGGCATTTTTTGTCATCATTCTATTTGGCTACTTCTTAAACTGTTAACATTTAGAGTCCTGGTATAATATTTATTTTGTATCCAACACTATCAGGATTGTATTTCCATATTTCCATTCTGATGTGCCCTCCATGCCTGGTTAAAAAAAAGAAAGAGAAAAAGATAAATCCATCATCCTCATTAAACTACAGCTAAACTATATCCAAATATTTTAAATGACTCAATTTTTAAACCTATCTATCCTAATTCCATTGTCCTGGAAAAAAAAAATCAGGTCTTTGAATAGCCTTTTATCTAAGATATAACCAGATAAAAATTTTATACTGTGGAGGGGGATTATATAACGCCCAAATGATTCAATAGTACAGATTTCTTGTGAATGTCATCCTAAAACTATAATTTATACTACAGTGTATATGTTACATAGGCTTTTCAAACTCAAATATATATCACTCTAGAGTTTGACTTCTACTTTTTATTTTTACCATATATTCTGCTTCTGAGTCTGCAAAACCTAGTAGGAAATCATGGGGGAAAAATAGACTAGATGGCTGGCTTTTCCCTTTTCTGTTCTACTTCTTTGTAATGCGTTTATATTTATGTAGTAAATGATGTGATGGTATGGCTGCCAACTCCTTCATCACTTAATCTGTTAAATTAAAAAAATGTATTTAGAAATCAGTCATTAAAGAAATAACGGAATTGTAAAAGTTAAAAATGTTACTTTAAGTACAACAACCTCACCATAGTAGTAACAAGCAAATTAGACAAAAGTATTCTGAATTATACTTGCCATATTAATCCAAAGAGAACAGTATTTGACCTAAAATGTAAGCTAAAAGCCACTGTGTTAATTCAGTAAACACAACAATAAAAGCCAGAGCAGAATCAAAGAAGTGTCCCCAAGTTCCATGTAAGGTGCTTTAATTCTGCGTGTAAGTTGCCTCTCCCTCTCTCTCCCTTTCTCCCTCTCCTCTGAGTATCAGTCCAAAGATATTTTCCATCTAAAAGAATCTGGGATGATTGGGCAAGCGTTCATGTGTAACCTCATAATTTTTTTCTCAAAAAGATCATTAAAGAGATAAATGTTCATTCTGAGAGTATTTGAGAGGATTTCACTCTGTCCTTCCTCCTGCCAGGATGGGAATCTTTCCTTAAAAACAGAAAACAAATGAAGAACAGCAGCAAAACAAGTAAACCCAGGTCCTCCGGGAAGCAGGCAAGCTCCAGACTCTGCAGCTCTGGACAGCTTTTCAATAAATATTTGATCAATAGATGGATGAATGAACAGACAGGTGGAAAAGAAATTGATTTTAATTTAACAGCCTTAGCCAAAACTATAGCTTCACCAGGTACCTTTACCCCTACCATTTACTTTCTAAAACAAGTACACTCAGCATGTTTCTGAGTCATACTCTAATGGAATGAATACGTGTCGTTCTTAGACTGCTGTTAAATTAAATGTTGAGCTCATAAAACTATTTCTTATTTTAAGTTAAAACAGATTCAGGGGCGGCACCTGTGGCTCAGTGGGTAGGGTGTGGGCCCCATATACCGAGGGTGGTGTGTTCAAACCCGGCCCCGGCCAAACTGCAACAAAAAAATAGCCTGGCATTGTGGTGGGCACCTGTAGTCCCAACTACTCGGGAGGCTGAGGCAGGAGAATCACCTTAGCCCAGGAGTTGGAGATTGCTATAAGCTATGACACCACATTACTCTACCAAGGGTGATAAAGTAAGACTCTGTCTCTTAAAAAAAACAAAACAACAACAAAAAACCCAGATAATAATGTCACTATGCTTACTGGCATTCTAGTAAGATATTTGTCATGACACAGAAAGATGACTACTCTGTACAAAATGGACCAACAAGGTGTTTCACATGTGGACATTATCTGTCTTATAAATCTCAGCAAAAACAAAATGTTGAGAAGTACTACTCTGAAATAGTAGTAGTCGCTGGTACTTACCAAATAATTTCCATATGCCAGACGCTGTTCCAAGAGTTTTAAATGCATTTGCTCATTCAAACCTCTCAAAAACTCTTGTTAGGCAGGTATTGTAATTGCTATTTTATAGGCTAGTGTGGTTAAGTAACTAGACCAAAAGCACACAAGTAGTAATTGATAGAGCCAGGATTTGAACCCAGGCCAGCTAGCTCCAGGGCCTTTGCTTTGCTCCTTTACAATAAGTGAATGTTTTAATTTTTTAATTAATCGCTTATTGATTGATCTTATTTCGTTTATTGTTTGAGATTAGTTGAGGGTACAAAGAATTAGGTTACACTGATTGCATTTGTCAGAGAAAGTCCCTCCTATAGCTGAGTCCTGCCCCCAAGAGGTGTGCCATATACTGTGAAACCTTTCCCCCTTTCCTGTCCTCACATCCTCATTCTCTTACCCCCACACTTCATATCAGCTCATCTACTGCCTTCATATTAGAATTGAGTACATTGGATTCTTTCTTCTCCATTCTCATGATGCTTTACTAGGAAGAATGTGTTCCAACACAGTCCAGGTTAATACAAAGGATGTAAAATCTGCATGTTTTTAATGGCTGAATAGTATTCCATGATATACATATACCACGGTGAATTTTTTAATTTGTGCAGAATAGGGGAGATCTGTATTCAAAACAACTCTAATGAAATACACTTCATTAATGTCATCTAAGTACCAGTAACTACTGATATTTCAGAGTAGAACAGAGAAGTATTCAAATTACATATTGTATGACTAAAATTGAAAAATAATCTTGAAATTGGTGTTCATATTTCACATCAAACTATTTTTATATAGCATTATTCATAATACAGGTGTCAGAAAGCCTGCATATTCCTTGTAGACTTAACCAGGTAGCTCTTCAACTAAAACAAAATCAGAAAGATATACATGATTTTTCTGCCCTAAAACTGTCTAGAAATGAGAGTACTGATGTTTTTCATAGACGACCTGAGCATCTTATATGCTTGGAATAAGAATTTCCTTTCTCTCTAATCTAAACCTTCCTAAAATTAACATATCTTTCCCTTTTCTTCCCAATCAATGAGATCTGATTTTCATTCTCTATAAACATTTTACATTCAAATAATTTCACTATTCATAGTATCTCTTTGGCATTAATATTAGTAATGCTACTAATGAAATGTACCAATGGAAGATGATCTTCAAGTGTAATGTTTTTATTTGTGCTTAGTTGTGAAATATACTTTTCACCTTGAGTACTCTCCACAAAGATGGTGTGCCCTTCCTCTAGTACACCATCAGTTTTGCAAAACAACCTCAAATCCCACTAAATGGAGCAGTTCTGTGGGTACCTGTACAGTATGGGTGAGATTTCATTCAACCATCAAAAATCTTACTCTCGTACAATCCTCCAACCTTTTATGGACAGGAAACTAACAGAAATGCTTACATGGTATTTCTGCTTCCAGATATCAGATGTGATTTATTACCGAGCAGAACAGTTGGCACAATGGTTTTAACTGGCTTCGAAAAGCCTAGCTGTGCTTTCTCCTTAATCATGTTAGTAGTAATCTTAGTATTTAATTACATTTCCAGAGAATCTCAGTAGGAGGGGAGTGTTTTTAGTACATTAAACATAATCTAGAAAAACTGTCTTTTTGCTTCTTAAACAATGAGATGGACTAAAATCCCTCAAACCGCAGAAATTCTAACATAGCAATTTAATGGTATGCTTATATTTTGAAATTCTTCCCATATACAATATATCTTTTACAAAACTTTAATGACAGCAAGTATGTTGATATTATGAGTTCAAAAGAGACTCTCTAAACCATGAGACTGAGTAATACATAGACTCCGAAATATATCTTCTGATTAAAGTTCCTCCTACATGTTAAATAAACCTAAATCTAACTGATGTTATAGTTAATGTTTTAATTATGACATCCTGTAAGTATTAAAAATCAAAGTTTTTAAGCCAAATGAGAATGCCTTTCCCAACCTGAAAGGGTAGTTATTTTAAAAATATAAAAAATAATTCATCTTTCCTATTTTCAGAGTATGAAAATAGAGAAATACCATGGTCTTAGTTTTGTGTAAAACATGTTATGAATAATTTCATCAAATTCATTAGATAAAGTAGACACAGTTTTATTTAATTTTTTAGGAAAATTTTATAAAACAAATCCATTCATCTAGTTAGAGAAAATAAATATGCACTGACTTTCTTAGAGTAAATAAGAAAGCAACGTTGTAAAATGGGGAGATGATATAGTTCTGGGACCTGGGTGGTTTATCCGCATAAATATTTACCACAAATGATTTAAGAATCATAGAATGAAATTTTTTTTCATAGAAATTTATTTTTGCTCCCATCACTGAAATAACTAAAACCCAAACATAAAAGGTATTCTTTATTAAGTCTGATAGGATTGATTAGCTTAATGAGAAGAAGAACCAACAGGCCTTCTGTCAAATGAATAACAATAAAACAATAATAGCGATCCTAATCCTACTCACTATCTTTTATTGAGTACTTGCCCCAAACCGGGCACCAACGGATAAGTCCTCTCCTCATTTTCCAGATGAAGAACAAGAATTCAGTCCCTAGCCCATACATTTTATCTGATGACACATGTCCCTGAAATATCTGTATTTAAGTTCACAAAAAATAGCATTAAATGTTTTCATATGTACAAAATGGAAAGATATAGCAGGATTCATATTCAATTTTTTCTTAAATTATGCTGTATGCATTTCTTCCAATCATGTTGCCATTAATGAAAATCCACTGTGAAGCTGGTTGGAAATTGCCTGAAAATCTCACAGCATATTCCCTTTGCTTATCTTTCCTGTTTGAAAATCTTTTGTCTGGTGGAGATGAATTTTATTTTTAGAAGCTGCCTGAAGGCATTTCACACCTCGTTTTATGCATAAGGTGATGATTACAGCAGTTAATATAATATTGCTGAAAACTCTTTCACAGAAAGTCTGTTATGATATCATCATAGTGAAGTAGGTCAGACAATTCCTGGGCTTTGTTTTGTGCAGAATTTCTCAGATGCTTCAGGATTTCTCCACCATGGTGATTGGATTGCACGTTTTGCCCAATAATATAAATTCTCCATGAATGTCATTGATCATTGAAGAACAACAAATCGTCGTTCATTTCACTTAGATTTTGGCAAGTCAGCTTTCCTCCATGTTCGAGTTTCTACTGCAGACTTTTCCTGGTTTATTTCCACGTTTTATTGGAAACAGCTTATTTCATCACCAGTTACTGTTTTCCTCAAATACACATTATTTTGTCCACTTAGCTTGAAAGCACACAACAAATGTCAAGTTGTCACACTGTTTGTTCATCAGCTGTAATGTGTGAGACATCTTGGCAGACGCTTCTTCCATTCTTGTTTTGTTATAAATGAAAATGTTTTGTTATATAATTTTAAATAATCATCTTCACAGTCAACTGTTGGAACAATGCAAGTCTGTCTCCTATTCATTATTTCTGTTGGTGCCTGGGGTCCTATATAGATTTTTATTTGAATCTTTACTCCAGGCATATATTAATTGAAAAATTTTTAAATACTATGGGTAATAGAATCGTCGCCAGTGTACCTGCTGATACACAAATATTAACTTTTTGTTATGATTATTTCACATTTTCAACAAATTAAATATTTCACGTAAATTTGAATGTCTGCTCCTCAGTTCACATTTTTATTTTTTTATTACTACTTATATGGTCCACATGTACATAATGGTTTGTGTTACTTTTCCTTATTCATATTATCAAATTATATTACATGATATAGTTTTTCCTGTACCTTGCTTTTTACTTAACCTAGTCAACTGCCTTTTGGATATCTTGGGGGAGGTGGCTTTTTTATACAGAAAAGAGTATCTACAGTTAGTTATTTGTTTCTAAATTAGTATCGTGTTTAATAGAATTTTAACTTGAA
>NW_003852430.1:16024023-16026276 GCF_000181295.1 Otolemur garnettii
ATGGAGGCCAAAATCTGGGCATCAGGAATGCCTCTCAGATTTTTATTCCTGAGTCCTGAGATAGAAATGGTGACCTTTTTTCCAGGCTATGTAATAACTAACCTAGGAAAGACACTTTTTGAAGGTCATGTGAACTTCAGGAAGTTTATTTTACCTTTAAATTCAGTTTTATTATGGTTTATGAAAGATTTTTTTGTTCAAGTATGAAATGTTTTTTCTCATTTATTTCCCTTTCAGACCATCATTCTTCCACCAGTCCAAATGTGCCATTTTACCAAGTGTCATATCAAGCTCTGTGATTAAATTATGAGAAAGTCTAACCTTTGTAGAATGAGGTGGGACTTGCTCTGATCCTGTGTCCCTCCCAGCTTCATCTGAGGCTTCTCTTTCTTTACATAAATCATAATTTCACAGTGATTTTTTTTTTAGAGAATCATTCGAGGTTTTTCTGTTATTCTGTATGTTTTTACTATCAGAGACAACACTATAAAAAAGTATCCTTGTATATTTCTGTCACCGTGCACTGGAGTTTCTCTAGGATCTAAGAAGGGTAATTATTAGGTTATAGGTTTCACTTTACCAGATATTGACAAATCGCCTTCAAACTGGGTTGACAATTTGCACTCCCACGGGGGCATCTGAGATTTCCCGTTTCTCCTCATTCTCACCGATACTTGATAGTGCCAACATTTTAATTTTTTTGCTCCTTCTGATAATAAGAAATGGCCTCTCTGCATTGTTTTTCTTTTCAGTCTTGATTACAAGGGAGACTGAGCGTCTTTTCATCTGCTTATTTCCCTCTTAGGGTTCCTGTTCGGTGACTTTTCTCTCCATGCTTATTTCTCTTTCCTATCTTTTTCTTCTTTTAGATGCTGCTATCCATTCTAAATATTTATCACATACGTTGGTACCATCTCTCAAGTACTTTATTTTTAGCATTGTGGTATGTTTTTATCGTAGAGACAATGTGTGTCTTTATCTAGCCAATTTATTATTTTTTAATAATTAAATTATGAATTATTTATGAATTATTATTTTGTGTTTTGTGTCTTATACACTATATCAAACCTTTTTTGCCCTGATGTAATGCAGGTATTCTCCTAAGCTTTCAAGATTTTCCAAGTTCCATTTTCAGATTTAGGCCTTTAAATCATTTGATTATTCTTATGTGTGGTACAGAAAAACAAGTCTCATTCATTCTGCATTTATTTCCAGAGGCAGTTGTCGCAGTATGACTTTTAGTTCCATTTCCCCATTTTCTTTAGTGATTTCTAATGCCTTTTACCCTACACCACATCCATATGCGTGAGAATGCTTCTGGGCACTATATCCTTTTGCACAGATCTACTTTTCATCAATCCCTGTGACCGCCAACATTCTTTTATTATTTTTAACTTCAAGAGGTTTATTCTGTGCCAAATTTGAGGACCATGACCTGGAGCCACACCCAGGAAGCCTGGAGCAAGTGGATTTGTGGTGCTGGGGCCCCAGTTTGGTTTTATACATTTTAGGGAGACAGGAATTACAGGTGAGGTCATGAATCAATACGTGGAAAACATACATTGGTTTGGTCCAGAAAGGTGGGACATCTGGAGGTGGGAGCTTATAGGTTAGATAGGTGTGTTTCAAGATTCTTTAGCTAACAGTTGGCTGAAAGAGTTAGTCTGTGTCTAAAAGACCAGGAGTCAGTGAAAAGGAATGCTTAAGATAAAGGGTCTGTTAACTAGAGACAAAGTACTGGTACTTGACAGACTAATAAGTGGTTTGTTATGTATATTGAGGACCTGCAGGTAGGTCTTGCATACCCTTAGGCCTGTTAGGGAGTCACAAAGAGCATCTCTAAGAAGGGGCAGGGGCGTGCGTGATGAGGTGTGTTTGATCTCCTTTCTCAAGGCTAGCAATTCTTGATTACTGTATATTTATAACATTTAGTAGAGCAGCTCTCTCCTCATTTTCTTTTTGTAATTATCGTGCCTAATCTTGGACCTTACTCTACTATATGCAACTAAACCACTTTGTCAGTCCGCCCCTACCAAACAAAGGCTGCTTCTGATTAGCTTGGAAAGTGACAACATTTATAGAAGAATTTGAAATAACTAATACCTAAATATATTATGTCTTCCTGTCTTAGTTCTTTCAAGCTGTTACAACAAAATGCCACAAACTGTGTGACTGACAAACAACAGAAATTAGGCCTGGAGGTTGGAAAGTCAGCAGGCTTGGTGTCTGGGGAATGCCTGCTTTCTGGCTCAG
>NW_003852430.1:16027762-16032357 GCF_000181295.1 Otolemur garnettii
AAGAAATAAAAAGATAGAATTGGAGTGAATTTCCCTGTAGGTTTGCCCATGCCCTGGATGATTTTTGATGAGCTGAATAGAAAAAAACAAGATAGTACACTTTCCCATTAAGTAATAATCTTATGAAATATACGCCACTTTAAAAGCCAAAATATCCCAATCTAAATTTTAAAAGATCATGTTATTTCAGATATATTTAATTTCTGAATTTTATTCCTCCCGTACAAAGAGAGCATCATGCTAAAAGTGGACGTGGGTGGTTCTGAGGTTCATTTGCATAATAGGAGTGCAGAGCCGAGTACAGGACTCAACAAGGCAATACTCTTCTTAAAAGCCTGAATTTGCACAAGCAAATCTTGGGGAAAACGTCCTCTAAATATATAAGATGTTACAATTTTTTTTAAATGCCCCTAAATCCAGAGCCAATGAGGAATCCCTCAGTAGGTGATGTGCTCAGGGAAAGCTAGAGACGCTGACATTGTATTAAGAGAGTAAGATTATTTTTAATTTGTATTTTTCATTATTGTGGATATACAATAGTAATACATATTTATAGGGTGCATGTGATGTTTTGAGATAAGCATATGATGTGTATTAATCAAATCTGGATAACTGGGGTCACCTCAAACATTTAACATTTCTTTGTGTTAGGACATTCTAACTCCACTCTTTTTGCTATTTTTGTTGTGCTTTCAGATAGAGCTATGGTTCATTACTAACTATTTATCTTTTTACTCTGATTGACTATCCCCACTTTATCCTTCTTAGCCTCTTGTAACCATCATTCTACTCCCTATTGTCATGAGGACAATTGTTTTAATATTTAGCCCCCGCATATGAGTGATGAGAACAAACAAGCAAGGTTTGTTTTTCTGCACTTGGTTTACTTCACTTAGCATCATTTTCTCCAGCTCCATCCATGTTGTTGCAAATGATAGAATTCCATTCTTTTCTGTAGAAAACAATAACGTATCCATGTGCAGAGTAATCACCTGGAAAATGGTAACTGGGTTTGGTGAACATAAAATAGACTTGCAACAAAAGCATTGTTGACTGATGAACAGTGATGTATTTCTCTTCATAGGCTTTAGGCAGGAGCTAGCAATCTAGCTGATATCTACAAAAATTATCGGAAAAATCCCTTGGAAAATGTTGAAATGGTTTTCATATGCTGCAGGAGTTAAGCAAACAGTTATTAAATATGCCAAAGAATATGGCAGCAGAGCTGCCCAGAGACACTTCGGACCTCCTTCTGCAGAGAGTGTCTTCAGACTGTGGAAGAAATCGGAAGAAAACCTTCTTCATATGCAAAGACAGAAGAAGGTGATGCAAAAGAAACCTAGTTCTTCTTAGCAAAGTATCACAGGAATGGAAGAAAAAGTATCCAATGTACACAGCCCTTTTATGAAACTAATTTATAGCTCTCAGATGAAAGATACAACTTAATTCTAGCCCAAGAATACGGAGAGGGGGTGCGGAAGGGGAGGGGAGAAAGGTGGCCGGGTGGTGGGAGGGTGACCGGAAAGATCACCTATATTTCTGTCTAACAAGGGTACAAGTGAACTTTTCTAGAACTAGAATATAAATGTTTTGACACAATGACTATGCAAATGACATGAAATTTATTTGAACCAGCTTGATGAAAGTATTTCAAAATGTATATGAAAACACTACACTGTACCCCATGTTTGCATTAATGTATACAGCTATCATTTAATTTAAAAAAAAAAAGAAAAGAAAAGAAAGAAACCTAGAAAGTTTCCTGGAAAGAACAGGAGAAAAAAAGGGTTTTAAAAGAAAAGATTCCAAGTGGAGTTATTGTTCCTATGCATGAAAAAAGATGGGTGAATGAAGAAGGCATAAGAATCTGGCTTAACAAAGTCTGGTCAGGAAGGCCTGGAGGATTGCTTTAAAAAACAGCTTTGCTTGTTTTGGGTCTCTTTAAAGCCCAAGTCACACAAAGAGCAAAAGCATTCGCAAGTTGGGACTGAAAACCCAACTTGCTGTGATACCAACTGCAAACTATTAATGACTTAACATCTACAGGCAGAATCAAGAGGTCATCCATCACCCAGGTTTATGATTGGATCATAAAATCGTGGAACAGTATCAAGAAGCAAGTGGTTGAAAAATTGTTTAAAAAATGCAAATCAGTGATGCTTTCAATGGAACTGAGGACAATGAGATTTACTGGGATGAGGAAAGTGACTCTTCAGAAGACATCAGTGATGTAGAAAGTAAAGAACCTGATACTAATGATATTGACAGTGACAAACAGGTCTTGACCTTCTATGATGAGTAAATATTGTTAAGTTTATTTTATTTTTTTGAGGCAGAGTCTCACTATGTTCCCCTCTGCAGAGTGCTGTAGCGTCGCAGCTCACAGCAACGTCCAACTCTTGGGCTTAAGCGATTCTCTTGCCTCAGCCTCCCAAGTAGCTGGGATGACAGGCACCTGCCACAGTGCCTGGCTGTTTTTTGTAGCTGTCATTGTTGTTTGGCAGGCCTGGGCTGGATTTGAACCCACCAGCTCTGGTGTATGTGGCTGTCACCATAGCCACCGAGCCACAGATGCCAAGCCAATATTGTAAGTTTATTAATGGTACATAAAATTTCTTGTACCTTGTATGTGTTATTGTGTTTTGTGATTGTTTCATGAAATTTCTTGTATCATAATACGTTACAAAATAAATGCTAAAATTCCTTTATGATGCAAAAAATGTGTAACTAAATATAAACAAAAATTTAAATTAAAAAGTTGTAAACAACAGATTTTTTTCCTGAAAGTTTGAGAGAAAGACATGAGTGCACGTTATACACAGGAGCACATTGTACATGGTGAAATATAGTAATCCTTCCTATATGGACAGTTTGCAAACATTTTCTCTCATCCCGTGGGTTGTCTCTTCACTTTATTGATCATTTCCTTTGATGTGCAGAAGGTTTTTAGCTTGATGTGGTCCCATTTGTCCAGTTTTGCTCTGGTTGCCTATACTTTATGGGTAATACTTAAGAATTCCTTGCTCAGACCAATGTCCTAAATCATTTTCCTCCATATTTTCTTTTAGTTTTTTCATAGTGTCAGGTCTTAGGTTTAAGTCTTTAATCCATTTTGCTTTGATTTTTTACGTGGTAAGAGATAAGGTTCTAGTTTCATTCTTCTGCAGTATAGATCTTCCCAGAACCACTTATTGAAAGATTTCCCCAATGTATGTTCTTGACACCTTTGTTGAAGATAAGTTCATTATAGATGTGTGGATTTATTAGTTCCCTAATCTGTTCTTTGGTCTCTATGTCTATTTTTATGCCAGTCCATGCTGTTTTGCTTACTACAGCTTTGCAGTATAATTTGAATTCAGCTGATATGATTCCTCCAATTTTATTCCTTTTGTTCAGGATAGCTTTGGTTATTCTGGGTATTTTGTGGTTTCATATAAATTTTATGATTTTTTTTTCTATTTCTGTGAAGAATAACATGGTATTTTGATGGGTATTGCATTGAATCTATAGATTGCTTTAGACAGAAGGGGCATTTTAACAATATTGATCTTTCCAATCCATCAGCCTGGAATATCTTTCTTTTTTTGTATGCCTTCTTGAGTTGGGTTCATCAATGTTTTATAGTTTTCATTCACATTTTTGGTTACGTTTGTTTCTAGGTATTTTATTTTATTTGTAGCTGCTATAAATGGAATTAATTTCTCGGTTTCCTTTTCAGATTCCTTTCATTTGGCATATAGAAATGCTATTGGTTTTTCTATGTCGACTTTGTGTCTGTTAACTTTACTGAATTTTTTTTATTAGTTTAACAGTTTTTTTGTGGAATCTTTATGTTTGTCTGGGTATAAGATCATATTGTTTGTAAACAAGGATAATTCATCTTCTTCCTTTCCAATTTGGTTGTCCTTTATTATTATTTTTTTCTTATCTGATGGCTCTAGCTATAACTTCCAGTACTATATTGCATAACAGTGGTGAAAGTAGGCATCCTTGTCTTGTTCCAGATCTTAGAAAAAAAGGCTTTCAGTTTTTCCCCATTCACTATGATACTGGCTGTAGGGCAATCGTATATGGCTTTCATGATGTTGAGTCATGTTCCTTGTTTATTCAGTTTTTTGAGGGTTTTTGTCATGAAGGGATATTGAATTTTATCAAATGACTTTTCAACATCAATTGGAATGATTATATATATGGTCTTTCTAATTTGTTCTGTTGATATGATGTATGACACTGATTTGTTTTGTTAAAACCATACTTGGATTTTTGGGACAAATCCCACTTAAGTGTGAAGAGTAATCTTTGTAATTTGTTGTTGAATTTAACTTGCTAATTTTGGGGATTTTTCCATCTGTGTTCATCAGAGATATTGGCCTATGATTTTCTTTTGTTGTTGTTGTTGTTGTTGTTGTTGTTGTGTCTTTGTCTGGTTTTGATATGATAGTCATACAGTCCTCTTCATTTCCTCCTTCCTGATTTTTTGGAATCAAGAATAACCCTCTGACTTGAAATAGTCTAAGTAAGTAGTTTGTCTTTAAATGCTTTGTAGATTTCAGTAGCCATCAAGTCATGGGCTTTCTTTTTGTTTTATGAGAGAC
>NW_003852430.1:16033048-16049215 GCF_000181295.1 Otolemur garnettii
GTGAAACGTTCTTTAAATACCTTTGGGTCTATAGTTCAGATTAAGTCCAATGTTTCTTTGTTGATTTTCTGTCTGGATGATCTGTCCAATGGCAAAGGCAGGGTAATGAGGTCCCCAACCATGTAGTGGTGTCTTTCTCTCTCTTTTGTCCTGATAATATTTGCTTTATCTGTCTGAGTATTCTAGTGATGGGTACATAAATATTTAGAGTTTTACATCCTCTTGCTGAGTTCACCCTGAGAATCAGATTTAAATGCTACGAAATTCTGATTTTGTTCTTTAGCTTGCCTTTAACTTTCAGGTATTCACTTGTCTAAAATTCAATACTTCTCACATTTGAGGGTTTTAAAGTAATTAGGCTAAAGCATGGGCCTATTGCTACCATTCTTTTCTTTTCTTTTGATTAGCACACTTCACACACATTCTAGGGATGGTCTAACTCATTTCTCTGCATTCTGCTGGATTGATGTTGATGATATATAAGTCTTTGCAAGAAAAAGAGGGAAGTTCCATAACAGCATACCCATCTTTATAGGAGGTTTATTGTCTTAATTTTGGGATTGACTTTTTTTTTCATGTGGGAAAAATAGATCTATATCCCATTTTATTTTCAGCTTGCTTTAGATAGAGACTAAGAAGTACTTTAATGTGACTAAGAAGTTATGACTCATGCATTTGTTGGTCTGTAATTAATGACAGGCCTAAGACCCATCAGAAATCCACTCTTCTGTGAGATTTCCAGCAGTTGTGAATCTTCGGTTCACCAATCTTCCTTCTCCACCCCTAAGGTGTGTCTAATAACCGTTGTCTGATGAGAGCTACTGAAAATAAGAACAATATTTATGCTCTCCATTTCTCAAAATGTTTAACAACCTGGTTTTTCCTCTTAACACTGTTTTTGTCTGTTTACTTATCCCACCATTTCTTTCTAGAACAGTTGATGCCTCCTGTTCTCAAATGAATATATTTTTCCTAGGTATACTGTCTTTGTAAAACAAAGTTAGAAATTATAACATGAAAAATCCAATAAGACTGCTTTTTACTGCTGAGTTCAGACTCTATTAAAAATCCCATCCATTGTTGGATTTTATAGACTCCTCTTGACAATCAAGAGCCCAAACTTTTAAAAGGTTTAAGAAAAGAAAGAAAAAGAGGAAAGATTCCAATATGAAACAAATATACTTGAAATGGAGCTGACTTGGAAAGAAAAAAGAAATCATCAGAGTAGAGCATCTGCAAGCAGTGGTGAGAGGCAACATACAGGGAGCATCACATGTGCACAGATTCCAGGGGTGCAAAAGAACCATGCAGAAAAGCTTCCATTGCAACCCTGAGAGGAAAATCTCATGCTGCAGCTCATCCCACAGCAGCCAATAGGTGACAATAAGAGAAGACTAGGCACTCACCTGGGCTGCTGTTAAAGATTGAATGCAAAAGGCTGGGGTCTATAATGGGGCAGATTACTATGCTCATTGCTCAATGCCTGCTAAGAACTGGTGCCCTTGGCTCAGTGTCTGTGTCTCAGGCGGCTAAGGCGTCAGCCGTGTACACCTGAGCTGGTGGGTTCGAATCCAGCCTGGATCTGCCAAACAACAAGGAGGGCTGCAACCAAAAAATAGCCAGGCATTGTGGTGGGCGCCTGTAGTCCCAGCTACTTAGGAAGGAGAGGCAGGAGAATCGCTTGAGCCCAGGAGTAGGAGGTTGCTGTGAGCTGTGATGCAACAGCACTCTACCCAGGGCGGCAGTTTGAGACTCTGTCTCAAAAAAAAAAAAAAGAACTGGTGCCCTTAAGGGCACCCACAATATGTCTTCTGCAGCTTTTCAGTATTTATGGGATGAGATAAATCCCTGCCCCATCAATAGATGCTTGAAGCTACGGCTCAATTTTAAATTCTGATACATGTAGTACAAGTACTGTTTAGATTTCTTGACCAAAATTTTCCACACTATGATTAGAACAATATTCTTGCCTGAAAATGCTCACTCTTAATCCAGCATATAAACTAGAAAATGACAATTCTTGTAATACCCTACTTTTTCTGCTGAACTCATGCTCTATTAAAAATGCCTTAATTACCTATTCTTGGATTTTATACACTCCTCTTGAAGTTCAAAGTAAAAACATTTTAAAGAGTTTAAGGGAAAAAAGCAAAATAAAAAAGAAGAGTCCAATATGAAACAAATACACTTGGGATGGAGCTGACTCAGAAAGAAGTCATGGGAATATTGCAAACAAAGGTAAGAGATAATAGCAGAAGGAGAGCATTATCTGTGCATAGAAGGTCCCGTCCTCAGGGATGACCTCCTTACTTTCCTTTTGATATGTGCAAATGAATCTCTGAAAATCCATTGACTTTGTAGCAATGGGAGACTATTACATGAATTCATTAGGAGATATTTAAATTTTTTAAATTTACATCATAGTTGGCATATCACAATAATTATAACACTCCTCTCTTACCACATAGAAGTCACTTCTGTCAACCTCAGTTTCCCCATCTGTAAAATGAAATAACAATAAAGGCAAATTTCTGAAATAATTGTGAAGAGTTACATGGACAATAAGTACAGAGCATTTTTCAGAACAACTAGACAATTATAAACTAGAAATTGCTCAACACATATTAGCTTTTATTTTTAACTTGTTAGCCTCTCAAGTGCAGGGATCATTTCAGTTTTGACCACCTTTGTACGCATACCAACTATCTCATTGCATGAATGCATAGTGAATAACAGAAATTGAATAATATCCTTGACTAAGTTCCTACCCTTAAGATGAACGAGCACAATCAACTGGAAGAGAGAAAATTTAATTGATGTTTACAAAAGAATGTCATTATAAATAGAACATTATAAATACTAAAATATGGGAAATTTAGAATATTATAACAGAGACTTTATCTTTCTAAAATTATGATGGAGCAGGTACTCTGAAAATATCTTATAGCATCACCTAAAAAATGCATAGATGCACATTCTTCTTAGTAAAGTATCACAAGAATATAGAATCAAGAATCCAGTGTACTCAATTCTAATATGAAGCCGGTAGACAATCCAATACATAGCCACATAAGAGAAAAATCAAATCAATTCACAGTGGGAGAGAGGAGAACGAGGGAGCAGGGAGAGGGGCGGAGGGAAGGGCTTACGGTTACGGTGTATGGCACACCTCTTGGAGGCAGGACACAATTATAAGAGGGACTTTACCTAACAAGTGCAAACATTGTAACCTAATTCTTCATTACCCTCAACCTGAAACAATAAAAATAAAGAAAATTTTAAAAATGCAATTTTAAAAGCTGAGCTGACTAGAAAAAGAGAGAGCTCCTCAAAGCCTAAACTAAAGGGAAGTTCAGAGAGGAGGCATTTGGCATCTTCCATGAGTTTCTGCCGGTGCCTGGCAGCTTACAGCATAGATCACACAGGAACAGGGGGAGTGAGGCAGAGCCTGGGAGCTGGTGAGAAAGTATGTCCCAAGTGAAGCAAAAACTGAGAACAATTGCCACCAATAAATGGTAAAATAGCGTGGGGCAACCACCTTACAAAATCAGAAACTACAGAAACCAATCTCCCTCAGCCTTGGTTGTCACAGATAACTATAAGCCACCTCTCACCTGAGTGTGGATTAATGTTCACATTCCTGTGTTTTCCTCTAAAATTTAAGCCCACATCTCACAGAAGGGTAAGAAAATCCTCTGTGGGGGAACACAGCTTACACCAGGTCTCCAAAACTCTCACCAATGGTAATAAATTCCTAAAGAGCCTGAGCTAAGTGAGTGACAGAATCAGACCATTAAAAAACTGCATATATTGTACCAGGTCATTTCAGAGCATAAAATAGGCAAATAAAATCTTAAAGAAATAAAGAGAATTCCACAAATATGAGTGAGGAACAAGGAAACATCAGAGATTCACAGACATCATGCTTGAAAGGAGAATGAATATAACTTCTTAAAATTACAGTGTGTGTGTGTGTGTGTGTGTGTGTGTGTGTGTGTTTGTGCAGGGCGACATTAGATAGCATTAAGAATTAGAGTAAAATATAGACATGAAGAAATTGGCAAGAATGTAATATTAAAGGAGAAAAGGATGAAAAATGTGAAATAAAGTTTAAAAGTTATATTTAATCAGAATTCCAAAAAGAATAAAGAATATGGGTAAGATATTCAGACTATTTCAGAACATGATTGTTGGGAAATGTCCAGAATTGTACCAACCTGGGTTAATAAACAAATCTATGCATACCATAGATACACCACAGAACACAAATAACTCTTAGGAGAAGCTAGAGAAAGAAGCAAATGACCTAAAAAAGAATGACAATTAGACCAACAACTGACTTCTCAACAGCAGCAATGAAATGTGGAAAACAGTGAAATGATTATTTTAAAGTTCTGAGAGATGACTTACTCTATGTCTTTGAAGAACAAAGGCAAAACAAATTCATTTCAGCCATTCCAAAAAATAAATATAAAATACTAAATTTATTACCAAGAAACCCTCACACATGCATTTTCCTAAAAGATATACTTAAAAAACACAGATTATTCCAGAAAGGATGCCTTGACATTCCCCCAAAACCTAAGCTCACACATCACATAAGCAAAAGAAAATCCTCTCTGGGAATGTCTGTCAGTTTCAAGAAATCGAGAGTTCTCATTTTATTCACTAACACTTTCTTGCCTGAAACCCAGAAGGAATTATAAATGTGATCATATAAATGTAAGCAAATAAATGAAAAAAGCTAATTGTCATTGTGTTAAAAGGTACTGAAAAATTAATTGCAAATAAATTGGAAGGGATTATCAGAATAAAAATATTGCAAGAAAGAATTTGGAAAAATGACCTCAAAGAAAGAATTGAAATGAAAGCAAGATGAGCAAAAAAAGGGTAGAACCCCTGTAAGTTGATGACCCAAGAGACCGTAATAAATTGGTCAACATCCGTAGGTGGTCAACATAAGGAACTAGGCAAACTGTACTGATATGTACATGTGGTGCTTGTCCAGTCTATGAAAATTAGTTTAACTTAAGGCAGTGGTCATTGTAGGAAGGTGGTCAACTATGGAGGTTCTAGAGTATAGTTGGAAGACTAGTAGACAGAAAAACTAAGTAGAGAAAAAAATGTAATTAGCTCAAAAAGACTGAAAGGAGAAAATTAGAAAAAGCACAAATGCACTATTAACCTAAGTGCAAACTGGCTAAATACTCAAGATGAATATAGGCCCACTTACATATAATGCACTAAGATTGAAAATAAAATTGTGAGAAAACATATACCAAGAAAACCAAGCAGAGGGAAGTTGATACATCTATATTAAAAGCAGACAAAATAAAATTTAAGACAAAAAAATAGTTGAAGATAAATAGGGTTATAAATAAAATAAAATATTAAAATTTGAAAGAACTATAAGAAAAAATGGGCGTTATCTTTTGTTATTCACCAAGATTTGGTCCTAAGTCTTGGTGCGCTAATTAGAGAGTAAGTTAACACATCCCAGGCAGTACAAGGGAGACTTCTCAGAAAAGATACTTGTCTTGGGACTCAAAGGACCCTGGAAGCTGGCCAGATAAATAGGGTAGAACTGATAAGGGAAGGTATGCGCACAGACGCAGAAAACTAGCATTTTTGGAGAACTGTAAGTACTCAGATCTGACTCCATATGAGGAGGAAGTAAAGAACTAAAGTAGACGTTTTATGCACTGTTAGAAAAAAATTGGACAGTCTCTGATAAACCTTAAGCGCATAAACAGCCACAATCAATTTTTTAAGGTGGACCAGTAATTCTGATGACACTGAGCAGAATGGCATAGATGGGACCAAGACTGGGTCTATGATAAATTTATTTCACTCTGGTCTCAGAATCAGGATGATGAAGTAGCATCAACAGCTGTAAAAAGAAGTGACGTCCTCCCACATGACGCAGGCTGCCTGTTCTCTGGATGCTCAGAGAACAGCGGTTTCTGATTCCACCGAGTCTTGGTGAACACCCATCTTGGCCACATATAGGAGCGTCTGACTTTCCTGCCATGGTGCATTTGTGAATAGTCCTTCATTCACCCATCTTTTTAGTCATTTTATTTATTTTTAAGCTTTATATCTTAAAAATATTTGTGGTTACATGGATTGCTTTTATGACATTTGAGTCATGTTTTTTTAAATAAGTGTGCCCATCACCCACGTAGTGTTCATTGTACCCAGTCAGTAGGTTTTCACCCACTCCCCTTCTACCTCCTTTGACTTCTGTTAACTTTTACTGCTCTTATGCACATGTGTACTCACTGATTAGTTCCAGTTTAATAGCAAGAACATGTGGTGTTTGTTTTCCCTTTCTTTAGATACTTCACTTAAGATAATGGTTTCCAGTTCTATACAAATTGTTGCAAAAGGCAACATCCTTCTGAATTGTTGCACAGCCCTCCATGGTATGCTTATACCACACTTTGTTAATCCACTCGTGAATTGATGGACATTTGGGTCGACTCTGCATCTTCGCAACTTTGAATTAGGCTCCAATAAACATTCAAGTGCAGGTGTCTTTGGATAAGATGACTTCTTTTCTTTCAGGCAAATACCTAGTAGTGGGATTGCTGGATCAAATAGTAGGTCACCTGTTAGTATTTTCAGGAATCTCCAAACTGGTTTCCAAGAAGTTGTACTAATTTCCAGTTCTACCAACAGCCACCTGATCTTTGACAAAACATACGGTATATACTGCAGAAAATCCCTATTCAGGAAATGGTGCTGGGAAAATTGGATGGCCACAAGCAGAAGAATAAAACTATACCCATATTCTTTCAATCTCGCCACCTGCAAAAATTAATTCAAGATGGGTAAAGGACTTAAATGTAAGGCATGAAACCATAAGAATTCTGGAAGAAAATGTTGGAAAAACTCTTCTAGAAATAATACCAATAGCAATCACAGCAATAATAAATACATGGAAGTTCATTAAATTAAAGTTTTCTGCATGGCCAAGGAAATAATTAACAGAGCAAACAGACAACCTACAGAATGGGAGAAGTATTTACAAGCTGTACATCTAATAAAGGACTAATAATTAGAATTTACAAAGAACTCAAGCAAATCAGCAAGAAAAAAATCAAACAACCCTATTAAAAAGTGCACAAAAGACATGAAAGGAAGCTTTTCAAAGAAAAATAGACAAATGGCCAGTAAACATATGAAAAACTGCTCAGTGTCACTAGTCATCAGGGAAATGCAAATTAAAGCCACAATGAAATGCCACCTTACCCGAGTCAGAATGCCCTTTATTAAAAAGTCCAAAAACATGAGTTATTGACATGGATGCAGAGACAAAGGAATGCTCATGTGGTATTTACTAAGCAAGCTATACTGCCAGGCGTACATTTGTATGCGTTGCAGGATACAGCAGTGGGCAAGAGAAAAAAGTCTGGATCTTCCCGGACCCCATATTCTGTGTGTGTCTATCTTTGTCTGTGTGTCTGTATCTGCATAGGGAGATGCAACAGTAAGCGTAATACATAAGTAAACTACATAAGACATTACAAAGTAATAGATATTATGGAAAATAGAAAAGGGTAAGGGAAATAATACCTGAGCAAAGAGATTACAATCTTAAGTAGGTGATCGTGAAGGACCTTGTCAAGTAGTATCTGAACTAGGACTTGAAGGCAGTGAGGAAGTGAGCCATGCTGCTGTGGAAGGAAGAGTATTCCAGGCAGAAGCAACAATAAAGGTAAAGATCCTGGGGTGTGATTGTGCCTGGTGTGTTGGCGGCCAGCAAGGAAGGCACACTGGCTAGAACAGAATAAGGATGAGGGATAGAACCAAGAGACACTGCCAGAGATATCACTCTGGGAGATCAGATTAGACAGGACTTTGGAGCCTTGGAAGCCACCAGAAAGCTTTGAGCAGAGAACTGCTTAACTGCATATAACTCATGCAGCTATAATATGTGTTAGGAATAGCCGGAGATGTATTTGAGTAGAGCCTTGCATTCTCCCTGCACCCTCCTTTCATATCCTCTCAGTTACTGAAGCTACAAAATGAAGCAGTACCACCAAGGAGAGACTTGGGCCATGGCAGAGAAACACACTTGCCTTGACTGAGCATTTACTACATGCCAAGCACCATGCGAGGGTCTCAGTTCAGCAGCAAAATCAGTCTGTCAGGTTTCAGTGGCAGAAAGAGGTGAGCACACATAGACAGTTACCAAAAGGTAAGCTACAGTTTTAAAAAAGTCCCCTCCATGAAGAAAAGATAGACATTTAAGATGCTAGATATCCTAATTACCCTTGTTTGATAATACTGCATTATATCAATGGATCAAAATATCACATGTACCCCAGAAATATGTACATCTATTATGTATCAAAAAAAAAAAACACAAGGTCTCCAGCCCTAGAGGACATTTTCTGAGGGCACAGTGGCTGTTTGCACCCTGTATATAGAAACCTTCATGAACAGGCAGGGCGCAAGGCAGAGAGATCTGAGTTCAATCAGAGCTGAATGGAGCTGGGAATGTGCCCACAGCAGCCTGCTGTCACAGTGCCCGCTGCCCAGGGAAGGCAAGATTATCTGAAGCTGGGTCGTTTATTTCTCTTTCTTTTTTTAAGCTTTACTGAAATGAAATTGATACACAAAACAATGCACATATTCAGTGTATGCATTTTGATGAATTTGGGCATAAGTGTATACCTGTGATACCTCCAGCACCATGAAGGGACTCTGCGTATCATCCTCTCCTACATTTTCTTTGTTTTCTTTAGTGGCTTTGTTCCATTTTGTTGTTTGGTTTTATGGCGAGAGTAGCTGACATAGAATACAATACCATATTGATACGCTGTAGGTATTATATTGTACAGCTGGTCTCTAAAACTTACTTGACTTATATAACTGAACCTGTATATAGGGTTTGTTCAATTCTGTGGCAACCCCCCAGAGGAAAGAGCTCTGATGTGGGAGGAAAGGAGTTATTAGGTTGCATTAAAGCAAGCCATTGACAGAGTAGCAGGGTTGTGCATGTGTGGCCGTGGCTACCCCTGGGGGCGAGTGGGGGGTGTGCGCCTGGCGGTCGTGAACGGCACTGCACCATTTGAGAGTGAGTAGGATACTGGGGCAAACGAAGGTCAAAACGGTCTGTGTAGGTTCTCATTCTTGATGCAATCAGATAAAAATCCTTCATGTCTTTACAAAAAGTAAATTACGGGTCCTAGGGACAAACTTTGCAAAACCCCCAAATCACATAAGTACATCTTTCCTGAAGACTCTGAAAATGAACACTGAGCGGCGGTAATGGAGCAAACTTCCTGGCATTTGCAGAGAACATATACCTTTCCTGAGGGAATTCTACAAGTTGGGAGTGAAAAGAACTGTAGCCCAGGATCCATAAAACTCCTAAAGGAAATTAATAAACTATTGTCCACAGTTGTGGAGGAACTTGAGGAGATAAGAAAGGTGCCGAAAGATGAGGGAGAGACAACTACTACCGTGTTTCCCTGAAAATAAGACACTATCTTATATTTATTTTTTCTCAAGAAGACACATTAGAGCTTATATTCAGGGGATGTCTTATTTTTGTTAAGTATAATACAGCAATCTACATTTATTCAAATACAGTTAAGTCATCTTCTTCTGGAACCTGACAGGGGGAGCCAACCTTGTTGGTGTGGCTTGCACTAGTGATGTGTGAACTCCTTTCCCAGCTGTTCACACATGTGCAATGGGATGCCTGAGACAGTGGTTACCACACACGTACTGGCGAATGGCTTGGAGAAAGGAGCTATGGCAGATAAAACGTATTCCAGTCTTCCTTACCCACCTGAAATGGATGGGAGATAACCACGCCCATCAGTAGGTCTTACTATCAGGGTAGGGCTTACATTTAACAAATGCATAGAAATCCAGCTAGGACTTATTTTTGGGGTAGGTTTTATTTTCGGGGAAACACAGTATTGCCAGTTTTACTATTTTAGAGAATTTCAAGAGCCAGATATTGATCAAAAACAATATTCTAGATGGATTAGTAAATATCAGGGGTCCTCAAACTTTTTAAACAGGGGGCCAGTTCACTGTCCCTCAGACCATTGGAGGGCCAGACTGTGGGCCCCAGGATGAGTTGGCTGCTAAGCAGGGCAGGCAGCAGCGGCAAAAACACCCAGTGGGCTGGATAAATGTCCTAGGCGGGCTGCATGTGGCCCAAGGGCTGTAGTTTGAGGACACCAGGTATCTTTAGTATCTTGTACGAGTTCACCAAAAATTAATCACACCACACGTAATTCTTTGTTTGATGGGTTTACCAAACCCCTAACTCTAATATTGCACAATTAAGCCCAGACTTCAGTAAAGCCATTGACAAAATCAAGCATGAAAGTCTTCAGAAAATGTTCAGTTATCCAATTCTCTACTTGAGAACATATAAATGGTTGGATGAACATATTCAAAAGTGTCAATGTAGATATTGGAGAGAAGTATATCAGTATTTGAAGGAAGACATTTGGGTAAAGGACCCTTCATATCCAGATAACGTGTGATTGAAAGACTCTTTCCTAATAACTATGCTACCATCACTAATGGGGCTACAAAAGCTTAGGAAAAGATGGTTAATTAAACTGATTTTACACGAGGTCCTTGTTCCACGAGACCTCGACTTTCTTTCATGATCTAGTTGTATAAGGAATGATTTAAAAATAATAGAGTTGCATAATTTACCCACTGAGGTTAGTATCTAACACCTTCCTGAGGTGCAACCCCACCATTGTTTAATCCTTGCCATGGTGAAGAAATGTATCAACATATAGGCTTAGTTTTAAAATAGAAAAAAGTAATCCCTATAATTGAATGAGACCATTCTAGGATTCTCTACCCATCTGTGCCCCGTTCACCTCAAAATCTGGCAGTGTTCTAGATGGCAAAAAAGTTTCAATGTCCACACATTTGCAGATAGACTTTCAGAGGTTCTCAGTTAATCAGGAGTATCACAAAGTTAACAACACTGTGAATACTACACTTTATGGGCAACTTAAAGGAGATGAAAGATCATATTTACCTTGTGTAATGCTTTGTCTTTCTTATTAGATTTGGAACTTGATCTTCATGTAAAATTCTACTATATCATTTGCTTTAGTTGTGTATGCGCTATCATAGAAAAATGGACAAAGATTTCCCTCATCCCCAAAAAGGGAAACCAGTTAACATTCACAGGGTGTTTGCTAACAAGAGCCCCAGCTTACTGGAGTCTTCCCTGATGAAAGTCAGACTCATGTCCACTGGAAGCAAGCCCCTATGTCCAATTGGACATCCTTTCCTCCCCCACTTAGGTTCTTGTTGCTCTTAAGTTATGTTATGGGAGCCAGGACCGTGGATGTTGCTGTCAAATGACTAGTCTTAACAGATCTAATATAGGTCAAGTTCGATCAGATAATTTCCAGTGCCTCAACTGATCAAAACCCTTAGATAGACATCTGTGATGAAAGTTCACCCAGGTGCTCGCAGCAAACAACTATGCCCCTGGCTAGACTACAGGGGTACATCTCTGGCAGATTCTAGAATTTTATTAAATGTATCAAACTCTGATGTTCTATGACAAGAGGATTTCCTGTACCAGTCATAAGAGTAGAAACGTCTGGGACCTGTTATTCAGTGGGAAGCAAAACTCCTCCAACTGGAAAGCAATTTGCAGACTGACACTACAGCAATTTGTATCATGCATTTGAATGGAACCTGCCTTTATAAAACAAAATAAACACAGTATATCTTATATCATGTCCTGTCTAGATTTCTAAATGGAACAACAGCAGCAGAAAATATTGGTTTTCTGAGCCTCATCTGCTCTGAATTAAAGGATCAAGGTTGGTGAGTTTTTTCCTCCCATTTAAATAAGGAGAAAGTATAGTACCCTGAACAAATTCTATTGGTTATCATTCATGATTGCTAAGGCCATAAAGGAAACACTTGAACACAGTCCCTGTAAAAGTTATATTGGGAAGAATAGACATATGGACATCCCAGAGGAAGGGAGGGGGCATGTTTTTTCCATTTGCCTAACCCAGAACGTTCCATACTGAGTAAAATTTTCCATCCTTGTGCATCTCCAAAAATGAAAATAAAAAATTGTAAAGCAGCTTTCTGAGCATGAGGCAAGCAGAGGAGCAGGGTACGGCTGAGTGGCATAATCGACCTTGCCGAAGCAAGGACTGCTGGGAAGCAGAGTGGGGCCTGCAGAGCACCCAGGCAGCTGGGGAGCGGCCATCAAGCTGCCGGAGACTTGCCTGTCCTCGGATGCATTGAGGTGAATGCATCAGGCTTCTGTGCTTTTTATAAAAGTGCCAATTCCAGGCGACTTTTTGCTTTGTAAACTAAGGCTATCAGAGAAAAGAAGGAGTGGTGGAACATTTCCTCCTGTTTGTCAGTGTCTGTGGTAAGAGACAGGAAACCTGGCTGCCTTCAACAGAAAGGGTGTGGGAATCACCAGGAGATTGGAAGAGATGCTTTTGCAAGGAGCCGGAGAGAAAATTCTGGCACATACCCTCCCCAGTCTAATCTGCAATGCAATGCTTTAAGAGAGCCAGGCACCGCGTTAGAATCCTGTTAAACCAAATATTGATTGCACTGTTTTCTTCTCTTGGTAAATTTTGTGTCTTAGGAGAAAAATGGCATCCTCTCTGTAGAAATTTGTTCTGTAGTAACAAAAATAGGTTTACAGGTATTTATCCATGTTGTTTTGCTACCCAGGTAGACATTTTCAAGGCAGCTCATGAAAGTGAAGTAGGCACCCGTGATCATTCATTCATTTAGTAAATTATAATTAAGCAGCTCCCATGTATATCGGGCACAGTGCTTGGCACAGCTACAATAAAAATATTGCCTCTACTCTAAACTTCTGTTTACTGAAACTGCAGCAAAGAGCCTTAGTTTGCCCAGGTCATCCTGGGATCCCAATCCCACAGCTCCTAGAGCAGTAATTTTCAGTCTTCTGATGTTTCAATACTATGTAATTATTAGGTGTTGTGAATCACATCATTTCTAAAAGAACTTGAAGAATTCGTCTTATAAAAAATTATTTGGTTTAGAACTTTATGGTAGCTTTCTGGATAGCTAAAAACATTCTCAGATACTGAAATCTAAACGATCACTCTGCAAGTGTCTTTTCTGGGTCCCTCTCATATTTGTCATGTCTATTAACTCAAATGAGTCAAAGCGATTATTCTGACACTTGAAATTTTACCTTTAATGTTTCCTAGGAAACATAGCTCATACTCACCCCTACCTCTCTCTTGGGGCCGTTTAAAGAGAAAGTAATCTGGAAAGCAGCCGCGAATACACAGAATTACCCAGTGCCTCGATGTTTTCCATTTCTCTTCTGGCATCCAACTCAATAGCTGTCACTGTTACCTCTGCAGGAACTTGGTTCTTACATGACAACTTGAGTGGCATTGAGCTTCGCTAGAAGGTCACAACATCTTTGTGATATGCAAATTTTTCCGAGAGATTATGGTCTCAAGTTTTTATTCTAAAAGCAAGCACACCTGCAAAACAAATGTCTTTCTAAATCAAATATTAAAAGGTGGTGAAAATGAATTACCTGCTAGCTTTTGTCTCACTTGACAGTTTTTCTGGGATAAGTTGATTATTTTTATGATTCCTCATGGAGAAGGTCAGATCCGTTTGATTAAGTGAAAACCAGCATAAGAAGATTGTATAAAAAATAATTATTCATAGAAAGTCATTCCTTTTTGAGGCTAAAGAAGATTTGTCTTACCTAAGGGGAAATTCAGACATTTTATCGTAGTGCCAAAAACCAAGTTTTGAATCCTGAATGAGAATTCCCATATGTTAGAGGAGCAATTAATCTCAAAGAGAAAATAACGCAGCCACGCAATGTGTGTGATCAGAAAAAAAATTGGATTATGTCTTCTAGAAACTATAGCTCAAACTCTGATGCCATAGGACAAACCCCTAGTTGTCAGTGGTTTCCTTTTAAACAAAGAGGGACATACAGTGGTTGTCGCCTGGGAATCCCGTGATAAAACACACACACGCAAGCCTCAGTTCCAGGCCTTCTGATTCAGTAGATTTGAGGTAGAGCTACAGAATCTCACTCTTTTTTTTAACTTACAATTTGATAATGAGGGTACAAATGTTTAGGTTACATTGTTTTCATTTCTAAGGTCAAGTTCAAATTGTAGTTGAGCCCTTCACCCAGGGGGGCGTGCTGAACACCTTCACGTTGTATACACTGAGTGAGATCCCCACTAATCACCCTCCCTCCACCTGCCTTCCTCTTCCTTCCTCTGCCCTCCTCCTCACTGGACTATACTTGTGTTTTTCTTGTGTTTTTCTTTCGTGTGGCCATGCAGTTGATTATATATTGGTTTCCTGTTAGTATTGAGTACATTGGATACTTTTTTCCCCTATTCTTGTGATACTTTACTAAGGAGAATGTGTTTCATTTCTATCCAGGTAAACACAGATGTAAAGTCTCCATCTTTCCTTACAGCAGAGTCGTACTCTATGGATGGTATACATATATCACAGTTTGCTAATCCATTCATGGGTTGTTGGGCACTTGGGTTGACTTCACATCTTGGCAATTGCGAATTGAGCTGCAGTAAACATTCTATTGCAAACGTCCTTCTGGTAAAATGATTTTTTTCCTCCTAGTAATGGGATTATGAGATCAAGTAGAAGGCTGACTTTTAGTTCTCCATACTTCTTTCCACAGAGATTGTGTTAGTTTGCAATCCCACCAGCAGTGCAAAAGTGTTCCCCTTGTTAGGGGATATCTCAGAGTGGTTTTGATATGTATTTCTCTGATGATTAGGAATGATGAGCATTTTTTATTGATTGGGATTCATTAAGGGTATAAAGAATTAGGTTACACTGATTGTGGTTGTTAGGTAAAGTCCCTCTTGTCATTGTGTCCCACCCCCAAGAGGTGTGTCATACACCATGACCCCCCATCCCCTCCCACCTCCCCTCTCCCCCATCCCTCATTCCCCTAACCCAGCCCTTGTATTAGATCAGATGATGAGCAATTTTTCATGGGTTTGTTGGCCATTTGTTGGTCATCTTCAGAAAAGTTTCTGTTCAGGTCTCTGGCCCACTTATACATGAGCTTGTTTCTTCTTTTCTTGTTGATTAATTTGAGTTCTCTCTGTGGGGAATTTACATTTTTAAGAAGCTCCACAAGTGATTTCAATGCCCATCCTCAGTTGAACCACCATACAATATGCTAGGCTGACTTCATCTGGACTGGAAAATGACAAGAACTCGGTCTGTGACATCTGATTAATAATCCAGAAGTATGCCATGGAGAACATGATTTTTTTTTTATTAGGATCTTTTGAAGAAGAAGAAATGATAAGGATTCCTTAAGAGAGTATGAAAGTGAGCAGAACCAGGGTTACGAGGAACATTAACCAATACTGACATTATTCATTACCTTGAACAGTATTATCAGATCACTTTCCCAGCTCTGAGGAATATATATGTATATTTATATTTTTAAAAGCCTACCCATAGTAGCCATAATGTATTTATTTAATGTTTAATTATATGTATTGAAACCATTAGTCTTCTTAAAGAAAAGGAAAAGGACTTTAGGAGCTTTTCTCTTAGATAGAAAATCATCTATATTAATCCTTACAGGGTTCTAAAGTGTTAGAGGTAAGAAAGTTGTTGTATCCACTCCAGAAAATACAGTTACTTGCTAGAATATTCATTGAGAGCTTTACTAGATGAGTTGGACAAATTGTAAATTCCAGAGAGCTGGACATTGCAGGGAAAAATAGTTATATTTTAAAACAATGTCAGAATCCCAGAACAGTATTCTCAATGGAGACAATGGGCTGAATTCCAAAGTTCATTTCTTAGCAAGTCTATGAAATTATAACAAGGTTATTTGTAAATTATAAAAGCATACGCAATGAAAGTTTGTGAAGGAAGTCACAATGGAATAGAAATGTCATATAAGTACTCTGAAAAGTACTAGAATACTTCTATGATTATTTACAGGTGCCCACAGTGGGCACAAAAGCATTGCTGGAAATGTCAGGCAGAAAGTTAAGTATTTTTTTTTTTTTTGAGATGGAGCCTCAAGCTATCCCCCTGGGTAGAGTGCCATGGCATCACGCTCACAGCAACCTCCAACTCCTGGGCTCAAGCAAGTCTCCTGACTCAGCC
>NW_003852430.1:16049608-16094261 GCF_000181295.1 Otolemur garnettii
TGGCTGGCGCCTTAGCCGGTTGAGCCAAAGTTAAGTTTTAACTTCATATATGTGCTGTACTCTACAGACGCCCTATGTAGCCTATTTACTCAGTAAACTGTACTGATAATGATCTGTATTAAATGTTTCCAGGAAGATTATTGAAGAGACTCAAAAAGAAATAGCTAGGTATTTTTTTTTAAACCTTTTAAATTAGTGATTCTGAAACCTCAATTAGTAAGCAGCTGAGATACTGCTTAGAATGCAGATTCCATGCTGTAATTGCAGAGATTTAGACGGAAAAGGTCAGAAATTGGAAGGTCTGTATTTTTATCAAATACGTAGTAAGAGGCAGTAAAAATTTGTCCATAACTGTTAAAGCTTTTTGCTTGTTGTCCCAGTATAATTTTTAAGGACACCCACTTCCACTCTCAGTGTACTAGTTGTGATGATTAATTATAGCCAACTGAAGTTTAGAGTACCTAGAATTCCCTCAAGTCTCCCAAGTTATAAAAAATGACGCTTCTAGAATTTTGAGGACACACCCACCCCCAGAGTCATGGTACCTTTGCTGTGTGGTGCTCATGGAGCTATCTCTTAAAAGCTCACAGAAAACTCAAGCATTATAGAAACCACTCTGAAAGTAATGTCCTTTGGAATTTTAGTGCTAGAGAATCCTCAGAGTCCTGGGGCCTTTTCCCACCAAGTTCTTAATTTTCATATTCTGGTATTACAGTCATCTTAGGAGTTCACTGCAAGCAAAAGAGAAAGCAAGAATAAGAGAGCCAGCGCAAAAAGCAGAATATACTGGGATGGTGATGAGAAGTGGGCAGGGCACTCCCGGAGCAGGAGGAGGAGAGTGTACCGTGGCCCACTTTGAGGCCCAGGATAATGGGGAAAAGAATTGGAATGATGGGAGTTATTGGGGGGAAAAGTTATTCAAAATGAGGTTCAGTCATAGAAGAAACTGTTAACTGTTTTTTTGGTTAGGCAAGAGAACCCATATGAAATTATTGTTGTAAAACGATAAAGACTTATGGACCATTAGGGACTCAATAAAAATAGAACCAAGAGAAGAGATAGCAAAACAAGGCCAAACAAACCCGCGCTTCTCAACAAAGAGAGGAAGTTTAGCAGGTGAGGCAAGCTGTGGCTGCATCCTGGAAGGAGGAGGACGAGGACCACAGCCTGGAAAGGGTGACTCTGCTGGGGGGTGGATGGGGTGGCACAGTTCTAAATCCATTTCTGAGATTAAATGAACTTGCTAGGAAATACTTTTGTCTTCTAATTGATGCTGCCTTTATTCTAAAAGATGAAGCAGCTTCAATCTTGTCTACACTGCCAAGATCCTATCTGCCAAGTCTTGTCACTACTACCAAACAGCAAAGCAGGAATGTTTTCCTTTAATATTTTATTCATCTTCAGTGATAAATTAAGAAATTCAAGTCCTGCCAATCTACCATTTAATTTAATATGCATGAAAAGGCTTGGTGCCCGTAGCACAGTGGTTACGGCGCCAGCCACATACACCGAAGCTGGTATGTTTGAACCCAGTCCTGGCCAGCTGAACAACAATGACAACTGCAACAAAAAATAGCCAAGCATTGTGGCGGGCGCCTGTAGTCCCAGCTACTTGGGAGGCTGAGGCAAGAGAATCGCTTACACCCACGAGTTTGAGGTTGCTGTGAGCTGTGATATTATGGCAGTCTACTGAGGGCCACTTGTCCTACAACACTTTTTTAACCATCCCCTTCACCATTAACTATGACATTTATTTTACAAAAAGTAAAATGAGCTACTTGGATATTTCGTTCTAGGCTATCTCTTTCCTCCCTCAGTAAGCCTGTCTATTTTATGATGCTGCACTATCATCTTAATCATACTTTGTATTTTGACTAAAAATAATCTTTTAAAACAGTTTCTATCTAGTAAGAATAAGTGATTTTACTTCATTTGGAGAAAAAGATTCTCACCAAGCTTCATCTGCAAAATAAGCCAGTGTAGAGTTCTAAGTAATCAAGTGGAAACTTTTCATAAATGTGCATTTTAGGTACTCTTTTTGTTTTGGAGAAGAATTTCACTTGAACAATGTAATGTTCCAAAGCCATATCATTAAGAGAATAAAGGCTCACTGGTGGCTTTTCTGCTAATTATTTCTAATCTCCTTTCGTGCTGTGACACTGACACTGATGGAGATATAGGCTTTTCTTTTCCTGAGTGATGAGCACATACATTGAACCATAACAAGTAATTCTCAAAATTGTAAAGTATGGGAATATTGCTACAGTGTTCTTTTAAGACAAATCTAAATTGCTTTCTCCTAATCTTTCCAGTGACATATCTCAAAAATGCTTAGCTTTCGGGTTAGTTCCACACTACCTAGTTAGTGAAGGTTGAGTCTTCCTGCTGGAAGAAGAGGTCATCTGCTTGATCACTTTCATCTGTGCAGAAGAAGGGTCCTAGTCAGAATTGATTTCAAATTCGCAGAGCCTCTAGTAGCTAAGCCAAGATGTGAGTCCACATCTCCTGAGCCATTTCAATCCTCTTTTAACCCTGTCCTCAAAGTTCCCTGTCTTTCCATGCTATAATTTCATTGCTTCATTGAGGCAGTGTCATGGAAATTTATCATTATTCAGGAGATACATGTGTATTTGCTCATATTGGAAAATAAAAATACCACACAGCTCAGTCTGAACCAGTAATAGTTATGGGAGTATTCAAAAAGCACAGATGTTTTCTTCCAAAAGTGCCCTCACCAAGTATGTATATGAGTTCAACGTTTCTATGATTAAAACATTTGTATTTTTTATGAATTAAAACCTAAGGGATAATAAATGTTGGCAAGGGTATGAGGAAAAGGGAACCTCAGTATGCTGTTGATGAAAATGTAGATTGATTCAGCCATTGTGGAAAGCAGTATGTAAATCCCTAAGCATTATAAATAGAGCTACCATATGACCGGCAGTCCCTCTTCTGATCGCTGCCCACAGGATATGAAATCAGCACCTCATAAAGAAATATGCACCCCCGTGTTACACCATTGTTCACAGTCCCCAAGATAAGAAAACCACCTAAAATGTCCATTGCCAAAAAAGTAGATTTAAAAAAATGTGGTGTGTATATATTTAAAAAATAATGTTTAGCCTTAAAAAAAGAAGGAGATTCTGCCATTTGCTCCAACACTGATGGACCTGGAGGATGTTATACCAAGTTAAATACACCAGACAGAGAAAGAAAAATATTGCATGAGGTTGCTTACGTGTGTGGAATATTAAAAAAAAAAAAAAAGAGCTGAAATACACCAAGCTAGAGAATGACATAGTGGGTCCGACCAGTGAGGAAGGGAAGGACAGGGGGATATGTAGGTCAAAGGATACAAAGGATGTAAGATGAACAAATCCAGGGCTCCAGTGTACACCACGAGGACTAACATTCATAGAGTTATATTGGGAATTTTCTAAATAAGATTTCAATTTTGATTTTATCTGCTCTTGTCCCACAAAAAAGTAGCTACGTGAGATGAGAGAGACGTTCTCTGCTTCACTACTGTCTATATGTTCCTATAACATCATGTTGTAAACCCCAAATATTCACAATATAATGTATTTTTTAAAACAAAGAATTTGCATTTTGATCTTTATTTTCCCCTAGACATTTAAAAATATGTAAAAAAATATATTTTATCCACAGGCAGATTTTCTATATCCATTTAACTATGTCTCCAGAGAACATTTATCAACAGAAGCTAAACATATGGACTTTCTAAAATTAAGAAAACTTTTTTGGAATTTGAAGAGACTTTTGAATAGGGCTGGATACAACAAGCCATAGTGAATTATTCAGAGCCAGGAGATCAAAGGAATAGAGGAAACAATTTTGTGCTGTAGAAGCAAAGCTCCGTAATTGATATGTGATGATATTCAGGATAGTTTAATTTGGTGGCCTGGAAGAGAATCAAGTGAATTGAAGAAATTCATATAAATATTTCTTTCCTCTCTTTTAAAATGAAAGCTATCTGCTAATTTGAATATGCCACCTGTGCTTTACTCCAATGTTCAACAGTTTCTTTTTATAAATTGAGAAAATGCATCTAATTTCCCAAATATTCCCCATTCTCTAGAATTAAAACTGTGTGTATAATTTAATATCCTTATGGAATTGAATATCTAACATAGAAAAATTCTAACACAGACCTTATTGAACATCCTTGAGATATTTTAAATCCTTTAGACATTTTCAAATTGAAACAATAACATTTCAATGGGGAAATTTTCAAACAAAAGATAAAGCTATAGAAACAGTCAGATCTTAAATCACTTGAAAGAAAAATGTAGGTGTAAGGGAAAATGTTAGAGGGAGTAAGATTTAATGGTTGCAAGAGAAAGAGACAAAAACTAATAGTGTTCTACGTAGAAAATAGCTTTGGGGTAGACAGAAGAGAAATGAGCTGTGGTGCTGCGTGGGGGGTTAAAAATAAAGGAAACAGAAACAGTCATATCAGGGGAAGAGCAGGAATGAAAGAGAAAATTAAATCAGAGGATAGTATATAAAGAGTCTAAAACTTTTCTTCTTGATTAATCTGATGGGAAATTAAACACTATGAGTAAAATTTTCCAAAACAATAATGATTATTGGCCACCATCAGCTTGTTTCCATGGATCAAGGCTAGGACAGGGGAGACTGCAGTGGCCGAGATGGGGAGACAGCCTGCACTGTGGCTCTGGTCCAGCTCTGGGGCCCTTGGAACCATGCTGAGAACCAGGCAGTTCAAGAGCATATTTTCCAGTCTGCCCAAACTCTTGCCCCCAGTAGAAACCCAGAGTCTTGAAGCAACAGTGTCCTAGGCTAAGCCAAAGGGTCATCCTGCACCTATTTTGGATTTCTTACAATATGTAGGTTCAAAGATTTAAGATCCCCTCACAGAAGGCCTTCACTTCACTGGATAAAGTAAAATGTGATCAAAGTCTCAAAGCTGCAGATGCTAGAGTGGATGTGGAGAGAAGGGAACACTTTTACCCTGCTAGATGATTAGAACTAATACAACCTTTTTGGAAGGAAGTATGGAGAATCCTCAAAGAACTCAAACTAGACCTCCCATCTGATCCCACAATCCCATTACTAGGTATCTACCTAGAAGGAAAAAAAAGTCATTTTATCATAAGGACATTTGCACTAGACTGTTTATCACAGCTCAATTTATAATTGCCAAATAGTGGAGACAACCTAAATGCCCACCAATCCAGAAATGGATTAAGAAGCTGTGGTATATGTATATACCATGGAATACTATTCAGCCACAAAAAAGATGGAGACTACATCTTTTGTATTAACCTGGATAGAGGTGGAACACATTCTTCTTAGTAAAGTATCACAAGAATGGAGACGCAAGAATGCAATGTATTCAATTCTTATATGAAGGCAGCAGATGAGCTAATACAAGGTGGGGTAGGGGAATGAGCAAGTGGGAACAGGGAGGAGGGAGGTAGATGGGAGTTACAATGTAGGGCACACCTCTTGGGAGTGGGACACAATTACAAGAGGTGCTTTACCTAACAACTGCAGTCAGTGTAACCTAATTCTTTTTTTCTTTTCAATCTCTCTTTTTTTTTTTTTTTTTTTTGCATTTTTGGCCAGAGCTGGGCTTGAACCTGCCAACCCCGTTATATTTATACTTGTTAGAATGTCTATTGTCAAAAGGACAAAAGATGGCAGACCCGTGAAGCCCTACTCCTTGAGCCACAGGTGCTGCCCTGTAACCTAATTCTTTGTACCCTCAATGAATCCCAAACAACAACAACAACAAAAAAGTAAAATGTGATCACTGATGAGAACAATCCCAGGTTGTTTCTTACTGTTGAATGTGCCTGCATTTCTTTAATGTAGAATCATGTCTTCAGTAAGAAAATATATGAATCCCTTTGTCAAATACAACTCCATTGTTCTTTTTCTTACTTGAATTGTATGGCATAATACAAGCACATTACTGCCACCAATTTGTGATACACCTTAATTGCAGAAATACTATTAATTTATTTATTTTTATTAAATCATAGCTCTGTACATTAATGCAGTCATGGGGTACAGTGTGCTGGTTTTATATACAATTTGAAATATTTTCACCAAACTAGTTAACATAGCAGAAATACCGTTTAACCACAAAGCCAATCTGATTATTATTTATAATATTAAGTTTGAGAATTTGTTATGATTTTAGATCTCACACATGACAATGCCAATTAAATGACTGAACTTGGAGCTGGAAAGGACCTTTAAGTGGATTTCTTTTATCCTTCTCATCTTACAGTTCAAGGAAGTAAAACCATAAAGCTTAAATCTGTTCAGTGTTACACAGTTAATGACACAGATAGAAACAGAACCATCTGCTATAGCATATAATGTTTATACTGAATATTCTAAGAATTACATTTTTATTACTGCTGCCTGTAAACCATTCCCTTACCTACCATTCTTCACCTGACTATTTAATGATGTGTAGACAGTCATACATTTAAACCCTTTCATTTATAATGACTCCCAGAATGGAGAGGTTTGTGTGTACGTGGGTCTGGTAGATCACTGACCACTTTGTACTCATTCTGCCTCTCCTACTTCCTCCTCTTGCCTGGACCTCCTTCTCTTCTTACTCAAATGCCCTTGAACTCTAAATTTGGTTGTCTGGAATCTATGGACGACTTCCTAAGCGAGGAGCTGAAAGAGGATAAAAATGAACATGAGTAACCATTTATATATAAAGTGGTGAGTGTGATTGTGACTTGATACTCACCCTGTGAGCAGCACTGGAGCAGGTGCAGTGTTTCACCGGCGTCGTCCCAGCTGACCCCCTCAAGAAGCCCCAGGCGGAAGCGACACGCAGTGTTAGGCACTTGTAAGGAGGAACGAGGAGAGAGGCCAGTGGGAGGAAGCTCACACACAGGGCTTGTGCCCGTGACTCCAGATGGGGCCATGGTGAGGTTCTGAACGGCTCTGCTAGCTGTGCTAAGGAGTTTGGAACTTTATCCCAATGAAAGGTTTAAAAAAGGAAAATGACTAGTCTAGATTTATGTTTGGAAAATTCCTTCTGGCTTTAATGTAAGAAATGGACAATGCATGCGATGGATATAATGTTTGTGATGCCCCCCCCCACACGAAATTCATATGGAAATTCTCATCCCCAGTGGCACAGTACTAGGAGGTGGGGCCCTTGGAAGTAATTGGTCATTCAGGTGCTGCCCTCATAAGTGGGAGTAGAGCCCTTATAAGAAGAGGCTGCTGAGCTTGCTGCTTGCTCTTCCCATCGTGTTAGGATATAACAAGATGCTGGCGATCTGCAACCCAGAAGAGATTCTGGTTCCCTAATCTCAGACTTCCAGCCTCCACAACTATGAGGAATAAATTTCTGTTGTGTCTAACCCAGCATTGGTGACATTTTGTTACAGGTGCCCAAACTGACCAAGACAAGCAGAGGGGAGCTGAGTGGCACATTAAGACCAGTGTCTAGAATGGTGCCTGAAAAATAGGAGGTGACAGATAAGTAACTACTGAGTATGGATGGCAGCTGAGAGACCGGTTATGATGCTGTTGCAGAAGCCCGGGCAGGAGGAGCTCCTCAGGCCACCATGTTAGCTGTCATCAAGTCTGCCCTAGGGGTTAGTGTCCCATGCAGGTCTCTGACCCTGACCCCTAGGGCACAGTCAGGATTGTGTCTGAATCCAGAGCAAAGACAGAGTTTTCAATTGTGTTTGTCTAGATAGTGCTTCACCTTTAGGAGTTCCCTTTCCTTAAAGATGTTGCACTCTTTCGTCACTGAAGTTGTGCTACTTCTGAGCTGGCAGTTTTGCTGATGGCCTCCTGCTCCATAGCTTCCTCGTTGGGCAGTGCACATTTCTGCTCTCCTTCTTCACTGTGAGATTCAAACACATGCGTTTTCTAATTGCTAACAACCGAGAGAGGAAGAGATCAGAAAACAGACACGCAGGAGTAAGCAGGTGCATGCCTGCAGGGTTATTGCAGAGTATTTCTCTTAATTGATGGCATTATCATCCCAAATGTTGACAAGCCAAGCTTGGATAGGGTCCAATAATTATATCTACTGTCATTCAAAGTAGTTAATCATTTGGGGGAAAGTATGTGTTCTGGCAGCACGGGGCTCTATGCATATAGGAAAATCAGAAAAACGTAATGGGTATGTTAATGTATAACTGTATTACAATAAGCATGAGTTAATTAAATCTAGTAACTAAATATATAGATACTTCTACTAGGAAATAAAGCTTTCTACCTCCTTGTTAACCCAGAATCCTTCTCATTGAATTTCAGAGGTGTTTGTGATTTCCCAGCACTGACAGCCACTGTTTGCCTTTTTGCTGAAATTATTAGTTTGTAGCCTCAAGTAATGCAGAATACTCAGGTTTCATCATCATACTGATGTGGGTATAAATTCAAGCCGTGGGACACTTCAGCTTGGTGACCTTGGTCAAGTTCTCACATTTTTCTGAGTCTGACATTCTCCTCTTATAAGTAATATTCACAATCTCAAGAAGTGCTTCAGGGAGCTTAATAGATTGTTTATGTCTTTTAAAAGCCTAACACAATTTCAGCCACAGTGTTTCATGAGAAGTCATGGGGAAACAAGATTGGAGGACAAAGGCATCTGATCTAGTGGTAATAAACTAGGGAGTGTGTTTGTGCAGACTCTTCTGTGTCCCTGTGTCTTCAGAACTAAGGATATTCTTTTCCTCTGGGTGCATGGAGGGCACTTCGGCATGAAGGTGTCATGGCCGGCATCATGGGAGAAGGGGGAGGGAGATCTTCCTGCTTCATCTGTTTTGTCAAATGCCAGGCTGACGTATTTGGGGTGGAACTCCTTGAACCTCCTCAATGGAGTCCATGTACTTGAAGTTCAGAAGCTTGGCGTTATTCACATGGGTATAGCAACTTGGAACAGAGTAACTATGGCCTGTGCACATGGTACTTAGAGAGATTACTCATTCAGTACAAGCCAGGGAAGAAGGAATGAGAAACTTGACAAAAGAGAATAATAAAGGTACTCGAGAAGAGCTAGGGAGGATACAGGGACTTGTTTCATTGCTGCATGAAAGGGAAACAGAATGACTTTTAGACTGCAAATATATTTAATGTATTAAATTACACAAGGAGGTGCTTTGGGGCTGGATTACCAAGGCTCAACAGCCAACTGAGTCCACCCTTGTGAGCTGAACCTCTTCAGTGCTAATTAGGAGAACTAGGGTGGGAGAGAGCTGTTGCCTCACATGTTGGAGGCACTGGCTTCCCACTGACGCATCTGCTGTGCCACTCAGCTCTCTCTCCCCCATCTTCAATGTGAAAATACAAATGTGAATGTTATCATAGTAAAAGCAGGTAAAAAAACAAGTGGCATGAAATAAGAAAATTCCCACAGCTATGATATTAGTAGGATTAAGACCTTAAAGAGCTGAAGGGTAAATCTTGTTTTGTTTTTTTTCACTAAGAAGCATACCCAATAAGGCTAAGTTGATGGGAGGGTTTCTAGCCATTGTCTGCCCCGAGACAGCCATCTTTATCCCCAGGCCTCCAGCCTGGGACGTGGGCAGTCACATATTTACATGCCTGGGGTGAAGGGAAGAACTTTTGGAAGAATGCAAGCTAAGCAAGCCTCCTAGTTAAAGGACACACATAAATTCCAGATGAAAAAAGCAGGAGCTGGCTGGCTGCGACTCCCTCTCTTCCCCTCTCCTAGAGAAGGTTGAATTAGAAAAAGAAAAATATGGGAGAAATTTACAAGAGTGACACACAAACCAGAATTAGCACCTATTAATTGGGGGGAGAAAAAAAAAAGGTAAAGGGGTTGAGGTTACTCGTTAGTCAAGAGACGCCAGAAGAAACAACTTAATAATACAGCTTTTTAGGGAAGGAAAAAAAATTGCAGTCAAAATGGAGATCTATTTTTTTTTTCCTACTGAGGCAAAATAAGGAGAAGTAATCAGAGTTGGTGCAGGATATATTTAGATTAGACATGAGGAAGGACTTCTCAGTTATAAGGGATGTCTGTTCTAATTATAAAGGGTGTATAGCTTGACTGCTTAAGATACAGCCTGGTTTCAAGGATGTTTTGCCTTTTATTTTTAAAAGCTTAAATAACTATTGATTCTTTCCCCTTAGATTAAAAGGCTTCATTTTTGCTCCTTTAAAAATAATTTTTAAAATGAGAAATGTATGTGTCTGTTCTAAGAACTTGACAATGTAGAAGCACAGCAGCCCTTTTCCTGTGTGACACATGCCCCACCAGTACACGCAGACACACGGAATAAATTCTAAATACTGTCAAAAATCCTCCAGCCATTAGGAAAATGACAAGTTCACTCGTTAAACTCCTGTTTTCACATCTACCCTTGTGTAATTATTTATGTAAGATCTTTACTTAACTCATAAAAATGAATCTGGCTTGAAATGTAAGATTCCTAAAATGCTTAGATGCTGCTCAAAATCATAACCAGCACCAAAATTCTCACCAAAACCAGAATTTATACAGAAATCTGAGAGCCCCACACGTGAATTTGCTGCCTGAGTTCCTCTTAAACTGTGGCTGTTGGGCAGCTTTGGCTTTCATCCCTGATAGATAATCTTGGGGAATTGAGACATCACTATAGAGTTGGCCTTTTGGAGAAAATTCACATTTTAGTGTTAAATTATTAAAACTAAGCTCTTTTATACAACTCTAAAAGCTACAGTGACAGTACCGAGTCACTGCTAGTTTCTGTGGCAGCAATTTCTCAGTTGATGTCTTTTTCCCTCCATTTTATTATTTGTACAGGATTAGTAATGGGTCTTAATTCCTACTATGAAGCCAAAGCAATTGTGTTTCCACTTCCAGGATTACATGATCATAACCCAATAACTATCAAACGTCGTGCCTGCCTTGAAATAGTTAAGATGCCGTTGATATTAGCTGATGCTCTCTTAGACCTTTCTGGGGGGTGGAGCAGCAGAACATTTAAGTGAGCCAGAGAGGGATAAGAAATAATGACCGTGCTGATAACAAAGAGAACCAGAATCACTATGAGATGCCCACGCACTGTCCCTTACAAACAGCTTTGCAGACACCACTGCTTCTAAGCACCACGAGAGAGGAAGGTCGTGTTTATTTTCAGCTGGGTTGTCCCATCTGTGCATCTTAGCAGGAAACCACAAATCTGAAAGGGAAAACATTTTCCCCCTTGTCCCTTAACACTGAGATAGAAGAGAATTCTTCTCCCACACCTCTCACCCTCAAGTAAACCCCAAGAGTTTTCCCCTGTAACACGTTTCCTTCTGCAGCATGTGATTGAACAAGTGCTTTTATTCACCAAAAAGATTGGTCTCAATAATTATGTTAACAACAGCATATTAAGAAACAGAGTGAAAGAATGTCCTAGCTTTATGTCATTGAAACTTAACCGATTGGAAGATAAATGTAACCTCTCTATCCCCTTGTTGGCCTGATCTAGGGAGTGGAGCTTCTTAGGAGATAGCTGGGCAGCTTCAGGGCTCCCAGAGCAGCTGCAGAGGGAGAAATGAGCGGCAGGGTCATACTGGGCAGGAGCCCCCACTTGCCTCCACAAGGATGCCTTTCCCAGGCATCTGAGAGTGAGAATTGCCACTCGGGGACAGACTGGGGAGCCTCCAGGGGGGTGGAGAAGACTGGTGATCCAGAGGAGGGGACAGGAGGGACTTCCCAGTATATCAGAGTCAGAGTACAAGGAAAGAGCTCACACAGGCGTGAGCTACTGGACCATTTCTTTGAGGAACAGTGCCTCCGAGAAGTATCCTCAAGTCCAAAGTTTCAAGTTCTCCCATCACTTACAGGGCAATTTGAGAGGTGATAGGCTGGCCCTGTACTAAAGTCCTGCCCTGCAGAGATGCTTAACGCTCCTCCCACAGGAACGTTAATGTCCTTGACCTTCCATACACCATGGACATATTCCCTGGCCATGGGAACGAGGCTTCCGTGTTCTTGTACCGCCACAAGAATGAGCTCTTGGTCTGGGAAGAGAGGTGGGGGACCCAGGCACTGCACAGAGACCTGGTGCAGAAAGAAGGTGGGGTGGGGCGGAGCACTCCTCAAAACTGCCCTGTAGTCGGTCGTAATCTGGGGACACCACTGCTGCTGCCTGCCTCCCAGGGCTTGTGGTTAGAATTAAATTAGACTGAGGAAATCTTGAGAAAGCTTGAGGCTAGGAAAAAAAAAAAAAGATACCAATACTTAATTTGCCCTCACTTTCCTTTTTATATTATAAATTTGAAATATTTTAAAAAGAATGACTATCATAAGACAGACAGAAAAAGCTTTTTGTTAAACTGAAGGACCTGCAGAGAACTTAATCTGGTGCAGATTCTGGGAGATTCCAGAGCTCCATTTCCATACGATGTTTCGCCCTGGGAAGGAAGGATGTGCCTGGGAAGGCTGTTGCCTGATCTTCCTCTCCCCACCCCTCCACTTACTGTTAATATTCCTGGATCAGTTATGCACCCTGAGTGGGCCAGGATTTCTCGGTGTTGGCACTGTGGACATGTGGGCAGGTGATGCTTGGCTTGGCTGTGGGGCTGTCCTGTGCATTGTGGGATATCTAGCAGCACCCCGCCCTCTGCCCCCCAGATGGAGTAGCATCCCCACCCCTGAACTGTGACAACAACAAGTGCCTCCAGATATTGTCAGTGTTCACGGGGAAGGTGTGTGGGGCTGGGGGAGAAAACTGTGTCCAGTTGAGAATCACTGATGTACCTTAGACTTTCCAAACCGGCTTCCTTATGTCACTGCCCCATGAAAAAGCATCCTCTGGGGAACTGCTCTGTCCCCACTTGAAGGTGCACATTATTATATTACAGTCGTTCAGACCTCCAGCGTGACTTTGTTTAAGCTCATGCCAAACCTACCTAAATGTGCGGCTTCCGTGTCTCACTGCTCACTAATCTCAATCAGTATTTTGTGAAACTCTCTGACCTTGAAACACCTTTGGACGGGCTTTGGCTGATAGGGCCTACCCAGCGCAATGGACCGGGCTTTGGCTGATAGGGCCTACCCAGCGCAATGGACCGGGCTTTGGCTGATAGGGCCTACCCAGCGCAATGGACCATTCACGTTATTGTTGTAATGCTCCACGTGCTCAAAAGTCTGTGAACATGAAGGGAACCATTTTTATGAATGTGTCTCAAATGAGAGAGAGAAATCTTTACATGAGGAGAGGCAAATTTTATTTCTGTCAGGACTTTGAGAATTCTGAGAGTCAGCAGTAGAATTAAAGAGAACTGACGGTAAGGTTGTTCATCAGCACTTCAAAGGGAGCTGAGTGCCGCTGCCCTACATTCCTTTCTTCTCCAGAAAAATCAAGCCAAAGGAAACAAATTAATACAGCCAGAGGGAGATGAAGGATAGTACCTGGCCTCGACGGCTACCACATATAACTTAGGGGTCTTATCTACTAACGGTGGACCCTCATCACACTGTAAGATGTTGGGGCAAAGGACAGCACTCAGGAAAACAAGCTCAAGTCAACAAGAGCCCCGTGTTGAAAAGACAAGTTGTCTGAAGTCCAGGTTTGTAGAGACCAGTGACTGAGCGCGCTCTTCCCTCCTGCCGGCTGCCTTCCTCTCCTCCCTCTCTCCCCTCGTCTCTTCCTCCCCTTCCTCCTTGTCCTGCACATTTTCTTCTCTTCGTTTCTCTCCATACATAGACTTCTGCCTCCTGACGGCTTCATTCTCCCAACCTCAGTTAGCACGTGGCTTTGTTCTGCCCAGGGTTGAGTTTGGCCTTCATTCTAGTTGGCATTTTCCCACATGGCTCTCGTGTCCATGACTGTCCAGTGGACAAGGTGGCCCTGGATCAGGTCTGAAGCCAGGGGAAGAAAGGACAGGCACAAAATAACTGCAGGCCCACCTCAACTGTCCAGCCAGCAATTTGTAAGGGCAACTCTTAAAGACAGAAGGCATGGGTAAAACAGAAACTCCAAAACATTGCTATCACAGCCCACTGCTATGTACACCTTCCTACAATATCACTGGCATAAACCATAATAATGATAATAACTAGCATTTGTTGAGTGGTTGAGTGCTAATTACATGTGTCAGACACATTCCTAAATGGTTTTGGTCCTTCACTCATTTCATTCTCGAAACACACCCATGAGGTAGATACAGTTATTTGTCCTGTTTTACAGATAAGGAAACAAGACAAGAGAAGCCCAGTTCCCAAAATCAAGCAACTGATATATGACGAGGCCAGGACTCAAACCTGGGAGTCCGGCTCAGAGCTTCAGAGCCTCCTCCCTGAAAAATAAAAGTCACAATAATCAGAATGTAAAAGTAAAACTCTGCACAATTTAGATACTGGATTTTGGCAGACTGTCCTGGATGGGCCTATATTTCAGAAAAAACATCAGCCAATATTTAACCTGCCTATGGACGTGGGTCCCTCTTACAGTTTGTGTCTGAATCTCCTTGCCCACAATAAATGTGTTCTCTGAGAGCTCACTAGTAATTTACTTGGTTTAGAGTTTTCCTGTTGCTTGGAGCCAAGAGGCTAAGCTTGGCAACTGCCCCCTGTCCCCAGGCTGTGTCCCCTGTGCTCAGGGATGTGTCTTGTGACACAGCACTGCCTTCACCCCCAGTGAACCTGCCTTCTTTATCGGTGACTCAAAAGAATGGTTTGATCCCTTTAAATATAACAGCACGTTCTGCGCCAGGGTGTTGGGATGCACACCTGAGAGGATGTGTGGCCTGGGCAGATCACTTCTGTTCCCTGTAACTTGCCCTGTCATTAACAGACTGGCCGCTAAAGCTACTTCCTGAGACTTCCACCACTTAGTCTCATTTCAGAATCAGGAAACATCTTTACAATTTCCATGACATTTATTACTGCGAAGAAAGGTCCTAATGCTCTTTTCTTTCTATGTTCTACTTTTTTTTTTTTTTTTTGGCTCAGAGTAATGTTAATGGTCCCGATTGCTCACCTAATTCCATTCTGTCTTTTAGAGATAATTTTCCTACTAAATCTTAGACAATCCTTTTTATATTTGTATTTAGTCTGATTTTTTAAGTACAGTGGTTTTGCTACGCACTAAAATTTGGACCGATCAACCACCTTTAACTAGGGAGTCAGGGGGCTCTGCTTGCTACCATAGTATTTATCTGGCTTCAACAGAAGTAATCTTAGGTTATACATTTGAGTGACATTAAAATGGAAACAAAATCTACCTGAAATGTTCTTCTTTATGCATTTTATTAAACTCAACAAACATTTATTGGAACACCTGAAACATGAGAAAACACAGTGACATTCCCCTAGTGGACTTAACAAGCCCTGACACAAAGGAGATTGTCATGTCATTGGGACAAGGGGACAGAGAGGAAGACACACTTGAACCAGTGTGAGAGTAAGCAGCCCCAGTTCCACGTCAAGACTGACTTCACAACATAGGGAATCACGTATTTTAAATGTCCACATAACAGTGCTACTTGAGTTGAAAGGAAGTAGGAATAATATTTGATTAGAAATATACAAGAAAGCCTGCATTTGGGGGACATGAATAGGATATGAACCAGAAATATTTGACACGGAGAATTTCTGGAGAGCCCAAGTGTGTAGAAAATGGCAAAAAGAGTAACAAACAAGTAGTAAATTATTATATATTCACAAAAAAATTGCACAGCTCTTGTTAAAGCTATATTGATAGTTACTTTCTCTTTTGGTTGCTGATACAAGGCTATCTTTTCTTTTTCTAATATTATTTTGTAATTCTTTTTTATATAGGAATATAATTGATTTTGTATAGTTATTTTGAAGTTAGCTACATTGCTGAATTCTTCTATTGTGTTTGGTATCTTGCAAGTAACTTGGTAACTTGGAAGTAATGAAACTTGTATTTTTTTACAAACCATTGGGATTTTTAAGTTATCATAATTATACTAGCTAGGATGTTCAACTTTACTAGGAGTGGTGGTGATGAGTACACTTATCTCATAATTGATTTGTAGGTAGTGCTTTTGTTTCCTCATAAAATTGATATATTTGTCTCAATGTTATCTTCAATGATTATGTCAATGTTTTGCCGATAGTTGATGTTCTGTAAATATTCATAAAGGAGCCTGAAATAAAAAAAAAAAAGAAAGAAAATGGCAAAGAGTGAGACAGGAATATCAGAGCTTGAATCCTGGCTTTGTTACTTGCTGACTATATGACCTCACTTGCATAAGAGAATCTCTCTAAGTTTCAGTTTTCTCCTCAGTAAAATGGAGGAAATAAGAGTCTGCTTCACTAGGTGGTTGGAAGAATTGTGTAAGTTAATCAGGTTAAGTTCTTAAATTCTCACAGTAAGTATGCAAAATCTGTTGGCTCGTCTTTTGTCCTAGAGTCTTGAATTGAACATTTTGACAGAAAATATCCCCATGGACCAAATCAAAGCTGGGTACCAATAACTCGTAACTCATTGCATCACGGAACCAAACCTAACTTGACTTTATGACCTAATTATAGTAACTTTGTCAATTGGGATATAAACAAAAATAGTAGCGTGTACTCAGTAAGCTTGAAACTCTTCATTCCCTTGAAAGATGTTCCTCCAAAAGAGTGAGACAGGGGAGACAGAGGGTCAGAAAAATCCATGTACGTATAGCTTATGAAGCAGTGGCAATGATACTTCACTACCACCTCACCCCAAAGATACCAGAGATGCCAGCCCAGCTCTGTGTGAAGACTGACTTCACATTTGTGAGCATATCTTACGAATAAACTTGATAAGGAATCTAAGCATGTAGCAACTCTCAGTCAATTTTAGTGGACTTATCTTTCTGTCTGTGCTTTAGTTACCTATTATTTAATACTCTACTTACTCTAGTCCTTATTCTTTTATTCAATTTTATTTTTTAATTAGCAGATAAAATTATATGTATTTATAGTATACAACATATATATATGTATCAATATATTTATACACTAAAATGACTAAATCAAGATACTTAATGTACTTATATAGGCAGTCTTCAAGTTACAAACATCTGACGGGGCAGGATACAGGAGGGACTTTACCTCTTTACCAAACGCAATCAGTGTAACCTTGTTCTTGGTACCCTCAATGAATCCCAAACAATAACAAGAAAATAAAGTCTGATGTACAATTTGCACTTGCAAATGGAAACTGTTGTGGGTCAGAGGTAAATGTACCTGATCCAGCTGACATACAGAGTCCACTTAGGAACGAGCTGTAAGATTCGTTCTGTAGGTTTGTTTTTACATGGACTTTGTATGTAAGTTAGAACTGGGACATTTACCTGGTACTTGCTGTAGCCTCCATTCATAAGTCTCAGTTGTACATCAGTCATCTGTTTCTAACTGAGGGACTTACTGTAGTAGCCTCTGTTTGTAAGTGTGAGCTATATGTAAATGGGGTGTTTGTAACTTGGGAACTGCCTGGATACAACACGTTGTTATTAACTGTAGCCTCCAGGGTATACAGTGTTCCTCCCAAACTTACACCACCTGTTTCTCATTTTCAATCCTCTGACTACCAGCTCCCCGACCACCCTCCCACAGGTCCCTGGTCACCATAATTCTACCATCTGTTTCCGTGTAGTCACCATTTTTAGATTCTTTATGACAGTGAGACCGTGCGGTATTCATCTTTCTATACATGGCCTGTTTCACAGAGCATAATGTTCCCCGGGTTCATCCATTTCATCACAAATGATGGGAGTTCTTTCTTCTTTTTCAAGGCTGAATAGTATTCCATTATTTCAGTCCTCTGTATTTTCTTTATCTGTTCATCCATTCATGGAAACTTGGCCATTGTAAATAATAATGCAGTGAACATGGGAGTGTAGATATTGCTTCAACACACTGATCTCATTTCTTTTAAATATGTACTCAGAAGTGGAATTGCTGGGTCATATGGCAGTGCTAGTTTTAAATTTTTGAGGAAGCTCTATATTGTTCTCCATCATGGCTGTACTAATTTACATTTCCACCAACGGTGTACAGGGCTTCCTTTTCTGTACATCCTTGCACACTCCTGCTATCCCTCGTTTCTTAGGTAACAGCTCTCCTAACAGGTCTGAGGTGAGAACTCAGTGCGTTTTTAATTTCCATTTCCACGACCATTAGTCATGTTGAGCATTTCTTAACTCACCTCTTAGCCATTTCTATGTCTTGTTTTAAGAAATGTTTTTTCAGATCTTTTGCCCATTTTTTAAATTGGGTTGTTTTCTTGCTAGTGAGTTGTTTGAGTTGTACAATCTTTAAATGAAAGAGAATTGTAAACATGGTCTTGTCTTTGGGGGTGATATTCAACACAATCACTTCCCTTTCAGGTCAAGATGAACTTAGAAAAAGGCATTCAATGAAAACATCTGCCAATACTTGACGGGTAACATACATAACCTTCAGTTGGGGAGGGTTTTATATTTTGCTCCACTTTCATAACTTTTTCTAAAGAATTTTTAATGTGAAAACAAGTTTTTCTTCATTTTCCTAACAACTTCCAATGTAGCCGAGGTGGAAACTCATGAAAGATTTTTTTAGATCCTTAAGCCCGAAGAGCAGATTTCAAAATAACGCATCCAGCTAATCACAGGAATCTATAATAGGAAGCAGAAATGGCAATATTTTCTGAGCAGAAATTAATATTGGAACTGTCAAGTCAGTGATTTTATATGAAAGTCAAAACTGGGGTCACCAAAATCATACTTCAGTGTTTTTACCTGATGTTGACTATTGAGGGTAAAAGTGGGTCCCCATCTCCATCCCGTCTTCCCAGACCCCACAGCCTGATTGTCACTGACAGCACCTCTCCGTCTGTGCTGAGCTCGGTGTGTTATTCTGAAATCTGCTTCTCATGCTCAGAGCCTCCCCTCGGGTGGCACAGCCTCGCCTGTCCTTCCAGAGCCACACAGGACCCTTCTCTTCTGACCTCCCTCATAGGCTGAGCAACTGTTATCTCAGTTCATCCCCAACTAAAGGACTTCCTGAGATATAGAATTTGTAGGACAGAGCCCAGGGTGGTTGGTCACAAAGGTGAGGAGTGGTGAGGGGACAGTTGGTGAAGGGGCCCTAGCTGCCTGTCATCTTTGTCCTTTTTTGCTTACTGTATTGCACACACCTGTGTTTACCATCTAAGCAAAATTTTAATTATTTGTGTTCCCTAAAGAATTACTCACAGGAAAAAAAAAAAAAAGAGGGCTCTTACACTTTCAATTAGTTCTCAAAATTTATCATTTGGGAGCATGAATCTCTGAATCTGTTCTATCAACCAATTTCTAAAAATTTTTGTAAGATTTGTAAACTGTGAACATGTTTATTTTCATTTGATAACACATTGCAGAAATGCATGGGCCTGCCGTTGCAAATTATCTTGTAGTAAAATGTTAGCACCTCATAATAAAGGGAATAGTTGAATTAATTTGTCAGAAAGGTGCATAAATAAGTGTCCCCCACATTCTGGATAAGGATGTTCTCCTGTCGCTTCTTGTAAACAGGTGAGAAGTGAACAGTGAGAGGTGTGACATCGATGTATGTGCAGCCTTGGAAATCTAAACACATCCCCAAATGGAGTTCTTCAATCTAAATCTGCTGATTTAGTAAAGATGTTTATAAAAATTAGTCAAAACAACTGTCCAGCATCTGAATGACTTAATTAAATGCTTTATACCTCAACCAGTTGCTTTTGTATCTTGTAATTATGCCTCTAAGAGGCCAACATCATCAGAATAGATCTGCAGGTAATCACTAATTGAAAGTGTAAGCCATTTTTTAATTGAACACCCACTATGTGCCCATTGCTATTCTAGGCGTGTGCTAAGCAAAAGTCTCAGCGTCCGGCCTCGTGGAGTTTATAATACACTGGGGGCGTATAACAAAAAAACAATTCTACAGATGTATGATCTGGACTCATGATAAGGGTTTTGAAGGAAAATAGACTCAAAAGCAAGAGGGGAAGGAAGCTTTGTTGAAATCTGAAGGTCAGCGTCGTCCAGGCAGGGGTGAAGGAGGGTTCTGGGTGGAAAGAACAATCTGTGTGAGAGAGGAGCTTGCACAGTAGTTCCGAGAACCTGAGATGCTGTAACTGGAGTCTTGAAGGCAAAGGGAAGCCGCTGTTGAAAGTGACCGTCATTGATTGCAGAGACCTTTGTGAGCTGAGGCAAAGGCTCTGCATTTTGTATGAAATGGAATGAGATGCCATTTAAGGGCTTTACACATCGTTGCTTAGATGTGTGGTCTAGTTGATGTTGTATAAAGATTACTCTGCCGAGCTGGATGAAAACAGACATGGGCATGCAAGAAGAATAGCAGGGAGCCAGAGGAGGCTGCCCTCAGCAGCGTGGGTGCTCCAGGAATAGGCCTCCAGGGTCGAGAGGCGGGGGTTGAGCGCAGAGCGAGGGTCTGCTGGTTTCACTCCTTCACCCTCAGGCATCCACCCTCATTCATCTCAGGGACTGCCAGAAAGATGATAAACTTCTCTGCACTACAGAATTTTATTGGTTTGGGACACAGAACTGGCTACAAAAGATTAATTAATATTACTGCGGCGAAAAATTATCAGCTCATGAAAAGCTCCGCTGTATGATTTAATAAAAACTAACAGGACTACATTGTTTATGGAAAACATCTGTTCACAGGGTCTGCTAAGACGTCGTTTCTTCCCGTTCTCTCCTCTCTCCCTGGCATTTTATTACGGTTTCAAGAAGATGGTGTATTTTTTTAACTATAATCATTATTTCTGATCCACATAGTCATGTAAACAGTGGTATCTAATGACTCCGTAAGCCTCAAATTCTATTAAAATACACTAAGCCGTATCTAAGGGACTACCAACAATCTGAATGTCTCTTAGAGTGTTCAGTTTAATTCTTTGTTGTTTTTTTTTAATTAAGTGATAGCTGTGTACATTAATGCAATCATGGGGTACAGTGTGGTGTTTTCACATACAATTTGAAATATTTTCATCAAACTGGTTAACATAGACTTTATGTCATTTTCTTAGTTATTGTGTTGACATTTATATTCTACTCTTAGAAAGATTCACTTGTACCCTTGAAAGATCAGTTTAATTCTTTGAAGGAAAAAAAGAAGCTAATTGTGAAAGTTTGAACTCCTTTTCATATAACATTTTTTTTTAAGGCAGAGTCTTACTTTATCACCCTCAGTAGAGTACTGTGGTGTCACAGTTCACAGCAACCTCCAGCTCTTGGGGCTGGGTGATTCTCTTGCCCCAGCCTCCTGAGTAGCTGGGACTATAGGCGCCCGCCACAACGCCCAGGTATTTTTTTGTTGCAGTTTGGCCAGGGCTGGGTTTGAATCCACCACCCTGGTATATGGGGCCAGCACCCTACCAGCTGAGCCACAGGCACCACCCTCATACAACATTTTTAAGGGAAAGATAAGAAGACTTGTATTTTTATTAAAAATGTGTAGGGACAAATGATCTGCTCCAATGGTTTCTCATTACCCTGGTGGCTTCTTTGTCTTTTAAGTTCAACAAATCGCTCTTACTCCTTGATTAATGTATCTGTAACAGAGTCAAGACTCAGAGGCTTCATTTAAAAAATAAAAATCAAAGCCTCACAAAACAGTAACAAAAGGAATGAAGTTTTACATAACCAACTTTGGTCCCCCGGGGAGGAAATTTACAGTTGTTTCAGTAATACTTAGTGGTTCTTTATTAGCCATGTGAAAATGCTAAAACTTTTACAACCAGAATTCTGCAGTTTTAATTTGTAGCAAATATTCTTGGACTGAGGCCCACTGAGCTTCTCAAATATTTCAACCATGACAAGCTTAAATTTTTTTTTTTTAGAAAATATGACTTGTTCATATCTCACTTTGGAAAACTGTTTGATTTGTTTATACTACAAATCAGAGAAGCTAGTCATCTCTTATTTTATGAGTTGTTTTTGTCATATGTTCTCCTATGAATTCAGAGAATCCTAAAGATTTTTATAAAGGCAGAATCATTTCAATCTAGAGAAATGATCGGTTTGCAGATTAATAAAAAAAGAGAGAGAGAGAGAGAAATGAAAAATTGAAGTAGAAAGATAGGAAAATCTGGTTGATTTTTCTACTGTTGGAAAAGAAAATATTTTAAGATCACGATAAAAATAGTATGTATGAAGGCCACCTTAACTACACTCTCCATTTTTCTTTATCTTACATATTTTATTGCTTCCATTAATTGGGTTTTCTAAGATTGGCATTTATCAATTTATGCTCTTTTAAGTAAACATTGACATTAATTTTCAATCATTTTCACATGGCTAAAGTATTTTTTGTGCTTATTTTTACCAAAGAGAATTCTGAACTCACAGATCTCTAGACATTATTCTTGATCACAACATGTATTCAACAAACATTGGTTCCCATTCCTGTACCTAAGGCTTTCTAAGTATTAAAGGAAGAAAAAAAATAGGACCCTTGAAAAACTTAGTATGAAGAAAAAATATATGGCAAAGAAGAAAAGGAAATAAATTAAATTTTAAAAGCATATATACTGCTTCAGAACACTTTAATCAACTAAAGTGTTATCACTATTAAAAGCAGACAGAGGCTCAGTGCCTGTAGCTCAACTGGCTAAGGCACCAGCCACATACACCTAAGGTGACAGGTTCAAATCCAGCCTGGACCCGCCAAACAACAATGACGGCTGCAACCAAAAAATAGCCAGGCATTTTGGTGGGCGCCTGTGGTCCCAGCTACTTGGGAGGTGGAGGCAGGAGACTCGCTTGAGCCCAGGAGTTGGAGGTTGCTGTGAGCTATGATGCTATGGCACTACCCAGGGCGACAGCTTGAGGCTCTGTCTCAAAAAATAAAAAAAAATAAAAAAAATAAAAATAAAAGCAGACAGATAAGCTTACCTAAGAAGAAACCGATGTCTCCATAGCAGCCTCTTTACCACATGGCAGGTGCTTGGTCCACAACAGATGACGAAGGTCTTAGTTTCTCTTACTCTGATTTAACTGGCTAAATCAGAAATACAGCTTTACAGTTAGTCTATTGGGTGTCCATTGAATGGAAAAAAAAAAATACTTTAGATACTCTAAAGTATGTCCACTGGTATGGGAACTATATACAGTTGAAAGAAACGATTACAAAAACCTCTGAGGAATCTGGAAGATTCCTTACAGTATGCATCACGATTTCTATGTGGGTTACCCTTGCATTTAAATCTTTCCCACAGAGGAAGAATTTTAGGGATTAAGAAGTTTTCTATTAGCCTTTTAACCACCCTTTCCCATAATTTGTTAAAGAAAGTTCACTTAGATTAATTTTAATATAAGCAATTGTAAGTAGAGGGACTCATATTTTTTGGAACTCTGATAACATGGAAAATTTCATTTTTAAGTAAGTCTTATTTCTGGAAAAGAAATGCCCAGATACATAGAAATAAAGAAATAGTTATAAAATAGACTCTAATATCTGTCTATATCTGTATCTAGGATGAAAATTATTTTTTATTCTAAATGCTATGGAAATTAGATACTAGAATAAATTACTAATCCACCCAGCACAGTTCCCTACTCTGCAGGTGCCAATAAGCTTTTGATTTTGTATTCATTGATTTCTTTGCTCAGTCAACCAACATTTATTAAACATTCTGTGCCAGGCACTCTCCTCAGCATCAAAGATGTAAAGATAAGACTTGGACCTTGTAGTCAAAGACTCAGAAAGCATCCCCAGGCCAGCTGCCAGTTCTGAGTCATAAGTTTAGAAGTAAAGGAGCATCATCACGATTGTGTGATTAATCAGTCCTGCAAATGATATTTTAAAACCATAACTTTATAAATCCTGAACCATAACGGAGGTACCTCAGGACCCATTAGAAAGCCGTAACAGACTCCTTTAACTTCTCAATGCATTAGAAGTTTGATTTGCAGAATGTGGGGCTGAAACAAACATCCCTTTCACAGGATAGAGCTCGGAGTGACCACAGATTAAACGCCTTGTTGATGGAGATGAAGAGTTGAAAACTTGTGTCAGTTAACCAAGAAAAAAGGAAAATAGTAAAGTTGAGTCGACTGAGACCAACTGGACAGTGTGAACTGCCCACTGCTCCTGTGCCTCCCACAGGCCCCTGAAACAGCTGCCAAAAAATGCACTCTCAGTTGTCTGGGCACAAGGAAATGTCTGGCATCGTCTCTTGTTCATTAAAATCCTAAATATATTAATTAGGGAACTCGTCTCTTGGAATGACAAAACCAACTCCGTGTGTTTCATCTGGTTTTAAACTGCGAAGTTGTTGATTATAAACTTGTAGTTGTGCCAAATGGAATACGCAGACCCCATTAGGTTGAACCAGAAATTTAAGCGCATGGAGGAAAATGGCCCAAGACAAGACTATGCAAAATTCAGAACATTAAAAAATGTTCATTTTATCCAGGATGATTTTAAAAATATACAATTTGTTAAATATAATTGTTGATGAGATTGATAAGGAATGTCAGAAAACCCATTTGGTGACTGTGAACATTTAGACACAGTCTTGTAATGGGAAATACCAGGGGCGAGGACTATGTTTTATTCATTGTTTTACTTAAATGAAATTTATGTAACTTCTTTTCCTTTTGCTGTGCCTGTCAAAAAGTTTAGTGTAAGGTGTCTACCCAGAAAAAAAAAAATCATTTGACCCCAAGGATGTTTGCAATAGAATAGTCATTGCAGCTCAATTCACAATTGCCAATGTGGAAACAACCCAAGTGCCCATCAGGCTTGGAATGGATTAATAAACTGTGGTATACATATACCACCGAGTACTATTCAGCTGTTAAAAAAAAGACGGAGACTTTACATCTTTTGTATTTAACCTCAATGGAGTTGAAACACATTGTTCCTAGTAAAGTATCATAAGAATGGAAAAACAAGTATCCAATGTGCTCAATTATAATATGAAATCACTAGAAAAATAACTATATGCCCACAGAGAGAAACTCAAGTATAGTGTAGTGAGGGGGAGGGGGGAGAGAGGAATGGACAAGGGGAGGGGGGTGACTGGCGGGATCTCACCTCATGTGCACAATGCGAGGGTGTTCAGCTCAACTACAACTTGAACTTTACCTTAGAAACAAAAACTGTGTAACCTAAACATCTATACCTTCATATCCATCTGAAATTTTTAAAATAGAAGTTTACTGTAGGATTGGATGTGCAATCCTAGTGACTGGCAGCTACTGGTGCTCAACTTCTTTTCTTACATTTGATTCCATTATTCTGTGTTGATCTCATTCTATGAATGATTATTTTTATTTTATTATTTTTTTTGAGACAGGGTCTCACTAGGTTGCCCTTGGTAGAGTGCTGTGGCATCACAGCTCACAGCAACCTCCAACTCTTGGGCTTAAGCGATTCTCTTGCCTTAGCCTCCCAAGTAGCTGGGACTACAGGTGCCCGCCACAACACCCAGCTATATTTTTGTTGTTGAAGTTGTCATTGTTGTTTAGCAGGCCCGGGCTGGGTTCAAACCCGCCACTGTTGGTGTATGTGGCTGGTGCCATAACCACTGTGCTACAGGCGCTGAGCTGGAATGATCATTTTTTAAAAACAAACATTCTTAAATCATCTTTTCAAATAAGAAAAAAATATGAACCTTTATATCATCATTGTGCAGAACAGGGTTCCTTCTGTAGTAGGAACTTAACACATATTTGCCACATTAAGTATTAATTAACTGGTAAAGTAGTTCATAAATAAAGAGAAAACGACATCCACCAATTTATTAAAATATTTTTTAAATCAAGCCCAGCTTAGAAAAATAACTGTATTTTATTACAGGAAAACTTACAAAAAAGAAGTTTATTTTTAAATATAAAAACCATATCACTTAATCCCAGAGAATCTGATCCTTCCTTTGGCTTCTGTCAATTTTAGACAGTCTTGACTTTGTAACTCACGTTGAAAACAGAGCATTTGAGCTGTGTTTGCTGTTAACTAAGTAATAAACCAAAAGGCTTTAGCTAATTTTTTGAGGTCATTAACATAATATGGTTAATCACCTTTGTTAAGACATATGGGCATTTTACAAAAAACTTGTGCACATGGTCCTTGAAATAAGGATAAATAGATCTGATTTATGTTAAACTTTAATTAACCATATGCACTACTATGTGAAAATGTTCATGCATATGTTGCTTACATTAATTGCTTTCATAAGTTAATTACTGCAACACACTTTGGCTTCTGTTCATTTAAAACTTAACAAATGTTCATACCAGCTGTGGGAAGTGATTGAAGGCAATAAATGAATGAGTAAACCATTGGTTTACTTGTTTAAATCTGCTATCTCAAGCTGTCCTGGGTCTTAATACATTAGAACAAGCACTTGGGAATCAGTGATCATGCAATTCCTATTTTAATCTCCATTTACTCCTTCTTATTTAAGAGAGAGAGATGTTGGACTTTTACATTCGTTTTCTAGCCTCTATGCTATAGTTAACTGCACATCATCATTGATTATGATTTTCTTTTATTAGAGCAATGTTCTGTACTTGGATGTAATCAGACATATAACTGGTTCTCGTACAGAAACATATGTAATACCTGAATGTATTACAGATTGTAATACCTGGTCCTCTGGTATAGACCACCTTAATTGAATACTAAAGTTTGTGTTTAGAGAGATGATTCATATAGGCAAATGGCATTTTGTAAATGGTAGAACTCCTATTTTACTAAAACTGAAGTTTACGTTAACGATATCAGTTGGTTTCCTTGAATCTGTAGCGTGTTAGCCGATGTAATGTGATAATAAGTTACTACTAAAATATCTCACGAAAACCTTAGCTTTTTGTAACTACACGATTTCATCACTTTTGGTAAGAATCAGATTTCAGCATTTCTAGTTAAAGATGGTGGGCTGAGCACGGGCATTAGCCTCTTATCCCCTTCTGACAACCCAATAACGGGAATTTTATAAAGAATTGTTTTGAAAATCCTAAATCACTGAGACATAAGAAATAAAAGGGCGAGCACAAACAAGAGCCCTGGAAAGCGTGTGGACAAGTGCTAACTGACTTAGCAGAATCTGGAAAGTGAAATCCTAAGTCAGCAGCTGAGAAAGCCAAGAGCGCCCTGATTTATGTTGTCGACCAAAAGGCTCAGAACTACTGGCTCCAGGTACTTCTGAAGGTGGAAGTGAAGGGGCTGAAACAAAAGCCTTTGCATAAGAGGCCAAGAGGCTTGTCAGACCCTCCACAGCGGCTCCCCAATTCCATTCAACCCTCTCCACTCTGGCAACAATTGGAAGTGCACTCTCTGAAGGGACTGCAAGAGAGAGCTTCCTGACTGTGGTCCCAGGGCTAGTTAAGTTAGGAAAACAGCTGGAATACGGGTAAACTCTCCCCCACTTGACTTCCGATACATTGACAAAGAGAGTTACACCCTCCAGGCACTGAAAGACACTCTTCTCAGGAGTCTCTGTAACCCAAGAATAAAGGCCTGACTCCATAGAAATAAGTCTGGGGTGGGGAGTCCCTCATGAAAAACCCCAGCCAGATGGCCTGGCCCTGCGGTCCACCTGCCTCACAGGGCTCCCAGTCAGCTCATCTGCTCCTCGCTCCCCGGCTCAGCTGAGGATCCTGAGACTTACATAGTCTAACTGCATCCTCGCCTTCCTAGTAGGAAGTCGGTAGATGGTGCCTAAGCCTAAGTAACCAAGAAGCAGCAAATTGGTATCTTATTTAGAATTTTTTTTTAATCAGGCCTGAAAGCAATCAATTTGAGAGCAGGAAACTACATGACTCTCTCAATTATATGCATGGGCCAGTTGCAGTGACTCATACCTGTAATCCCAGCAATTTGGGAGGCCACAGTGGAAAGGTCACTTGAAGCCCAGTGTTTGAGACCAGCCTGGCCAACATAGCAAGACCCTATCTCTAAAAAAAATTTTTTAGTGTTTAATTAACTGGGCATGATGGTTTACACATGAAGTCCTAGAAACTTGGGAGGTGGGAGCAGGAAGACGACTTAAACCCAGGAATAGGAGGCCGCAATGAGCTATGACTGTGCCACTGCACTCTAGCCTAGCTGATAGAGCAAAGCCTTGTCTCAAAAACTAATAATGGTAATTATATACAGGTATCAGCTTGACAGAAATAAAAACTAAATTTAAAATTATGGTAGTTGGCTCGGCACCTGTGGCTCAAGCGGCTAAGGCGCCAGCCACATACACCTAAGGTGGCGGGTTCAAATCCCCAGCCTGGGCCTGCCAAACAACAATGGATGGCTACAACCAAAAAATGGCCAGGTGTTGTGGCGGGCACCTGTAGTCCCAGCTACTTGGGAGGCTGAGGCAGGAGACTTGCTTGAGCCCAGGAGTTGGAGGTTGCTGTGAGCGTGATGCCATGGCACTCTACCCAGGGGGATAGTTTGAGGCTCCATCTCAAAAATAAAATAAAATAAAATAAAAAAATAAAATAAAATTATGGTAGTTGATTACACAGTTCTCATTGTAAAAACAAGCTTTAAAAAGAATAAGAGAGACCTGCTAATTTTATTTGATCGATTTCCCAAACTTAGTCTTTTATAACTGATTTTTCATGTAGATCCTCCACGCCCTCATGAGTGTCTGCTATTTTAAGGCTACCTAGCTGTGGGAATTGTCATTCTGGACCACCCCATCCTACATTATTATATCAACTGCAGTAGCTTAAAGTGTACCTGCATCCTGATTAAATATAAATTATGTGTGGTATAAAACTAAGAGGGTCTTTAGAATTTTGCTTTTTAAATTACTATTGCTTCAGGGGACTCATCTACTTTATGATCTACTTGTTAGCCTTCTATAAATTTTCTGTATTTGATTGTACACTAAAACTGTTTTGAAACTACCTGAAGAAATTCACATGAGCTAATAACTAATGTTATCTTTCTCAGTTAAGAATATAAGTTTGCCGATTGACTATTATTTTTATGAAACATTAATTGTGTTGCATTAAAATTCAGCACTATTCTTGAGTAAGTCCTGAGGAAAGCATCAAGACAGGGAAGAAGTCTGAATTTTTAATAAGCCAATATATTTTGGAAGAATTCTGAATAGAATTGACTACATTAAGAATTTAAAAGTTTTAATTACATTAGGATTTTACCTTAAGAGGTATTACGAGAATCAGGGGGAACTGTGAAATTATCTTTCCCTGGCTGGAATATTTCATCTCTCTGCCTCAGATTCCTTTCCATCATCTGTTGGTGCCTTACACCTTTGCTTCTGGTGGGATCCTATCTGTAATTCTTACAGGCTGAACTCTTACAGTCTGCTGGCAGTGGAGGCAAGGTGGGGATCCAATTCAGAGGCAGTATCTTGATTTCTCTGGAGATTCGCACCTTGCTCTGACCACCCCATGTGAACTCAGTCTCTGCTGTGAGCACTGAATAATGATTTTCTGTCATTTGTCACAGTTAATTCATCCTACTTGATTGTTTCAAATTAGCTCTACTGACTTGACTGTTGCTGATCTTCTACTCTCTAAGCCTAAATCTTGAGTCTTAAAACATAAGTAACAATCAAGCTTCAGGAATACAAGGTGTAAATCAGTGGCATAGTCTAAGAGTTACAAGCTGTCACTTTCTTTCTTTAAATGGGTTGTGTTGTGGTCATGCATCACTTCCTCATAATAACAGTAAATGTTTACGGGGGAATTCTACCGTTTACCTTTTTGTTCACAAACACTATAGTCTAGTCATTGTTCTAGTTTGGGGGAAGGTCCCTAATCTTATAGAATTTTTTTCTTGAAAGAGGCAATACAAGCAATAAACTAGTGAACAAATGAATGTAGTTAAACAAGTAAACAATAAATGTATACCATCTCCCATTTTAAAAAAAATTCAGATAGTCATAGTATATAAGAAATAAAACTGGATGTTTTAGGAATAAAAAGCATCATAAGTACACCTGTGTGCTGGAATCCAGTTTAATAAAAAATAATTTAAAAATAAAATAAAATACAGTGTCAGGAGGTTTGGAGGTCCTTCTTTAGTTTGGGTGATTGAGTTTCTCTGAGAAGGTGACTCTTGAAATAAAGGTGAATAAGTGGCTGAGCAAAGATCTGGGGACAGTGCTCCGTGCAGAGCCAGGAGGAAGGGCCTGAGTCAGTTACAGCCACCTGAGAATGATAATGATGGTGGTGACCAATGCTGATGACAGCAGCCATGGAAATAGTGAGGAGGAGAAGGAGGATGTTGACGGTGGTGGTAGGAATGATGGAAACGGTGGTGAGGACAGCAACAGTAGCAGAGATGGTGATGACGATGGTAGTGGTGGTCGTAAGACCCTTCTTTTATAAATGAAAACTAAAAAAAAACTGAATAAAATGCCGATGGTCACATGCTTAGTATAATATATAGCCCTCTGATTCAAAATCTGTAGTGACAATGAGATTTCAAACCCTGAGGTTTGCCCTTTTTGTGATTGTAACAGAGACGCTCTTAGAGAGTCGGCACATCTTTACAGAAATCCCCTCATTTCAAAACTCTTCTTTCAGCACTCCCCAAACTACAGGAGCTAATGTCATGGGAAAGGGCCCCGACAGGTCGTCTTGGTATCAAGGGGCTCTTGTCTGGTTCTGGTGACCTGCACAGCTCAGTGACATTGTTTCACTCCACTGATTGACACGGATGGACCAACTCTAAAGACTTGATTTAAGCGTCTCTCTTACTGCCCTTGGCGACACTTACTTTGGTACCACCCAGCCCACTAACTCTTCACCCACTCAGCCTCCACGCCAGTGACCCTCACGCTCTACCCATCACCACACTCATGTTCTCACTGCCTTCTTTCAACCAGAGTGTTTCCACGCAGCTTCACGTCATGCTCTGACACTCCCTCTCAGCTAACTCAGACCTTGACCAGCCCTGTAATTGCTCTTCTCCTGTCCTTTGGCTGAGAAGCTACCATATTGGAGAAAATCACATAACCCTGGGCCTCATCTACCTTTAAATTCATGACCAGATGTCTCAAACGGGTCCTCACTCTCTTGAGTACTTCCTGGCACCCAGAGCCCTCTTGTCCTCCATACAAGAGTAGTCAGCTCCTTTCTACTATGGCAAATTTTCTCTTCTTTATGAGATTACTTGTTTGCTTTTTTCTCCACCATTTGTGTGAGTATTTAAGCATGATCCAATATCTCCCATTAAAAGACGGGGAGAAGCACCTTCTGGTTTACCTCTCCCATCTCCATTCGTTCAGCTTGTGCCTACCTAACTCTCTGTTCCCCATCATAGGAAAACTTCTCAAAGCAATGGTCTCCTTCCACAGTCTCACATCATCCTAATTCATTCCCACCAAGCTTCCATTCTCACTTTGCACTGGAACTGCTGTCACCGTTGTCGCCGAATTCCAAGTCCTCACCATGCGGATTCAGCAGCATCTCCTGTGCACCCCCTCTCTCCACCTCACAGTAGTATCCCGTGCAGGTGACCAGCCTCCTTGAGACTTTCCCCTCCTGCTTTCTGAGACCTGCACTCTCCTGGTTTTCTCCTCTCTCCTGGAAAACCCCTCCTAGCCTCCTTGCTGGTTTCTCTTCTCTGATGTACATTTGGAGTCATTCCAGGACTCAGCGCTGGGTTTGAGTTGTTTTCAGATTGCCCTGAATGGTCTGGCTCACTGCTGTATCTTCAGATCCCCCCTCTGTGTCGCTCATGCCCTTCTGGGTTTGCTTCCTGATCTCTCCCCAACTCCAGGCTCACGCAAGAAGCATCTTTAACATTTTCACTCACTCGCCTGAGCATCGTCCCAAACTTAGCGCAGCCAAAACAGAACTTTGGTGTCATTGAAAAGAACATTATTTCTCTTCCACAATCCCTGTCTCAGTGAACTGGCACCTTGCTCTCACTTGCTGACTGCTCTGTGTATGGCATTCCTGATTTTGCTCTTTCTTTTTTTTTTTTTTTTTTAGACAGAGTCTCACTTTGTCACCCTCGGTAGAGTGCCATGGCATCATAGCTCACAGCAACCTTAAACTCTTGGGCTCAAATAATTCTCTTGCCTCAGCCTCCCAAGTAGCTGGGGCTACAGGCACCTGCCACAACACCTAGCTATTTTTACAGATGGGGGACTCACTCTGGCTCAGAACTGGTCTTGAACCCTTGAGCTCAGGCAGTCCACACACCTCAAAACTTCATCCAGTCCCTCAGCAAATCCTATCAGTTCTACTTCTAAGATATTTTGAGTCCATACATTTTCTTAATCCTGATCCCTGCCTGTTTGTTACACACTTCACTATTTCCCAGCTGCCCTGGTCTCTCTGTCCCTCCCACACAGCAGACTTGTCCGTGCCTCATTCTTGGTACCAGCCAGTTGTACCACAAAGAGGGTCCTCATGTCTTGCTTTTGTTAGAACTTTTGTCTCCATCAGGTCTCAACTCAGATGTCCCATAGAAAAGATTTCCCTGACCATTTCATCTAAAATAACCAGCTACACTCTGTCCTATCCCTCCTTTCTCTTTTCTTCACTATCCCTGTAAGGATCAGAAGTCTTTGGTCATAGATTGACTTTCTCGTGTGTGATCTGTCTTCCCACCAGAATGTGTGGAAAGGAGCTCATCCGACTCGGCCTGGGCACTGCGCAGTCTGATTCCTTGTGACACTCGGTAAATATTTATTGTAAAATGAATAGAGATGAATGGAAGAAAAGTGGAATACTTCAACATCAGCATTGAATTGAGCTCAAAAATCAATGTGAGAATTTTTCCTAAAATGAGGGAAGGTAGCGTAGATGTATTAAAATGAATCAAATGCCGTTTTGAACGGATACGTTCATATAATTTCTCTAGTCTCTTGCAACTAAAATTTATAACCATAGCAAATGTAATATTTAGTATTCCATAATTAAGTCATCTGATTTTTAATTAATGAATCAACTTAACTCATTAGAATGTAAGCCCTTAAGCAAATTCTTGTCTTTTATCAAAACCCCCTTCTTGCCTCCCTTTTCTTCAACTTTAATTTCCTCATGTTTTTTAAGCTCTCTCAGCCTCAGTTCTCTCATCTTTGAACTCGATGACTTCCGGTTTTCAAATTCTCTGATGCCGCCTTCACATCACCGTCACGCAGATGTGTTCCTCGGGCGTTTGCTCGGCTCTGTAATTTTCCCGCATTTTCATTTGTGCATTTTGCATAATTGAGATAGAGCCACGGCTGTGACTGCAACCCCAGCTGTACGTCCCCAGGGAGCTGAGCGTATAAACAAAACAGCTGCCTCATAAAAACTGCTATTCCTATTGATAAATTATACATATAATCTGGGGTTGTAAAGGAATAAAGTAAAACTTTATGGTAGCAATTTATAAATAATGCTCTATAAACAGAAATTATCACTGCAGGTAGAGAAAACAGGACTTGAAGGTCCTGGGTGATGTTCTGTAAGCCCAGCATGGTTTCGGCTGCCACCTGAAGCCCATCTCACTTCAGCAAGGAGCTGTGTCATCATTTGCTTGAACCAGTAAGAGTCTGCCCCAGGGACAAGATAACAAACCTTCAGAGGAGGTACCGGCCAGAACCACTCTGAAAGGGAAGTGACCCTTGCTTCCACCCAAAAAGCATATGCCCATAAACTACAGCACACAGCACCAAAATAAAGATAGTTTGATCAAGTTAAAACATGTTTTAAATGAAGTCATTCTTTTTCCTTTTGTAAGACCTTTATAATTCTTTCCGTATCACCTGTTATGTAAAAGTGGCTGGGTTCTGCAGCCTCACCCAGAATGAAGGGTGAAATGGAACAATCAGCTACTCAAAGGAGTCCCCAGAAAGCTGTGTGCTCTCAAATTTAACAAAGGCCAGGAGGGAAATGTGTGTTTTCAGAAACCCTAAATACTTTGTTCAGTTCTCCATGTTATTATACATGTGTCAGCCTCATTTTTAAGCAAAACAATTTTTTATTATACTACGTCACCTAAGTTTGTTGTTAAAGAGAATGGGAATTTTTATTTAAGTTTTATGTGAAAGTCCAGATGTATTTATGCAGACCCCAAGTCTTCTCGGTATTCTGTCACCTTAATTTGACCACGAGGTGGTTAATACTGGGTATATAGTCAGAAGGCATTGTGTCCGTCACGTACGGTTGGGAGATTTGAGCTCATCACTCACCCTTTCTGGGTCTATTTTATCATTTTCAGAAAGTATCATCAGCATCCTGATCTGCCCACACCTCACAAGGTTGTTCCGATGAAATGAGATGATGCCAGAGGAAAGTGCATGATATACACATGAAAAAAAAGTCCAATTTTATAAACAGAAAGGGCTGTATCCCTGGTATCCACTCAACTCATTAATTAAGACAGATTGATTTAATAAAGTTTTATTGAGTGCCTACTAAGTGCCAAGCACTTCCTGAAGCACTGGGAGTTCACAAATGAATTGAATAGAAAATAGATTAATGGGGACGGTGGCTGTGGCTCAAGGAGTAGGGCACTGGCCCCATATACCAGAGGTGAGGGGTTCAAACCTGGCCTTGGCCAAAAACTGCAAAAAAAAAAAAAGAAAAGAAAAGAAAATAGATTAATGGTTGCCTAGGCCTAGGGACAGGAATGGGAGTGAAGGCAAATGAGCACGAAACTTCTTGGGGTTTTTTGTTTTTTATATTTTTAGAGACGAGGTCTTGCTTTGTTGGCCAGGCTGGAGGGCAGTGGCACTATCATAGCTCACTGCAGCTTTGAACTCCGGACTCAAGCAATCCTCCTGCTTCAGCCTCCCAAGTAGCTGTGGCTACAAGCACAAGCCACCATACCAAGCTCAAGCATGGGACTTCTACTAGGGGTGATATAAACAACTTAAAATAAGATTGTGGTAAAAGTTGTATAATTCTGTGAATTTCCTAATAATGATGGACTTGCATGTTCAAAACAGGTGAATTTTATGGTATGTGTATTATACCTTGATAAAGCTTTTTTTAAAAAAATGACATAGTCCCTTCTCTAAAGAAGGGACTTACAGTCTTATGGGGGGAAAAGTGAACTGTGAGCGAAAGAATGGTGTAGTCCACTAGAGAGTATGGATGCTGCGGGATCACGGGAGGACATATTGAAACTTCAAGCGATACAGATAAACACTAAAATGCTTTTAACATTAGTGATACTGTTGCAAACCCCAAAGAGATTTCATGCTCTATTAAGAAACATAAAATATCTAAAATTTGCAAAAGCTATTAACTCTTGTAGTGAATGTGGCATGTAGTAGACCAAAGGTTAGGAAACGATGTCTGGAAACATGACCAGAATGGTCGATTTTGTGTTCACTGAGCATCCCAGCTCCCACAGCGCTGTCTGGATCACAGGTGGAAGCTGGCTGAGGATGGATGGCCAAACCTGGCGCACTCAGCTGCTTGCACCCAGGCCCTCGGGGACACTGGCTGGCTGGGATCCTAACTCATCACAGAGCGGCCAGAGTGGAGACTGCAGACACCCACTCGGGTCCACTTGGGAGGAACGAGTCTGCAGTTCCAGTTCAGGCTTTCTATTTCCAGAGACATTTTTCTGCTTTCAGGAAATGTAAAGGATACCCTTGTTCCAGGTTTGAAGTTGGACCCCGACTCTTCCAAGCTTCCTCTATTTCCAGCAATTGTCCTAGTTGATAGTCCTGACCCTCCAAACTTCGTGGAGAAGCATCTCTCCACTAAGCGCCTGGCTCCCAGAGCAGGCACGGGATATGATCTTCTTCTACCCTGATCTGTACACCTCAAAAAAGAGCTGCCTCATCTGTGGCCTCCCCCTGATGAATTCATGCATTCTTTCATTCACTTAGCAAATATTCGTCAGGCCTTGTCATCTCCTTAAATTTGACCCCAGCCTGTGCAATCAGACAGCGTCTCTGGTCCTAAGCCCCACAAAGCCACATCCATTTCTCCCAGCTGAGCCTCTGGATTTGGCCCCTGGCCACCCCATGAGCGTGTGTTCCCTTAGCAAAGAACAGGTATTTCTTTATTTTCACCTGTATAGAAGATGAGCAAAATGTAAAAGTGAGGAGAAAGTTTAGTTATTCTTTTTTATTATTTCTTATAGTGTAACTGTATACATTAATGCAATCATGGGGGGAGGAGAAAGTTTAATAGCAACCGTCGTTCACTGACTGATTTTCACAGGTCTATAACTAGACGTGAAAGTGGCCTGGGAAAGAGGTTTACTCTCCCTGGTGTCTTTCTCTCCAAGTAATTTTAAGGTTTGAAAGAAATATTCATTTTTCCTAAATTGCTTCTCTGAGCCTCAGTTTTCTTTCTCTCTTATAAAATGAAGGTGTTGGACTCACAACCTCCAAGGCCTCTTTAAGCTTGAACATGCTTTGGTACTCTGAGTCAAAATTCAGCCCTTAGTTTCACAGGGAGAAGTGGAGGTTTAGGCTCGGCGTCTGTGGCTCAAGTGGCTAACCGCCAGCCATGTACACCCCAGGTGGCAGGTTCAAATCCAGCCCGGGCCCGCCAAACAGCAATGACGGCTGCAACCAAAAAATAGCCAGGTGTGGCAGGTGCCTGTAGTCCCAGCTACTTGGGAGGCTGAGGCAGGAGACTCGCTTGAGCCTAGGAGTTGAAGGTTGCTGTGAGCTGTGATGCTATGGCACTCTACCCAGGGGGACAACTTGAGGCTCTGTCTCAAAAAAAAAAAAAAAAAAGAAGTGGAGGCTTAAAGTAGAACTAAATGAAGCAGACTGTGCCCCAAAATAAGACTTAATAATTTCTTTTTTTGAGACAGAGTCACTATGTCAGCCTCAGTAGAGTACTGTGGTGTCACAGCTCACAGCAACCTCAAACTCTTGGGCTTAAGCAGTTCTCTTGCCTCAGCCTCCCAAGAAGCTGGGACTACAGGTGCCCACACAACACTCGGCTATTTTTGTTGTTGTTCTTGTTGTTGCAGTTGCCGTTGTTGTTTTTTAGCTGGCCCAGGCTGGGTTCAAACCTGCCAGCCTTGGTGTATGTGGCCTGCGCCGTAACCACTGTGCAATGGGTGCCAAGCCAAGACTTAATAATTTGACGACATCTACCAAAGAAAACATTTTATCAAACTGAATTGTTATGTATTACTATTTTAGGGGTATCATTTCAGTCAAATTATTGAAATTTGCACAGGGACCTTTTTGCTTAGCTCTGATAATCATTTTTATGCGTAGGACAGCTGTTGCCTGATCTGGCCTGAATCTTATCTGATGGGGAAGTGTCTCCCAAGCCCTACTCATGCCTGGGCAGGGGGTAGTACACGCTGATCATATCACATAAAGCAGGCTTCCTCAACCTACGGCCCGCAGACCACATGCAGCCCACCTAGGACATTTATTTGGCCTGCTGGGTGTTTTTGCCACCCCTGCCTGTCCTGCTTAGCAGCCTACTTGTCCTGGGGCCTGCAGTCTGGCCCTCCAAGGGTCTGAGGGACGGTGAACTGGCCCCCTGTTTAAAAGTTTGAGGACCCCTACGTAGAAGGCCCCTCATATCTTGCTTTTGTTAGAAATGTCTTCTCCATTCAAGCCTCATCTCAGATGTCCCTTCCATAGAAAATATTTTTTCTCAGATGTTCAATGCGGTGCCACAGGGATTCTAAGATGACCTGGAATGACGGCAGTCAGGGCAGTGTCTAGAACAAAAATGACCTGTTTAATTAGCCAAAAAGGGAATCACTTCAGCTTTGGTCTGCATCGAAGTGTATAAGCCTATTTGGCTGATTTCAGGAAGAAAAATCATTGTAATTGTTAATGGAAATTAACCTTTTCAGCGTTTCAGCCTTTTACTTTGTGGTGCAGTTGGCAGATTTGGCTGGGTTTCACAGGCTGTTTAAACTTACAAGGATAAACTGTTCTGAGAGAATTTTGGAAATTAGATAAGCGATTTGTTTTTTATCCTTTTCATGGAAATTAAGATCATACCATTGCTGCAACTAAAGAGGCAATTCAGCATTAAAGCAAGCATAATTTCTACTTAAATACAGCATGCACTTGTTAATAATACATGCTATTGTCTCACAGTATTAGTTTTAATTAAATGTGTGGTTGAACCATTTTTCAAAGGCACTAACCTTGTATACAGGCACTGAAAGGTGATCTGGCCCTTCCTGTGCCGGGTAGAATCTGCAGAAATACATCCTGAACCCCTAGCTATTGTTGAGAATCCATCACCTCTGGGGGCAGGAGGGGGGATTAAACATAAAATACATGTTAATGTCAAACGAAGACAGAGCAGGTCTCACAGAGGTGAAGTTTATTTTTAGTGACGAATATAATTTTTGAAGACTAAATTATAGAAAATACCAATCATTTTCTAGTGTGTTGGCTCTTAAAATTAGGCATCTGGGTTAATAATAGCACATTTTCATTAATAACCTGCAGGAACACCTGTACTTATTCATCAAAAGACTTCAAAATGATATTCCAGTCAAAGAGTATCAAATTATCATTTGAAGATTATTGAATAAAATTTAGGAATAGTTCATTCCTAAGAGTGAGTTAAATACCTTGCAATATATTCATCGGCAGAGATAAAATGACGTGGAGGGTTCGGTGCCCGTAGCTCAGTGGTTAAGAAGCTGGCCACATACACTGGGGCTGGAGAGTTCAAACCCACCCTGGGCCTGGTAAACAACATTGACAACTGCAACAAAAAAGTAGCTAAGCGTTGTAGCAGGTGCCTGTAGTCCCAGCTACTTGGGAGGCTGAGGCAAGAGAATCACTTAAGCCCAAGAGTTTGAAGTTGCTGTGAGCTGTGATGGCACAGAACTCTCCTGTGTCTCAAAAAACAAAAAAATAGCATAAAGGTTAAGAGCACAACATCTGGAGATAGACTGCCTGGGTTCCAGTGTTAGTTTCAATACCTGCTAGCTATGTGGTCTTGATTCAATTAATTTTCTGTGCCTCATGTTCCTCACCTGTGAAATGGGAATAATAATACTGATACATCATGATTGCTAACATTTACACAGCTCCTGCTTTGCACCAGGCACTGTTCTAAGAAAGCAAGCAAGTGAGGGAGGGAGACAGAGAAACAGAGAGAATGATCGATATTATTAATACCTGGTACTATTCTAGGATCAATTGTACATTTAATCTTCTCTGAAGCAAGTGCTCTACAGGTAAGGAAACTGGGGAACCAAGAAGGTAAACAGCTTGCCCAGCGAAGTATCAGAGCCTGAATTTAAATCCATAATGTCCAGCTCCCAAAGCCTGTCCTCAAATGCTACCCGGCAATGCCTACTGCACGTGTCCAAGGAGCTCTGTTGTTTAGTGGGATGATATAGATAAACAAAAGAAGGCATCACACATTTTTGGTTTCTAGTAAGTTCACATACCAGAGTGTGAAGCAATCAAGATCAATTTTTTTTATATTGAAAAATAAATATATTTCAGGTTATCATTTTTGCAGTGGTAAATATTTAGGGACATTGGTAGGAAAAATAATACATTCTGCCAATATACAAGTCAGTTACAGCGTGAACATCATTTAACAGAAGTTAAATTAAGATGAGTAATAGTTTTGGGGTTTTTTGGATTTTTTTTATTTTTTTATTAAATCGTAGCTGTGTACATTAATGCAATTATAGGGTACAATGTGCTGGTTTTATATACAATTTGAAATGCTTTCATCAAACTGGTTAACATAGCCTTCACTTCATTTTCTTAGTTACTGTGTTAAGACATTTATATTTTACTTAGTAGATTTAACATGTACCCTTGTAAAATGCGCCATAGGTGTGATCCCGCCAATTACCCTCCCGCCACCCATCCTCCTCCTCCTCTTTCCCCTTCATCTTGGGCTATAGTTAGGTTATAGCTTTCATATGGAAGTGTGGGTGCTTATATATTGGTTTCACAGTAGGGCTGAGTTTCATTTTTTTCTACAAATACGTACTGAACACACATTACATGCCTAGCGCTGTTCCTGGACCTATTTTAAGGCATCTGTCAGAAAACAAGACAGACAAGGTCTTGTCTTTCACATAGTTTATTTCCTAGTGAATCATTTGGTCATGAACTCAGCTCAAATTTGTCTTTAATCCTTGGAAACAATGTCACAACTAAAACTAAAATCTTGTGTTGTTAAGTACTTGGGACATTAGCACAGAGATGCCACAGCCCTCCATGCCACTGTCTTTTCCTCACACATTTAAGAAAACTTATCAGAGCAGATCTCCAAAGAGCCTGCCCCCCACCTGTGCCAGGCTGCCCCCCCACCTGTGTCCGCCTGCCCCCAACCTGTGCCCACCTGCCCCCCACCTGTGCCCGCCTGCCTCCCCCCAGCAGCTGGGGGACAGAGCAGAGGCACTCTAGGACCTCTGAGAACTGCGTCCATAAGTAAAGCTCTTTCACAAAGGATGCACTGACCATGGTTTTCTTCCCTGGAACATCAGTGGATGTTTCGCAAGCTGCCACTCTCCTCATTACTCCGTGGTTAAAGCCCTCAGAGTTCTAAAACAGCAGCTGAGCCTTTCAAATTCCTGAGAGCAGAATTTGACCCTCCTTCCTCCCTTATGTTGTTTTCTCTTGCTCTTGTCCTTTTGAAAAGAATTTTCATACTCTGCTACTATCAGTATTATGTGAAATAATTATATTAGTGAAGGTTTGTTGTTTTTTTTTATTTTACTTTTCATTGTTTTGTTGTTGTTGTTCAGCTGACCCAGGCTGGGCTCAAACCCACCAGCCTCAGTACATGTGGCCGGCGCTGTAACCACTGTGCCACAGGCCCCAAGCCTAATGAAGGATTTTTTTTTTTTTTATTGGATGGTAACTATGTACATTAATGCACTTCTGGGGTACGGTGTGGGGTTGTCACACACAATCCGAAATACTTCCATCAAACTGGTTAACATAGCCTTCATGTCATTCTCTTAGTTATTGTTCTAAAACGTTCACATTCTACTCTGAGAAAGATTCACTTGTACCCTTGTAAGAAAAACCTCCAAAGTGATCCCTCCAATCCCCCTCCCTCCACCCATTCCCCCCTCCCCTCTCCCTCCCCCGTGAAGGTTTTTTTATATCAGATTATATCCTTTAAGTATCAAAGGAGAAAGAATTCATCATTAAACAATATGATTTAAGATGCTTTTTTAGTCATTTTATTATTTTATGAGAAAATGGGCTTATAAAACTTTTAATTTTATTTTCATTGAAAGAAGATAATTGTATTTATTGGGGGAGAACACGTAGGCAGACACTGAGGAACGATTGTACCACGCAAATGGTGGCATCTGAGTTTCCTCACTCTGCCATTCCGATGATCTATTCTTAAAAGATTAAAGAGGGAAAAAAATGTACTTCTGTTGACCACTCATAAATTTAGCATATTTAATCTCATTTAATTCTCACAAGATTCTGGAAGTACATATATCTAGCCCCCATTTAATCAAGTGAAAATTGATTAAATTTCAATCAAGCTCCAAGTTCACTGAGGCAGCAGAGCCAGGACTAGACCAGCTGGGTCCAAAGGTCATGTCCTTCCTATGAAACCACAGCATTTCACCTCATCAGAGGTTGTACAGATGTCCGTAAGACCTCCGTCCGCTCTTTGAGAGAAACGGTTCTGAACAGTCTTTTGTAGAACCTGTTGTGAAATATGTCACATAAATATTAGCATGAACACACTGCCATGTGTCATGTACTTCCGCAAAAAAGCCATTGAATTGGTAGCCATTCACAACCACTTTAAAGCAATTATACTTCTCAGATGAAGTGCTACATTTTAGCAAATTATTTGGTGATTCCATTAAAAGTAATAAAGATGTTGTAATTGGCATTAGATGGGCACCTTTCCCTATTCATTTTATGACACACCTTTTAAACTTGTCATCATCATCATGTAATATTTACTACACATGCTATTCCCGGTAAAGCAGTGTTCGGACTGGAAAACCCAGCTGAGACACAAGCAAAGCTCATTGCCTACTTAATAGTCACAAGCCATTATTAACTGCTATTTAAATGTTATGTTCTTATATACCAGTTAGGAAAATCTTTGTATTCATTTGCAGAAAAATGGGCAAAAATCAAAAGCCTGTAAGTGTTCTTGTACAATATTGAATTTGACTGTTTTTTCTAAGAAACCAAACGTGCGTTTGTTTCTTTTCTTCTTCATCATCTATTAAACCTAACAGAAAAAGCGAGGATGAAAGGAAATAAGTCTGGACTTATTTACATACTAGTACAGTGCCAGATCTTGCCATCAATTGTATCTTGACTCTAGAATAAATTATATCCAGAAATCTTAAAGTATTTCAAATATATGTATCCCATTTGCAACATGAGGAACAGGGAAATTCCTTTCTCTCATTTTCCCCATATGAAAATAAAGCCCGGCAAGGTGGCACCTTGAGGTGCCCAGTGGATAACCACGACTAGTCCTCAGACTCTGAACCTGATGGTCTTCCCATTGGACAGTTGGACTGCTCTTCATATCCCTAAGCTTTTCACTTTTAGTTTTCTGTTAGTGATTATTTTTGCCATATCCCTAGAAGACTTGACCGTCACAGTAGCCTTTGAACCTCAGTATTAACTGGAACTGTATTAGCAAGCTGGCAGGGCCGTGCATGTAGGCTTTCATGGGTAATAGTCAATAATGATGATGTCCAGAGAAAAAAAATCTGCTAGTGTTGAAACTAATATATATGCTTCACTTGGCATGCTATTTCTCCCCAGCTTTGAACTTGAAGTTTTTTCTACACTGGGAACCTAAGGTCAGGCAGTTTTTAATTTACTCTTTTGATGCTAAGTTGGGAGGGAAAGTTTGGAATATTTAAAGTTATCATCATCCAAAAGTATTTATTACACACTGTGCTTCATAGAAGAGGGGCAGGATTTGGACTAATAAACATAACGGCAATACAAGCGAGACTTTTTACTTAATAGGTCATGAACCATTTTAACCACCATGAAGATGTTACGTAGGTTCTACTGGCTTGGACTATCTAAAGGTCAGTGGAACATCTGTAATGAAACACCAGTGCAAGTGTCAAACGTTTCTCACTCTTAGTATACCGTCTTAATAAATATAATTGTACCACATCCAGGGACATTACCCTGTTTATCTTTCTGTATTTCAAAAGGAAAAAGAAAATGTGATTTGTCTTATGAAGAGGCCTCATGGACTGCATCTGTATCTCTGTCCACAATGGCCATGTTCATTCTGTCAAATATTAAATAATAAGGCCGGGCATGGTGGCTCATGCATGTAATCCCAGCACTCTGGGAGGCTGAGGCAGGTGGGTTGCCTGAGCTCACTAGTTCAACACCAGCCTGAGCAAGAGCAAGACCCTATCTCTAAAATTAGCCAGGTGTTGTGGTGGGCACCTGTAGTCCGAGCTACTTGGAAGGCTGAGACAAGAGAATCACTTGAGCCCCGGAGTTTGAGGTTGCTGTGAGCTGTGATGCTACGGCACTGTACCAAGGGCGACAGAGTGAGACTGTCTCAAAAATATATATATTAAATAATAAGATGTATTATTACAGCCAGTCTTATCTATTTGTAAAGTGACACAAAGATAGTTTATAGTTCATTTTGTTTTATAATAGAATGATTTTACAGGAATGTTGGCTTCTGTACAATTTAGATTCAGTAAAAATATAAACAACCATTAAAAAAAACAAGTTTCATAAAAGTCTTAAGGACCCAATTATACAATGTTACGAAGAGGAACCAGCATGCTGGGGTTTTCCAAAAACACCCAAAGTCAATCAATGTAGCACCACATCCATTTAAGAAGCAATTATCAACTTTTTCTACCAAGTCAAGGTCAAATTTCATGGTGGCCAAACTCTTAATTTTAAAATAATTGCTGGACTAAACTTTGATTAACAAGACCACAGATTTGAAGAAAATGTGTTAAGGTTCCTTGAGGTCATTCTTATAATAGTAAAAAAGAAAAAAGAAAAAGAACGAAAGATATGTATTGGCTTCACAAAGGGCCAAGACCTTTTTAAAACCAGCTTGGCTTACAAATTCGACTGACCCGTTGTTACGATACCTCGCGGTGAAGAACCACAAGAACAACTTGTTCTGAATCTTCTGGCTGACTCTCCAAGCACAGCAAGCCCTGAGCAACTTCTGTGATTAGAGGAGACACTGTTTTACTGAGCGTGGGCTCCCTTGCTCTGATGGAATGGATACTTTTTTTTTCCTTTTTATTAGATTTATGGTCAGTATTAATTTTTCCTCTCAAGGTATGTATTATGAAAAAAAGAGAAAGTGGAGGTTGATTTTATACCATCTTTCTATACTTAAATCTGCCTCCCCCAGTAATGTATATTTTCATCTTTTTTGAAAACTAGTTCCTCAGGTTAGTATCTGGATTTCAGTTACTTGTCATCCTAATAGGTAAACATATGCCAACTGTTTGTTTTAGTTTTCTTTAAATAGATTCAGAAAAGGGAGTCTGAAAGGGCTAAAGTTGTGTGAAAAGAAGATGATTTTACATATGATGACTTTCAAGGTCAATGTTAATAACATTATCTTCTCGAAATTCCACAGAGAGAATAGAAGCAGACTTGTACACCAAAGGAAATTTTAAACAGCAAACAGAATGTGCACTATCCTGTTTCTTAAAGCCTCTTCTCCCCCTGCAAAATGCTGTCTTTTTTACTGTTTTTTTTTTTACTCTTTTTTTTTTGGTTAGTATTATTATTGGCTCAAAAATCAGAGTCATGTTTCTTGATTGTCAATGTTCAGATATACTTAAACTCATTCAGAAAACAGCAGAAAGAAACCTTTTTTTTTT
>NW_003852430.1:16094354-16136150 GCF_000181295.1 Otolemur garnettii
AGATTATCTGCCTGCGCGGTCTCATATGAAATGTGAACAGTGGAAGTTTTCTTTCCTCTCCTGGGGCTACTGTGGCTCTTGGCTTTCATAGTGTAGAACCAAGTGTGCAAAGTAGCATCACACGGGGCAAACAGCATTTTCAACCATGTTAAATGGAGCAGGACTTTGGGGGCCACCACAGGTGGGGGATGGAGCAGCCTCCCCGCTGCAGTGAGAGGCAAGGACAGTTGTATATATATATTCTTGCACTTTGGGGTCTATTTCTTTAAAATAGATTGTGAGATATCGACATCAATCAGTGCAATATCTTTCTGATTCTATACTCCACATGCCCATTGTAGTGTCCATATCGCAAACTTTATAGTAAATTTTTAACTACTTTAGTGTAGCCTTAGAAGTATTCATATCACACTTGTTTTCATGTATACACCAAATAAATATTATTAATATTTATTTTTATTCAGTTTTGAAACTTTTGCTTAATGGAATATGAGTGGACCTTTCTGCCATGATCAATAAAATCATTCTTTCTCATAAATCACAGTGGGAATTAAACTAGCTGTTACTCCCATCATAGTTACACTGAGAGGCAAGAGTAATATTTCCCTCACTGGTCTCTTCTCCCAATAAACTAAATTTATTTTTTAATGCTTATCAATTTATACCATATTTCATCATGAAAGAACAAAACTTCCTCCCTTTTTTTCCAAAATGTTTTTTCCCCTCTCAAATGGCTTCTTAATTAAAACTCGCTTGCACAATCTTTTTATTCAGAACTCTCTAACTTTTTCACATTCCCAAAAGAGATGCAGAAAATTTGCTTTTGTTCTTTTAGGAGGAAAATTAGAATATGACAGAAATGTCTCTTGAATTATTTTCCAGCAAGGATCTTGGTAAGCCTCATTTCTAAAAATCAGAAATAGATAGCTAAGAAAGACTAAGAATTGTGCACTCAGAATCCATAAAAAACACATAAAAAAAGAAACCAAAGACCACTAGAAGTTTCATCCCTTACTGCTTTTCTAAAATCTGTCTTGATAGCAGTTTGTAATAATAACTGGCAGAGTATTCAATATCACGTCTTCATGACATACCACTAGCAGCCAATCTTGGTAAACAGTCTGATTAAAAGATTATCTGTCACCAGGATTTCATCATCCTCTAGACTGATTCACTTGTTTGGAATCAGGGCACAGTCTGAAGTCACTGAATGGAGTTGATGAGGCTAACATTTCACAAAATAGAAAATAAAAATTGTCGTCTAAAAATCAGGCAGAAAATCCTCCCTGATTATCGCCAACTTGTATGATGCATACAGGAGAAGCCCGACGCGGGGTAAGACTGTCTGGGGTCCATTCACAACTCCCGGGAGCCGCTCAGCTGTCTCACTGACTCCATTGGTGTGAGCCAGCTGCCATACCCTGTTCTCATCTGGGGACAGTGCTGACAAAGATGATTACACCTGTTGTACCAGTGACCACAGTGACGTGGGCAGTCAGGCCACATCTGTGCGTGTTGGAAGACTGGAGGGCGGGGTAAATTAGAAGGGCTGGCTTAGTAGAACAATTCCCCATCTAGCAAGATCTGCCTCAAATTCTAAGAATATGTTTTCAGAACTTGGGAGAGGACTGTATCCTGGAAGGGGGAAGCCCAAATATTGACTCTTTTTGCCTTTGATGTTGTCATAAGGAGAAGTCATCCCAGTGTAACTTCCTGAGCTCTATAAAGGTCGTGCGAAATCAGGATCCTGATAACGATTAAAGATGTGACTCTGAGACCTCAGAACAATCTTCAAGCTGCTTACATCTGGGTGTGTTGATTGTGTTTCTGAAATTTTAAGCCTGATATTCAGTTCCCTCTGATTTCTCAAAATTCTAAAAAATTGATGTTGAAAGCTTGAGCCTTTTCACATGCACAGGAAGTGTTCGAACATGGAGCAAGTGTGAGTTTTCTCCCAGTGACCAGAATTTTCAATGTCCTTGTCCTTTCCAAATCCTCTTTTTGCAAAAAAAAACCATTCTTCCTTAATTTAACCCTTTACCCTTCTAATGTAGAAACCTATGCCCTCTCCTAAGATATGTAACTTGTCAGTAATTATGAAAATATAGACCTATATTCTGTTTTTATTTGGTGGTAGTATTTTTACTTCATTCTAATCCACAACCATTTCCCATAGAACATTCAAGGAACAAATATTCTTTAAAGACGAATACTATGTAGAATGAGGGAAGCATTTAGTTCTTAGTACTTGGCAAAGCCATTCCTTTAGGGGACAATGTACTTCTAGAACTTCTTATTCTCTCTAAATCCAATAAATTAAGAGACAGATTGAAGGAACTGAAAGGGAAAGCAATTAGCATTTTGCCAAATACAATGAGGGTCATGTATTAAGTTTGAGGGTCTGAAATTAAAGTTTGGCTTATCTAACTCTAGTTGGATATGAAAGGATGTTTGGGCCTGGCACACTGAAGTCGCGACTTGGGAGCAATTCAGGCACAGGAGAAAAACTGGTCATGGTAGACTTGCCAAGTGGAAGGAAGGAAGGGTGGATGGTAAAATGAAGCAAAGAAAAAGGATTCCGTGAGAGTGATAAAGTATTGCTAGAAATGGTTAGTTGGTGTGTCACATGATGAAGCCAACTTCCAATCTGACTGCAAAGAAAACTTTCCAAGAGAACACACCTGGGCAGGTGCACAGAGCCAACACAGACACCGGGACACTCGCTCCCTTTCCCTTGTCAGCAGCTTTTCCATTCTGCATGGCTTAGGTTGTTTTCCCCCTCTTTTTTGATGAAGCTTATCTTTTGCACTATTGAAAAAAAACCTTTTTCATGCCTTTATTTTTAATATATCCATGTCTTTACATTTAAAGGGAGCTTCTTTAGACCACATATAGTTAGTTCTTTGGTTTTTATTCAGTCTCATAATCTGTCTTTTAACTGTTCTATTAAGACAATTCACACTTAACATCATTATTGATAGTTTCACTAATACCTACCTTATTTGTGACTGTTTTCTATTTTTTCCCATTAAAACTCTTTATTGAAAAAGGTACCTTTAAAGGCTGAGTTCCTGAAAAGATTTAGCCTTCTCTTTGAAGTTGCATTTAAGTTTATAAAATATCAGCTCTTTTCAAATAATTAAGAGGTTAACATAGACCTCATAAAAATTCTGAATAAATTTTATAGGAAAGGTAATACATTGATTTCTAATTAGATGAATATCTTGATTCTATCAGGGAGAATAACTGACTGATTATAGCTGAGAAATTTTGAAAAGGAAGGGAATAAAGATGTTATATCCCTTCTGAGTATTGCCAGGCTTTTTTTAACCTTTCTTTTTTTAAATGGATGATTAATATAACTTGAACTTTATCTAACAGGTACAAACAATGTAACCTAATCATTTGTACCCTCATATTAATCTGAAAAGTATTTCTTTGAACAAAGATCTCGCTATGTTACCCAGGTTGGTCTCAAACTTCTGGGCTCAATTAACCCTCCTTCCTCATGCTCCCATGTACCTGGGAATGTTCCATCATACCTGGAAAATAAATTGTTCTAAACATAATGCTGGATTCAATTTTGATCCTTGCACTGTACACATCATTTTTGTTTTTGTTTTTTTTTTAAGACAGAGTCTCACTTTGTCACTCTTGGTAGAGTGCTGTGACATCATAGCTCACAGCAATCTCAAACTCTTAGACTCAAGAGATTCTCTTGCCTCAGCCTGCCAAGTAGCTTGAACTAAGGTGCCCGCCTCAACACCTGGCTAATTTTAGAGATGAGGTCTCACTCTTGCTCAGGCTGGTCTCGAACCTGTGAGCTCACGCAATCCATTCTCTTCAGCCTCCCATAGTGCTGGGATTACAGGCGTAAGCCATCACATTCAGCCACTGTTACACGTCTGTAACAACACAGCTCATAACTTTTCCTTCTAGACCACAGTGGTCTAGAATATGTCTTAGAAGTGTTTTAAGAAACACCCTGAAGTTTTAGAAAGAAAATATTTTTGTAATGGTGTGAAATCACCTTCATAAAATCACAAACTTCACCAAATATTATAGCCTCCTCCAACAATGCTAAATTCTAAACCTAATCCACTTTCTAAATTATTTTCTAGCCTAAGCTGAGTTTAGACCCTACGAAACTCAAAGCAAATTATTAGATCCTGCCGCCTTTGAAATTCCCTTTCTTTGATACTAACCGCTTCCTTCCTCAGTGAATTTCTAATTAGCAAAAGTCTCGAGACCTTTCCTGGGAATCTTTCTTCCCTCCCATTCATTCCCTCTTTTATCACCCTGCCAAAATCTTTTCTTAACTAAGGGGTTTCTTTTGTTGTTCGATTTTGTTTATTAAGCCAAACATCCTAAATTACATCTGGATTATAAATTCCCCAAACAAGAATCAGTTCTCTTTCTTACTTCTCCTGTTTTTCCTTGAGGACCCTTTAATGTGGCTCTGAATGCAATAAATGCTTCCGGTAAATCTCCAGCAGGCTGAGTCTACCGGATTCTTTAAGTACCTAGTGTGTGTCTGTAGTGCTAGACTTGTCAGGCGTCCTCAAACTACGGCCTGCGGGCCACATGCGGCCCGCCTAGGACATTTTTGCCTGCCAGGTGTTTTTGCCGCCGCTGCCTGTCCTGCTTAGCAGCCGACTCGTCCTGGGGCCCACAGTCCAGCCCTCCAACGGTCTGAGGGACAGTGACCTGGCCCCCTGTTTAAAGAGTTTGAGGACTCCTGCATACACACCAAGTGGGTAAAACAGACTTTGGTCCTACCCAACGGTCCTGCCCATCACCTGTCCAGTGATGAAGCTTACATAATGAGAACTTCTCCTGAAACCCATTTTATCCAGCGAAGATACACATATGTGTATAGAAAAATTTCAGCCTGAGTTGAAGCCAACTAGCTATAAGCCAAGATTTTCTTCTTACGAATTACAGTTTCAATTGACAAACTGTTACTCACAAGACCTTTCCAGGCTTCGGGGTAAGAACTGCTCATTCATCTCTCCTTTCTCAGAGGGGAGGTCACTAACGAAACGTGATCAAGGCCATTCACGTTGGACCCACATCTATTTCTGTTACTGTCTTTCTCCTACTCTGTAGAAAATGACACCCACAAATTGTAAAATGTTTAAACACCACCGGAATGACACTTGCACTTAAAATTCCTCCTTCAAATTCAATGAATCATTCTACGCTGTCACCTCTGTCTCTCTTCCTCCTCACAGAATAAGAACCTGGCTGTTAGGGCAGTCCCCACCCTGTCCTTGCTTCCCCCTTTAAGGTCCTTCCCTCCCTTCTTGTAACTGCAAAATCTTGGACTATGTGTACCCACTTTGAGAAGCACGAAGAGGACTCTCACTTTTTCAGTTTCTTGTGGAGCTTGGAAGCAGGGTAGACAGAGGGAGGTGTGGAATGAAACCTCCTCAACATGCACATATTACAGTTTTGACCTTTAAAGCTTGAGAATGCACAAAATTTTAAAAGAAAAAAATTTATAGATGTATGTTGAGAAAATGAAAATGGCTGGAGGAGACAGCAGCCACCAGTATTTCACCCACAGTCACCATTTATGTCATCTTTCTGGCCCCCCAGATGTTTCCTTGGAATGACTTACGAGACTTCAATTAAGCATCCACCAACAAAGAACAGTAGCAAAACTGAGTCAACAGAAGCTCAGATTCCTTGGCAGTCTTTCAGATTTCACAGTAAGAATGTGATGTCTTAGAGTTCATCTCCGGCTACTTCATGCAGCTACCTTATCTGTGACACAGCATGAGATTCACTAAGACCGTGCCAAGCTTCTGCTTCCAACTACAGGTGTGTGTTGGAGTCACAACTTAAACATGAAGTGTGCCCCATCCAGACCTGGGGGACTTCAGTACGAGTGGGGAAGGAAGAAGGAGGCGGGGAGCCAGAAGCTTGGTCGAGGTGGAGAAGAATGAGTAAAAATAAGCACCACCCAACACTACAGGACAAAGGTGGCGTCCCCGTACGGCCACTTCAGGACGGTGTCAATGCAGCTACACTTTAGTGGATAAGGAATTAACTTACTGTAGAATTGCATTCTTAGAAGACTTTTTCAAGACTCATATATGTGTGTGTTGATTTTAAAAAAAACTCTCACTTCTAGTAAACTTAGGGTAGGCTATTTCTTACTAATCTATCTCATTGATTATTTAAAAAAAAAAAAAAAAAGGTCACTCTGTAGTCAGGGGCAACAGGAATTGAAGTTGAAAGCAGGGATGGGCTCGGCGCCTGTGGCTCAAGCGGCTAAGGCACCAGCCACATACACCTAAGGTGGCGGGTTCGAATCCCCAGCCTGGGCCCGCCAAACAACAATGATGGCTGCAACCAAAAAATGGCCAGGCGTTGTGGCGGGCACCTGTAGTCCCAGCTACTTGGGAGGCTGAGGCAGGAGACTTGCTTGAGCCCAGGAGTTGGAGGTTGCTGTGAGCGTGATGCCATGGCACTCTACCCCGGGGGATAGTTTGAGGCTCCGTCTCAAAAAAAAAAGAAAGAAAGAAAGAAAGCAGGGATGGCTACAAAATGTGCTGATAGCCCTTTCCCCAAGCAGACTTGGCCCAGTGTGCTGGTTTAACTGGCTGGCTCCATCTGTGTGGTAAAACTGTGTCTGACATCTGTTTAAAAGGAGCACATGATGCTTGAGAAAGAAAGGCCAGTCAGGGGACTGAACATGATGGGATCTGGGAGCCATGCTGTGTGTGTGTGTGTGTGCGTGTGCACAAGTGTGAGTGTGTGTGCATGAGTGTGTATATGTATATGTGAATGTGTGTGTGTGTGTGTGTGTATACACATGAGCTCCTAAGCTCACACGGCCCGCAGGTCCTTTCCGCTGTTAACTACCTTTTTATCTGGATCCTGTTAACTTGAGACTTGTTCTTAGCTCATGGAAAAGGACTCCCTGTGTTTTCTTCCTCCAGATAGGAGACGTCTCTTGGCAGACTTCTTCAAAGGCAGTTAAGTCGGTAGCATCATGGAAATTTGGCAGTGAGTTGAGTAGTGGAGCAGATCTAAACACGAGTGTAGGTTATTTGCTCGGGCAATTGTTCCACTATTTTTCATCCTTTATTTTAGCAGTTAGCGGAACCACTCACAGCTATCGCTCCTCAAGTGAACCTGCTTGTCCGTTCTGATCATTGTGTCGTCTGAGTAACCGTGAAATTTAAATTTTAATTGGATACATAAACATGGCAAAACATGAATAAATCATCCAAAGGCCTTCTTAACTGTTCGATTTACACCTCTTCAAAGTTAATGCAAAAAGTCAAATTGAGGCTTTTGATTAAATAAAAAAAATCGAACAACTAGATAACTTTGACATATTTCATCTCCAGTAATTTTGTCCTTTTGCCTTTTAAATCATTTTTAATTGCTTTGAGTGTTGCCAAAATGCACGCTCAGTGCAATCTATTATAACTATAAGTAGGAGCTTTGTGCCTCTGATAAAAAGAAGAGGGTATATGTTGTGGGTGATTTAATCCACCTTATGTTGGAAGGGTTACTTGGAAAGTGTTGCAGATTGATATAGAAGGAGTTAGGACCTGGCTGTTGAATGGTGTCTCGGATATTAATGATCTTAAAATGAATTATTTTGTACTTAGGAAACACTGTGATACACCAAAGTCACAAAAATGGGTCTTCTTTGGTTATATTTTCCAAAGAGACTATACAAAAACATGAGTTCTCAAAATTACATCACCATTTTACTAAAAGGAAAGAAAGGGGAATGAAACTAATATATTACCAGCCAGGCTTCGTGTCAGATACATTTAGTGCTTTATGTTTATGCTTGGTTTTGCTTTTTTTAATTTCAGACTGTTAAGGGGTACCAATGTTTTGTGTGTGCGCATCAGCTGAATAGTGTTTATTGCACCCATAAGGCAGGTTTTGCCCCTTCCCTCCCCTCTAGCTGCTCGATTTCTGATGACTTTGCTTCCTGCCCTCTGTGCGCTGTGTGCCTCTCAGTCAGTTAATGAGGGTACGTGTGATATTTACTTCTTTTTCCATTCTTGAGATACTTCACGTAGGTCATGGTCTCCGGTTCCATCCAAGCTGCCGTAAAGGGCAGTTTCATCCTTTTTAATGGCGGAGTAATACTCCACGTCACTAAATGTACCTTTATTTACAAAATATTCATTACAAAATATTTGTAAAATATTCTCTGTATGTTGACCACCCTTTTGTAAAATGTTGCAATGAATATTTTGCAAATAAAGGTGCCTTTAGCTACAATATCCCATTTTCCCCATGTATGGCAACCCCATGGGTGACTTTTAGTACACTTTATAGAGTTATTGTTAATAAACTGTCCGGAGGATCCGCAAAAGTCAGCACGGATAAAAGCAGATGTTTGGAGTGCTGGGTGTCCGGGCCCAGTGCAGCAGTGTCCAGGCTCACCTCTGCCTCCATGTTTGAGTATGGCCTTCAGGGCCTCACTTAAATCCCTGGATCTGGGTTTTCTAAGCTTGCAGATGAGTGAGGGTTGACCTAGAGCAGATCTCAACCCTGGCTATTTGTAAGTAGGAATTTTTTTTTTACATGTCAGTACCTAGGCTTACCCCTGTGGGTTCCAATTTGCTTTTATCTTTGGATAAAGCCTAAACATGCTTATTTTTTAAATACTCTCCAGGATTCTAACACGCAGCCAGAATGGGGAACCCCTGGTCAGGATGATTTCCCTGTTTCCTTCAATTTGAAGCTGATCGTTTTCAATGCAATGCTAATGAGGACAAATTGTGTTTTTATTGTTTGGGGTTCATTGAGGGTACAAAGAATGACGTTACACTGATTGCGTCTGTTAGGTAAGCTCCCTCTTATAATTGTATCCTGCTCCCTAAAAGTGTGCCATAACCGTGAGCCCCATCCCTGTCCCTCCTCCCCTGGGATGGAGGGGTCACGGTGTGGGACACACCTTTGGAGGGTGGGACACAATTATAAGAGGGACTTTATCTGACAAATGCAATCATTGTAACCTGGTTCTTTGTATTCTCAATGAATCCCCAACAATAAAAAAAAAGAAGAATGTGTTCTGCCTCCATCCAGATTAATACAAAAAGGGGTAAAGTCTCCATATTTTTAATGGCTGAATAGTATTCTAAGGTATACATTGGCATGGATATGGAGAGAAGGGGACACTTTAACACTGCTGGTGGGACTGCAAACTAGTACAACCTTTTTGGAAGCAAGTATGGAGAATCCGCAAGGAACTCAAATTAATGAGGACAATTTTTAAATACCTCAGCTGCCCTCTTCCTTAGCGTCAGGAGCTTAAGGTAGTTCATCCTTCTAAATGTCACTCTCCTTGTGTCTGTATTATTCATGGGACTGGATTTAATAGCATGATTGGCCATTTCCATAGAAAACCTAAGAAAAAAAGCCAATAGCTTAAGGGTTTCCCCAGGAAACAATTTCATTCTTATTCTCATCTTTCTTTTCCAGGTATATTCAATGCTTTCCATAAATCATTCTTAAATGCTAAGTCTTGCAAATTGTAAAAAGGAAAATTCTAATCCCTCTCTCAGGATGACGACATTACCTTACTAGATTGCTCGGAGCGAGTGCTGTGCCTTCTGGACTGACGTGTTCCCACTGCCCACGGCAGTGAGTGTCTGGCACCTAATGCGTATTCCCTTCCTTCTCAAATGAATGAAAGACAGCCAATGGAAGTTTGAGAGCTGAGTAGTGTTATATAAATAAGATTCCCTAGGAAGCTTCAAACTACCCATTGCAAGAGAACAGTTCAAACATAATATTAAAACAAATGAGTAATAGCAGTGGTCAATGCTGTGGACTCTGCACACCCCCCCCCCAAGTTGGGAAGATGTGTGATTGATTTGAAAGCATTTCAGTACCAAGGATAGGGATTGTCCCAAATAACCTATTTATAATATGTAGTTAATAGAAGCACAAAACTATTGTGGTGTTCAGTTTATAAACACTGTTTCACAATTGTTTTTCATGTGAGGTTTGGTATCCTGCCAGTCGAACTCCAGAAATCCATTCTCCCCTCCCTCCCATCATATCCATGGGCACAAACAAAGCATCCTCCTCTATGAAAAACTGACTCACTTTCTAAGTTCTCACTTTAAAAGTCTGGCTATCAGCTATTCAAGCCAAGCATTGCCCTTGTGGAAATTGAGATTATTTTATGTAGATGTATTAAGGTTTAACGAAACATGGAAACCACATGTGAGCTCCCACGTGGAGCAGGTAATAAATATGTGTGCAGTGAATGTTGAACAGGACTTACACTAAGGTCAAGAATCAGGTACCAATTCCAGGGACATTCATGGAGGAACTGCCCTAATCAATGCTCTAGGAACATGATTTATTTCATTTCCAAAGTGCAATACATCATCTGAAAACAAAAAAATGTGGTAACCATCCAGGAGTAGCCTATTACAGAGAGATGTTAATGTCCTGTAGCACATCTAGGACCCGTGTCACTAACACCAGCGAGCACAAACCTTTACCTGTGACAGCTACTTACAGGCTGTAAAAATGAAGAGCGTTCGGCAAGTGTTTCCCCTCCCTTTCCCCCTAGACCCTTCTGAATTACATCTCACTACTTAGGCTGTTACCAGCCAGCGCATGCTCTTTGCTTTCCCTTTTGAGAATGTGAACTTTCAATCACATTTTTTGCAGGAGAAAATGAGTCTAGTAATCTATGGTCTTGTTATCAGGCAGAGCACACGTCAATAAGCAGAATAAAATGCATTCCGTTTTCAGGCTAGGCCTGGGCAATAATGAGCCTGCAAATTAGAGCTAGAATTCTAAATGTTGTGCCCGGGAATCTTGCCCAGGGCCTTTTTGGCTGTCATTTTTGATGTTTCATATTTGCTGTTTCATTTATATGCATCAAATTAACACGAACGTTCATATCTGGGCAAGAAAAGGGAGAAAAGTTGCTGGAATTAAACAACTCCAAGGAAGGCTCTGAGGATGTTAGCTCCTGATCACGGCCTCAGGTCCGCTCCTTCTAGGAAACATGCAATTGATTATCTACAAAGACATTCAATACACATCCTTAATTGGGAATCATGCTACCAATTAAGGATGCTGTGAAAATATTTTAGGAGACGTAGTTTACTGCAGCAGACCTGAATCAAAAAAGTAACAGCATTCTTTTGACATAGAATGTTCTGGACAGCTGTGAGATTCGGAAATGTTAAGGAAAACAGGCTTTCTTCCTTATAAATAAATCACACTTTCTCATTTCAGACTTTACAGTACAAAGTAATAGTTTTATCATTTTTTTAAATGTTGCTTGGGGGAAAACTCAAATCAAATTCGTGGTGAATAAAAGTTGATTTATATACGTGAGGATCTAGGAGATTCACAATACAATTCAAATCTAATTACAGGAACAACATTCCACAGCACAAAAGTGTCTCGTGTTCAGTTTTTTAACTAAACTTTCAGTAATAGCTCTTTTCATTTAACACTCGAAAACAAATACATACAGAGTGATTTTGCACTGCTAAGCATAAGACAAGCCAGCCACAGCGCAGAGTGGAAAGGAACACTTTGATGCACACCATTTTGTGTGTACTGAGTTTTCGTTGGTGACAGGCTGAGATCACAGTGAAAGAAGCTTGATAACACAATCCTTCTATTGCCATTGTTGTGACATCTGAGCCTCTCAAATAATGGAAGCTACCAACAGAAGACTGAATACTGGGAAGAGAAGACCCACATGCTTCTACAGACATTCAGCCAGAGTTATATCATGGTTCCCCGAAAATAAGACCTTCCCAAAAAATAAGCCCTAGCAGGATTTCTATGCATTTGTTAAATATAAGCCCTACCCTGATAATAAGACCTAGTGGCAAAATTCATAGCCACACCATGCATTTTGGTGTGGAGAGGTAAGGAAGACTGGAATACGTTTTATCTGCTACAGCTCCTTTCGCCAAGCCATTTGTACTTGCCTGTGTGGTAACCGTGGTCGCAGGCATCCTATTGTGCACGTGCGAATGGCTGGGGAAAGAAGGTCACGCATCACTAGGGCCAGCCCCACCAACAAGGTTGGCTCCCCCGTCAGGTTCCAGAAGAAGATGACTTAACTGTATTTGAATAAATGTAGATTGTTGTGTTATACTTAATAAAAATAAGACATCCCCTGAAAATAAGCCCTAGTGTGTCTTCTTGAGAAAAAATAAATATAAGACAGTGTCTTATTTTGGGGGAAACATGGTACTAATGCAAATGACCAAGTTCTAATAGTAGACAGGATGACAACCTTTAAACTACTCACGGTGTCTTTTTGTTTGTTGTTTGTTAGTTTGTTTTTTCCTTGTTTTTGAGACAGAGTCTCACTCTATTGCTAGACTGCAGTCGTGTTAGTCTAGCTCACAGCAGCCTCAAACTCCTAGGCTCAAACAATCCTCCTGCCTCAGCCTCCCAAGTAGCTGGGATTACAGACACCTGCCACAATGTCCAGCTAATTTTTCTACTTTTAGTAGAGGTGGGGTGTCACTTTTGCTCAGGCTGGTCTCAAAGTCCTGAACTCAAGGGATTCTCCTGCCTCGGCCTTCCATAGTGCTGGGATTCTACTCATGAGCAACCACACCCAGCCAAAATTTATAAAATTACTTATTTACCAAATAGACTTCTCTATTCCCTTATTTTCTTGGCTCTTTAACATATCTTTGAATGTTTCTTTCAGTAGTCTATGTCGGTTCCCCCCAGTTATTTTTATGTAGTAATACAATGAAGCAAAAAAGCAGCTATTCTAAATGGTTAATAATGTAATTAATTCCCTTCTGAAGCTGATGTAGTTTAATGAAGTAGAAAGTATAAAATATGGTGCTGACCCTCATTCTCTACTGTGGACAAGAGCAATGTAAATGAAAAGTTAGATGACAGCCCACACACGTTTATAATCACATATCACACTACATGAGACCACAGGAGGGGCAGGAGATGATGTGGGGGTAAAGTGGAGTGGACTGGAAAAGGAAGGGTTGCTGGGCTGAGAGGAGGGGAGAAGTGAACTGGAGGAAGGATGCCCAAATGAGCATAGAGATGAGGAGACCCACCCAAAGACTTGTGCACGTGAGAACAGTGGCTTGTAGAGGGGGACAGGAGGATCAGGTGTGAGTCATGCAAGCTGGCCTTGGGAAGCAGCAGGTACCTCGCTCAGTCCAGGGGGCTTCGGGAACCACTCCAGGTTGTTGGGAGGGAAAGTCAACCGAAAGGAGGAGGAATTTAGAAGCAGAGTGGGACTAATCCGGAGGCAATCTCAGCGTCCAGTTGTGAGGCTGTTGGAGCCAGCCTGAGTTGGAGCCAGGCCGATTCTCTGAGCCACCAGCTGTCCCTCTGCAAAGGACTTTAAGTTTGCGATTATGCAATGCCATCTTGCATTCAGAAAGTTTGTTACCTACGGATTTAGACATATTTTAAAGACATTAGCGATTCTCTTTTTCCTCTAAAGCATTAAGATTTTTATCTCACACTTAACCAGAGGAAAAATATTTCATCCAAGTTGTAATATTTATGCACTAAAACATTATGTATATTTCTTAAGAAACAAAGGAACAGAAAAAGCCAAGCAGCTAAGTTAATTTACATCTCGACAAAAGAAAAAACTTGTTGAGTTTATGTGACTAGAGAACTCTCAGACATTTTGGAGTTAGTCCCCTTGGAAGCAGTGACATGAGTTTAACTTCACATCTAAAGTAAAATAACATATTTTAGAAGGGCTCCTTGCCTTTGGCTACTAAAAGCAGAGAGTTATCCAATTGGGGGGAAAAAAACCTCTTTGCTTCACCCACGCAATGCATGGGCTGCACATACACATGCCGAATTCATACTTGAAAATGGTCTATTTGGTGAAATTCAGGTGAAAATGTGATTTAACTAATATACCTTAGCACCTGTTTTTCACTACACAAACCATGGTGGCTCATGCCTGTAATCCTGACGCTCTGGAGGCCAAAGTGGGAGGACCGCTCGAGTTTAGGAGTTCAAGATCAGCTGAGCAAGTGCAAGATCCAATCTCTGCTAAAAGTAGAAAAACTGTCCTGTTATTGTGGCTGATGCCATAGTCCCAGCTACACAGGAGGCAGGAGGATCACTTGAGCAGGAATTTGAGGTTTCTGTGAGCTAGGCTAATGCCATGGCACTCTAGCCTGGGCAACAGAGTGAGACTCGTCTCCAAAAACCAAGATAAAATCCAAGCAAGCAAACAAACAAAACCCTTAGTATTACTAGAATTTAATTTATCATTTATTTTAATTTATGGCTATTCTTACTAAATGCCATAAAAAATCAATTGGCATTTATATTTCTAATACTCTGAGAATATCTAAAATCTAGAAGTATTATTTAGCAACTGTACATTGTTTAAATGATGGTGGAAAACATCCATGTCAAAGACGGAGCATGAAACCTTCATTGCTAATGCTACAGCTATTAATCACAGCTTTTATTTTTAAGAAGTGAGCTTAATATATTTCTTGACAAGTCAGTCATGACGAGTTCCAGTGCCTCATTTGAGTTCCCACCACATTTTATTGTTTCGGAAAGTTACAAAGCATGGATAGTCACTTAAATGAATCACAGCAAAGATGTCTTGGCCACTTTCACATCAGTTCTCAAGTTAGTGAGTTCCTTGACAGGTTTGTATTTATTTAATCAACGAACTCAGTAATTGTAACTATGCCCTGATAGGCTTTTAAATGTAAGCTATGAAACATTAAAAATTATGGCATCATCTAAATCGCCCATTTGACCCTTGTAATTAAATGTGGATTATTATTGGGATGTTGTCAAATGATTTGTGCTTATCAGGGGTAAGAACGAAGCTCATCACTCTCAAGTTTCTGGGTGTATTTGCAGGCTCTGTGAAAATACTGTCCACGGTGAAAATGTGCATCAGGGTACAAGAAGATATTATTCGTGCGTGAACTCTAAGTACTTTATTGATTTTTTCTGCTTTGTGTTGATAAGAAAGTATGTTTTTAAGCTCACATTTTATGTGATTTGATCATACTAATACCATTCTTTGCTTTTTAAATATAGGATACTATGATATTTAGGTATTATGTTGACATTTATGTGCAGCTTATACAGAGTTGGTCTTCCTTATTTGTGGATTCCATATTTACAAATTTGCTAACTCACTAAAATTTATATGTGAAACAAAAATCAATGCTCATGGCACCTTCACGGTCACTTACAGAGCAGCGAAAGATTTTAGTCTGCCCACATGCAGGTTCCCAGCTGAGTTTGAACAAGCTGACACTCTTCTTGTTTCAGCTCTCATGCTGTAGACACATTTTCCTTTCAAGGCCAGTTAACTGCTGCCTTTTTCTCAGGTTTGAGCTTTTTGTTGGTAATCTCACCATTTAAAACAGTCCCCAAAAGTCATGCTGAAATACCGTCTGCTGTTCCAAAGCATAAGAAGGCTGCAGTGTGCCAATATGTACATGAAATAAGCTTTGTGCGGGCACAAATTCTAGTGCAGTTGGCCATGGGTTCAATGTTGATGAACTAACAACATATATTAAATAAGGTGTCACTGAACACACATAGAACAAAGTTATACACTGATCAGTTGAAGAAACCATTGTGACCAGAGACTTGCAGGGACCCAGCCTTGCATTTTCCCTGGGAGCAATGGTTTGGTGTTTACTAATAACAGTGACTTTACAGAACATACCTTATAGGAGCACATGTGAGAAATACTTTGGCAATAAGGGATTGGGGAAGGGATTTACATCATTGGCTCTCGTTAGTGAGACCAGGAGAGCACAAAAGTACGTATATCATTGGTTAGCAGTACCTGTGGTATGGGCGCCCATGGGATTACTTCTATAAATGGCTTGGAGAGAAGTGAGCCAGGCCTCCTCCTTTGGCCCTGCTCTGGCTCGGAGGATGCCTGATCTCTCACTGCTGAGAGATTGCTGCTGAGATGCTCGCTCCTGCTAATGTTGACTGTTACTTCTAAGGTGCTTCGGCACCTGAGACCTGAAAAAGACCTACCCCGAGTAAGCTGGCACGGCAGCCTGCGTCCAGACAGTTGAGTGGGCCAGGGCCGGGGCTGAAGACATAGGGTCCCAGCTCCAACAAGGCCCTGGGTCGGGCCAGAGTTACCGTGTCGCAGGCCCTGACAAGTGGCAATGAGGATGGGATAGTGGACACAGACTGAGAAAGGAAATACTTGGGAGTAGCCTTTGGTGGATGTTACAGTATAGAGTTTATAAGATTAACCGCCTTCCCCTATATCCTCCCCCACTGCCAGCAGGAAGTAGTTTTGGAGATGATTGAGGTCCCTAATACCTTACTGGCAGTTAAGAGTTCTGTTTGAACGGGAGGGAATGAGGTAGAAAGAATACTATTAAGGGGTCTGGTGAAGAAACAACAGGGGAGGGGAAGTCTTATAAGAATGGCAATAAGAAAGAAAAACAGAAAGCCAAGACTCGTGAGTAAAAGAAGCCGCTAAAGAAAGAGAGTGAAAGCCAAGCCTTTAGCTATTAAATACCGGAAGTGAAAGAGTGGCGTTGAGTGTGGGAATGTTGGTGAGAGTGTTGGAAGTTTGAAGTAAGAAGAGAGAACGTAAGAAGTTTGTTAAGAGTAAGAAGTTTAGTATGAGAAGTTTGGGATAAGAAATATGAGATAAGAAATATAAGAAGTATGAGGAGTTTGAAGTAAGAAGTTGGCAAGAAGTTTGTAAGAAGCAGACAATGTGTTGTTGTGCTCAGGGATTAGTGCCTTCAAATGGCTGTGCACGAGTCCCCAGTGGGACACCAGGGGATAGAGTCCCTATCTGGTTGTGCACGAGTCCCTGAAGGGTTGCCAGTGGTTAGAGTCCCCACTCATTGTAATTGGGGGAGAGTCCCCAATTATCATAATCCAACTAGCAAGGGCCTCAAGAAAAGCGAGACCTTTGTTCACCTGTTACACTCCTCGAGGAAAGCAGGACCTTTGTTTGCCAACTAACACAATTTACAATAGATGAGATGCAGAAAGTATTAGAGATTTGAGATAGAAGAAGTTTGAGATAAGAAGTAAAAAGTATGTGGTTGTGTGCAGGGGTTAGCGTTTCCGTCGCTGTGTGTGTTGGAAATTGTAACGAGTGTGGGAGAATGCAGACTAAAGGCAGAAGTAGCAAAAGGCGGTGAAAGCAGTAAGTTCTTTGGGAAAAAACAAGACTGAAATAAGAATCGTGACAATTTCATTTAGAAGAACAGTGGTATGATCCCCTAGTTAATACACTAAAGGGGGGAATATGTAGGAGGCACCTGTGAGAAAGTTGGCACTAAGGGACCGGGGAAGGGATTGAGTATCGTTGGCTCTTGTTAGTGAGATGCAGGAGAGCACGGAAGTATGTACATCGTTGGTTAGCAGTCTCCACACCTGTGGCTAACACCTGATCGGTGCTCTCCTTCTAAGATTGCTGCCGAGATCCTTGCTCCTACTAATACTGACTGACTTGAGACTTGAAGGAGACCTACCCCAAGTAAGCCGGCATGGTAGCCCAAGTCCAGACAGTTGGGTGGACCAGGGCCGGAGACCTAGTGTCCTGGCTCTGACGAGGCCCTGGGTCAGGGCCAGAGTCAAGGCGACGGGGATGGCAGCAATACCTGCTAGTGCAAATAACTATTTTCTTCTGCTTTTAATCCCTCAGGAATGTGAAATGTGCCATCTAAACAGATATTCTTATCATTTTACTCTCCATTGATCCAAAGCATCAAACAATTTGCAGAAAAAAAGTGACCCCATGATCTCCAGAGTTATTAACCATCACATGTTCATATGTCTTATTTTTGCTAGCAGTTTTTTTTTTTTTTTTTGGCCGGGACTGGGTTTGAACCCACCACCTCCGGCATATGGGGCCAGAGCCCTACTCCTTTGAACTATAGGTGCTGCCCAATACGTCTTATTTTTAAATCCAAGCTGCTCAGTCAGGCTGCTCTTGAGGTTTCAATTATTAGGGTTAGTCATCATAATTTAAATTTTGGGGAAAGACTCACAACTAGGGTAACTGCTTGAGAATTAGCAATGCCTAGCTAAGTACTTTTTGTAAAATAGAGAGTAACCCACTTTGTCTCTATAGAAGGGCTCCAGCACACTTTCACATGGAATATTATGAATATGAACTTGGAGAGAGCTAGAAGTGAAGTCTGAGCTTATACACGTTTGCCTATTTGTTTAATGGAAGAAAGATGCCAGTCCCCAGGAGGTTGAAGTGCCCACCCCTGACTGTGTGCTGGGGCTGCTGTCTGGTCCAGTGAGAGCCTTCCCCCCATCAGACCACCTTTCAAAGGAGGTCATGAGGCCAAGTACGGAGGATGGCATCTAGGTATTTTTATTGAGATGACTTTGATTTTTGAGATGTTATCTCAAGCCCAACCTGTCTCATGTCTCGTAAACACATTACTTTTATCTTTCACTAACTTAGGTATATACACTTGAACAGAAGATAAGCATTCCTAGTTCACTTAGAATCAGAAGTTTTATTTTGTCTTTTCATTGTAAAAAGAGGAGAGCAGTATGTTGCCAAGTCCTCTTCTCCTGCATGTAAGCTGATATCTAGAGCTGATACTCTAGCCAAACATTTACTGCAACCCATGGCGGGTCTGGGAGCAGAGCAAGGAGAAGGGCACTGTGGGAGGGGCGCGGGCGCGTGCTTCGAGGATTCACTCGGTGCAGTCTGTGCTGGGGAGCCCAAGACTTCCTCTGTGACTCAGTATCTGGCACAGGTGCCTGGCAGGGACCTGCAACAGCTGATTTCAATAACATCCACTCAGTCATGCCTTGAAGACTTGTTGTTTTTGGAGGGAGTTGGAAAAATTAAGGAACGTGTACTGATGTTTTTTATATCTTGTAGAAGTCAGAGGAAGATATATAAGGACAGAGATATGCTTAAGATACAATATTTTCTTGTACTGTATTTTATTATAAGGAGTAAAATTTCAGCATTGGCCCCCTTGAGCCGTGACAAAAGAGAAAGTCCATGGTTATAAAGTGTTCCATTAGACTCTGTTCAACACAGGAAATGAATTTCCATCAACTTAATGATAGGACTCTTAGGGTTTTATTTTCTTCTTTTTATAACCCTCTTTAGGATAGAAACACATTTCTTGCCCTGTAAAAATTTTGGTCAATTTTTCAAGTTCTCACAGTGATTTGATAATCGGTCCCCGTACCCTTCTCTGTAATAACTTCTGATCAGAATAGGGACAGATAATGGCGTTATGTAATTTTAAGATATACATCTAAAACAAAGGAAAACCCTTTAATTAAAGGTAAATAAATCAATGAGGAAAATGTATGGTGAAAGCTTTTGGCACATGCTATTTATCTCTCAATATATTTTTCATTCCTTTCTTCTTCTTTTCCTGCAACCATATGAAGCAACCAGCAGACATTTATTGGGTACCTTGATGTTTTCAGAACTAGGCTCCACACTGTGAGAATCTCTAAAGGAAGGAAGAGCATGGTCTGTGCTCACAGAATGTGGAGTTTTCCCCACTCGGTTCTAAGTGTCACTTAAGATGCAAATGAGAGAGTGAGCAGTCCCTTGATCCAAATTTTAGAAATATAGCATACTGAATCTCTCCCTGGAACTCCACCATTATATCTAAGATCTCAGAAATCCTGCAATAACAACAAAAAATCAGATTACGGTCATTGAACCCAGAACTTCGTAAACACGTGTGACAGAACAACTTCTTTTTTAAGGCAGACCTATAAAAATCTCTTGGGGTAGTGGCGTTCTTTGAAAAGCAGTTTGGGGAGTGCTGAATTACAGAACCACAGGAGACATTTTACTATTAACATTTGAGTGCCCACTCAAAGTGCAGAGTGTGTAGAGAAGAGAAAGATCATTATGATCTAGGCTGGTGACCAAAACAACCTGAAAGATGGTTGGACTTTAAAAGAAATAAAAGTGTAGTTGAGAAAAGCAGAGCCCTGGGGTGAGGCGGGGGAAGCTCAGATTCTGTCTCCCATGCGGTTAACATAGATTATTTGGGGTCGGTGGGAGGGGGGAAGAATTCAAGGATTAGACTTTGACTTTCTAAGTTCCATATTTCTGTATCAATTATGTCATTTTACAAGAGTGGCTTCTTCTTAACAGTAGGAGACATTTTTTAAAATAATGATTAGGAGATACTTTTTTAAAACTTACTAAAGTTTACCTACCAAATTAACTAATGATGTGTATAGCTCTTTGCTTCCATAATTATACAGATATACATATACGTATATGTAAAGTTTACAAACATAAAGAGATACAAATACAATATCTTGGCCAAAAACAAGTTGAAGCACCAAGGTCGACCTGCTTTGTAAATTTGCACAGCACCTGTTGCTTGTCCATGTCTCAGCCGTGGGTGACTTCAGGGATGAGAATAAACACTGTGGTCTCTTACTAAGTTTCCCTTTTGGTGAGTCACCCAATTGGCATGTGATGATTTTATACCTGAAACTAAGCTGAAAACAGCCAACTGGAGTTTCCTCATTACAGTTTGGCTTCCGTGAGAACTTTTTGGTTGCTCCTTAGTTTCAGTGTGCTCATTTTTTTAAGTATAGATGATTTTAAAAGTGGAAAATTCAAGTATTAATTAATGATTCATAAGCTTCTTGCGCTGAAAACACAAGATACAGTTTTAATCTGAAAATAGGACCAAGTTTGACAATAACTGAACTTACAGCCCTCTAGACAAAGGAGGGTTACAAATATTGTTGTAGCTTAGAGAGCTGGTCTTTCTTTTTTTCCTTCATCTCTTTAAAATATTTAGAATCATGGAGATATACATGAACTTTGAGCTGGGTGTATATAAATGTGTATATATTTTATACTGCTAATGTGATACAGATATAACATGTAAGGTTATTATTGGTCACGGGTTACTAATTACCATAGTCGTATCATATTGGCAGTGCTCATAACTTTTTTAATTGGTAAAAAGAAAATTTCTAAATCTTGGCATCATTAGAAATGTTTGTACCTGTGAACCTAAAGCTACTCTTAAAACCTTGACATCAACAATACCATAGGTTTTTTTCAAGCATGTAATGTTGGAAAGTTATTCTCAGAAGCATTAAGAAAAGTATGTATATTTGTATGTATGTACATGAAAGCACTTGCATTTCTCTACTCGAGAGAAAGGATTTTCTAGAAATCTTTTAAAAGGATGAATTATTATGGAAAATAATTTTGAAATGTGAGTACATTAAATTGCTTTGTTTTCCGAAGCTTCGTGGCAAGGGAGAGCTGCTCTGGAAAAATTTTAAGCAACTTTTCTCGTGATGTAAAGTTGTCTGGCACCCATTACAGGTAATAGTACCTGACAAATTTCCTGTTGCTTTTCCTTCAATTATGGTTTCCCATCAAGCAACATTACGCAGAGAAGGCAAAGATCAAATACTCTTCTGATCAGCTGATGCTCATTTTATCTAATAAAAATTTTAAAATGGGGATAATAAAGAACAGAAATTGTTTTTCTCTTAGTTCTGTCACTTGCAAAATAGTATTGAGAACTTAGATCTACCAAAGAAATTTCAAACTATGTGACATCTCTTTGTCTGCATTTATTTGTCTGTGGGTTATTTTGTATTTAGAGACAAAAAAGAAATAAAGAGAAAACCAGTGCTATATATAAATTTTCCCCATGTATTAAATTTAGTTTTGAATGTCAACCTTGACATCTACGATAAATTTTTACATAAAAGGACATTCTTGATGGGCCCTTTATCGCAAGATTTGAGTAGAAAGAGACACACAGTGAAAATCTTTTGGGGGGGAAATTACCACTGTCTTGCCAGATGAGAATAGAAATCACATGGTTTTGCTCTTTGTAGTACTTTAGTTAGCAAACTATGGCCTGTAAATCAAATCTGGCTCACTGCCCAATTTTATAAATAAAGTTTTATTAGAACTATATTACTAGGATTACACCTATTCGTTTATGGTTTATGTCTGCTTTTACACTACAGCTGCATAACTGAGTAGCTGCAAGAGAGAGCATATGACTCACAAAACCTAAAATATTTACTATCTGGTCCTTTATAGAAAAAGTTTGCCCACCTCTGCTATAAATCTCTCTTCTTCCCTTCCTCTCCTACAGATGGCAATAACTAGTGGGAAGAGATGTGGTCTAGAATCCCTTATAGTAAGAAGTGAAAAGAATGCATTTTTTTCCTGGATTATACAGGTGATACTTCTGGACCCCCACCAGCCTCTTGCATTTTGAAAGGCCCCCAAATCAGAAACCATTTCTGACTCTTTGATGTAAAAACATGGCCTTCCTGACCCTACTCTCTGAATAGAAGCAGAGACCTCAGAGTATCCAAAAACAACTGAATTTTTACCTGATAGGGACAAGTTTATTCAGTGCATGTCTGTTAGCTTACTGATTTAAAAACTGAGTTACGTTTCTGTTTAAAGATAGTAGAGTGGGTCCCCGCAAAAACTGAGAATTTAGAGCAAAAAAATCTCTACTAATAGCACTTTATACTTTTACATCTCCCATCTCCACTTACTGTTTTAGTTTCAAATATACACTGGAAACAATACAGTAAGTGTAAGTAAGCATTTCTAGAATTTTCAGGAAAAGATAAAATACATTAGCTAGAGCCATATTTTTTCCCCATCCTCCCTTCTGCCCCCCCACCCCCCGTGGGTTCCTATTTACATGAAATCACCAACTGCAGTGTTTTGGTCACAAAATAAAAAGGAATACTTGATGCCAATCTATGTAGCAGTAGCAAAAGAAAAACATACTCTTTTCCTTACTAGACCCTGGAAGAGTCTCTACAGTTTTCAAAGCTGACTGCAAATGTATTTTTGGAAAGAGGAAGTATGTGTTGTCTAGAGTCTGTCTGTTGCTGCCAACTTTTCTGGTCTATAAAATGCTTCAGTGACTGCACTCACTGATGCTGGCTTTCAGCTTTCTTTCAGTTCTGGTCACTAAGAGCAACAAGTGCCCTTGCAGGTCAGTCCCTAGAGAAGCATCCGTCTTCTATATTCCTTGGGCAGGGACTGTCATGTGAAGGATTTCCAGAGTTAATGGTTATTGCTCTCTGGAGACATCTGTCTGCTGGGTTTATTTTTTCCTGATGTTCTACCACATCATAAAGTCTACTGCCAAGAGTACTTTACTCAGGAAGATTTCGTTTTCTTCTGTTGTAGTCACTTCACTATTATTTCTGTAGGCCAAACAGAGTGGAGAAAATCAGCATCCATTTCCCACTCCCTAGGCTCCATAGCATCACCTGGCTCAATGTGGGTGCAGGTTCTTGTTTTGTGACAACTTGAAGACATTCTTCTTCTTGACTGCGACTGTAACAAAGAGCTATACTGAGATTTTCCACGAGATGTGAATGCTCTCAGAAAACCTTTGCAAGTTTTCTTAAAGCAAATGAATTTTAAATTTGATTACTTTCAATTATCTGTTGAAAGCAACCAAATCCATAATTGATATTTTTTGTTATAAAATATAATACTTTAAAATGGCCTCATGTTTCCAGGAAAAATAACTTTTTTTTTTTTTTTTTTTTTTTGGTGAGGGCCAAGTTTGAACCCACCACCTCTGGTATATGGGGCCAGCGCCCTATTCCTTAAGCCACAGGTGCCACCCTTTATACCAATTTTTATCTCGATTTACTTTTGCTTTCAATAATAATTTTTAAATAAGTATACTCCGGAATTTCTATTTTTCATTTTCAGGTAACATAATGGTTATCATCATATAGTGATAGAAAATTGCAACGACTACGTCATTATTTGCCTAATAAATTTATAGCCTTTTTAATGGAAAAATGATTCAGGCCAGACAACTGTTGTCAAACATCTTTTAATATATGTTTTCAACCTTTGCCACAGCTCACATTCTTGCATAAACAGACCCTTCCAAACAAAGCATGGAAAGTTTAATCCACATAGATTCATATTATCAAAACTATTAGACTGCACTATTTTCCACAGTGCCAGCACTGAAATTAATCTCTTGAGAAGATGACTTTAAAAGGACTCACACAGACTTTACAACCATCTCTTCTTTACTCTCACAGATAACTTTTATTTCATTCATGGCTATAATTAACACTTCCTCTGAGGCAGCTCGGGTGTGGAGGAGCAAAATTTCTATTCATTAGCATGGCAGCCTAGGTCAGCAGAGTCGTTAGTGGTCATTTTAATGATGACTTGGAACCTCTGCCTGGTTAAATAAGGGAGGCTCATTCCCAGTACTGACTGCAGTTGAGCAGCCAAGCAGTGCTGCTACCCATGTAGTTAGGGCAGCTTCAACTAGGAATGGTTTCCCAGGAGCTGGAGTAATGGGAGGAGCACTTGAGTACTTCACTGCACTCATTCAAACCCGCACTTAGATCTCGTTCTTCAAGTGGGTTTGCTTAGACCAAGTCAGATTCCCCAAGCACCCACACCTTGTTTCAGGTTTTACATTTGTGACTGTCTTTCATGCTATGTAAGCAGAGATTTTTACTTGCTAAATTAATTCATTATCATAATTGTTATCCTTGGTATTGAAATCTTATAAAAATTATGTAACAATTATGTGTCAATTTACATTCCTAACTTGTTAAAACAGATTCTCAGTTTGACACTATCTCATTTGATCCCAGCAGCTCTAGCGAGGCAATGAGGATGTGGGCTTCTGGCTGTGGCTGCAGGTGGGGGAAGCGTTAAGTCCCATTATTACTCCATGTTGTTAGGTTGCACCCTGATATTGTGCAGAAAGTAGTCAGGCCTGCCCAGAGAGTCCGCTCTGGAGGAACTGAGCAATCAATGCTCTTTTTATGTGGATCTTTCAAGATGGACAAAGGAGTTTGGATATGACAGCAAGAGAAGGGAATCTTAAGTTTTCAGACAAGGAATTGGCATGACAAAAGCAGTCCCTTTGGGGAGCAGAGTCTGGAAGGTGTATGCAGACTGAATTCCAAGTGCACCGTTGCTTCCGCTTGATGTATCACGGGATTTCACTTTTGAAATTCAGTAAATGTCATCTTTTCAGTGACACCTTCCCTGGCCACTCTGTCCAAACTTTGAACTCCCCCCACTTCTGCATCCTTTTCCTTCTTATTTACGGATTTGTTTTCTCCTTAGCAATGATCACTCTTAAGCACAGAACATGTTTTATTTACTTACGCTGTTTATGGCCCACGTCTCTCACTATAATATAAACCTGTAAAGGCAGAGATGTTTACCTATTTTATTCATAACTACACCTAGAACGATGCCGGGCACATAGTAGCCCCCTGAATAATACATACTGCATGAATAAATGAACCGATTCATGCCTGAACAAGCCCCTATTCTTGATACTGGAAATAAAGTGGCAGGTAAGAAAGACAGGCTCCTGCTTGTGGAGCGTACATTCCAGCGGAGGATTCCAAAATAAATAAGCAAATAGGTAATTCCAAATGGTGCTGTTTACTCTGAGGAAAATATAATAGGGTAACAAGAATATAAAATATTAACTAGAATCCTCTCCTGTTGCCTACATTGACTATATGATAGTAGGAAAGCCTGTTATTGTTTTTCATTTGAAATTCATTATTTTTGCACAATATACTTTGGGTTTTTTTCAATGTCAGTTATTTTTTCTGTAGTTTTTTTTTCTTTTTCCTTTTTCAGAGATAGAATCTCACTCTGTTGTCCTGAATAGAGTGAGTGTCATGGTGTCACCGTTAGCCACAACCTCAAACTTTTCAACGCCTGGCTAGTTTTCTTTTCTTTTAGTAGATACAGGGTCTTGCTCTTGCTCAGGCTGGTCTCAAACTCCTGAGTGCAAGGGATCCACCCGCTGCGGCCTCCTAGAATGCTGGGATTGCAGGTGTGAGCCACCATGCCTGGACAGTTATTTTTCCTGTGAAAGACACAGAAATAGAGCTTGCAGAAGCAAGAACCCAGACCTTGTCCTATTCAGTTAGATCATTCCAGATCCATTCAGCCATTAACGGCATGTCCCATTTACTGGGAGGAAAAGCTTGCTAGGACACAATCCACTCAATTCATTCCAGACTGAGTGAGTGTCTTCAAGAAACTCAGACTTGTAGGCACCCAGAGATGGGGCAACAATTGAGAAGTGTCTGGGCCATCCCACCCCAAGGTCTCTTCACCAGGAGGTTATAATCCTTCTAATAAGCACAGACTGGAGAGAATAGCATAAGTATATAGTTAAAGGAATGTGGTTAGAAATTAGGAAAACTATTTTTTAATAACTATAAGAACAAGAGATTCGAAACTCTGGACAGAGACCTATCAAAAGAATAAGAGTAAAAAGAAACCAATCTTGGCCCAGCACCTGTAGCTCAGTGGCTAGGGTATCAGCCACATACACTGGAGCTGGCAGGTTCAAACCCAGCTCGGGCCTGCCAAACAACAGTGACAACTGCAACAAAAAAATAGGCAGGCATTGTGGCCAGCACCTGTAGTCCCAGGTACTTGGGAAGCTAAGGCAAGAGAATCACTTAAACCCAGGAGCTGGAGGTTGCTATGAGCTGTGACACCATGGCACTCTACCTAGGGCCACAGAGTGAGACTCTGTCTCAAGAAAAAAAAAGAAAGAAAGAAACCAATCTTGTTCACCTAGAAATTTATTGAAGAATTTAGATGTCTACTCTATACTTTTAAGTATAGAGAAATTGGAAGTCATGTAACTGAGATTTTTTTTTTTAATTTTAAAAACAACAATTATAGCTATATATCCAGAAGACCAAAAATCACACTACAACAAAGATATTTGTACCAGAATGTTTATTGCAGCCCAATTCATAATTGCTAGGTCATGGAAGAAGCTCAAGTGCCCATTGACCCACAAATGGATGAATAAATTGTGGTATATGTACACCATGGAATATTATGCAGCCTTAAAGAAAGATGGAGACTTTACCTCCTTCATGTTTACATGGATGGAGCTGGAAAATATTCTTAGCAAAGTATCTCAAGAATGGAAGAAAAAGTATCCAGTGTACTCAGCCCTTCTATGAAACTAATTTATAGCTTTCATATGAAAGCTATAACCCAATTATAGCCCAAGAATATGGGGAAGGGGAGAAATAGGGGAGAGGAGAGGGAGGATGGGTGGAGGGAGGGTGATTGGTGGGATCACGCCTATGGTTCATCTTACAAGGGTACATGTGAATCTTTCTAAATGTAGAATATAAATGTCTTAACACAATAACTAAGAAAATGACATGAAGGCTCTATTAACCAATTTGATGAAAATATTTTAGATTTCATATAGAACCAGCATACTGTACCCCATGACTGCATTAATGTACACAGCTATGATTTAATAAAAAACTACAATTGTTAGGAATAATTTCAATGAGCTGAAAGCCAGGTAAACCACAGTGTGCTCCCCACCCCCCAAAAGTCTTCTTTTCTTAAAAATAAAAAAAGGAATAGAGAAGAAATAATTGTACTATTTGCAGTCAACAGTGTTACACTGGCACAGAGAAATCAGAGCTATTTAAATCCTAACCTGTTTTTTCACTCCCATCCAGAAGCATGATTTTTGAATTAAAAGGGATTTTTTTTAATGTGATTAAGAAAAATTGAAAAATATATAATGGGCAAATTGTTGGCCATGAAGAGATTCATATTTCTATATTTATGTTGTAAGCCATCAAAGTATTTGTGGATGAAACAGAAGAACTTCTATTACTAAACTTCAATAAATTTTGAAAAATTTAATGGGCTTCAAATGACCAAAGAGAAGAAAATATTCTGAGTGTCAAAAAAGAGTGAAATAGAGCAGCTCGTATATTGATAGGTTCAAAACCAGTTCCTAAAAGTATTCCATATAGAATTAAGCAAATTATCTATAGTAAATTAAAAAAACAAAAGGTGATTACTAGAAAGTAACAGGTTCAGGAGCAAAAAGCATGAAGTGATGCTTACTTCTTATGTTAATGTTTGCCAGCTTGCATTTTCAGGACAACAGAGTAGATAAAATGTCTTGATTTCAGCACAGCCCTGGAAAGTGTTTCATAATATCCTTGAATAAAAGAAAGAGAAATTCAGGGAGGATGGTGGGACTCTTGGGAGAACAGACATGAACCTGGTTAGAAATCTCCAGAGAGAAGCCCCAGGGTTTGTAAGAAAACCCTAAAGACAAGTGTAAGGACTTGTGGGGCTCATGGAATAATATTTCAAAGCTAGGAATAAATAATCAAGATTAACATAATAATATGTAAAAGCAACAAGTATAAAGACTTTTCAGAAAGCCAAGTGAGTAAAATCGATTCATTTTAGTTTAAGTTAAATTTGAGCTGGTAGAGTGATTTATTCTGTGAAAAGAATATAACCTCTTTAAATCCTAACCTATTCTTTCATTTTCATCCAAAAGCATAATTTTCAAACTAAAAAGGATTTTTTTAATATGATTAAGAGAAAATGAAAAATATGCAATGGGTGTATTGGAGTGTATTAATACTCCCATTTCAAGGAAAAAGTAATGATCGACAAAAACACATCTCTGTCACCTTCATATTTAGTTGAATATATCCCAAATACCTTGTATTATGCAGAAATATTTGAGTCAGCTAACAAAATATACATAGTATAAGTGGATAAAAATAAGCAAAGGTTTGTCTTCCCACAACACTGAAAATCCCGTTAAGACACAAACCATGCCTGAGCTCCCAGCGCCTGGTACAGAGGCGGTAAATATTTGTGACAGAGACAATATAACAAAAGTATATTGATAAATAATAATGATAGAATAGCAAAGGGCTTGGGCATGAAAGTTAATCCATAAACATGTATGCCAGGATTTAGGCCATTACTACCATGGGTCATAAATGTGTCTCTGAGCCTCCTAGCAGCCAAGGCAAGGCAATAAATATATTAAAAGCTCAGTGCCTACAAAAATGAAAACGTCACCATTTCTTTCCAGAAGCGACATAGATGTTTCTTGCAATAAAATCCTGAGAGAAATTTCTCACAGGATGCCTCATTGAGCAAATCCGTTTTGATGTACTGAAAATCCCTGAAAGTATAGTACAGTGGTTCTCAGCCTTTCTAATGCCGCGGTCCTTTAATACAGTTCCTGTGGGTCACGACCCACAGGTTAAGAACCTCTGGTATAGTAAGTTGGTTAAATGCTTTTTACTCCTTCTCAAGGAAATAGCAGAAAATCAAACACAATTTAGTGAAGGTAATTATTTGGTGGATCAAAGTATTAGGGTCCAAGTACACAGGTTGTCGGTGGTCAGGTTTGCTCCAGGCCCTGCGGTGTGTGGCACGAAGGGGAGGAGAAAGTAATTCACTGCATGTCCTTGAGACAGACTTTTGTGAAACCAAGCTCTTGCTATTAGCCGGGCGGTGGAAAATTTGAACTTGGATTCTCTGGCAAGAATCACAGTGCAGATATGTTATTCTGATGATTAAATATCAGTTCTTTTGCTTACACTAGAGGAGGAGGATGGGTCTGTCTCACTGTGAGGGACGTGGTAAAGAACCAGGTCAACGTAAGGAACGGTGGCCAGGAGAGTGGCAGATGTGGACATCGTTTCATACGCAAGCTAGACAATGAAGTGAACTCAGTATGTTGAATCTGAAGACAGGCAAGTCAGGATAAAAAACAACCTCAGATACGTGCACCTAAAGAACTACCTTAGCGGGGAGGGCACTCATGTTCTCTGAGGTCCAGAGCCTGGCCAAGGACCAGCAGCAGAGCTGTCTAGAAGAAGGCAATAGTAGGGTCCTAGGGCTGGAAAGATTCAAAGAGAAACTGCACAACCATCTTTAAGTGATGTTTCAACAATAAATCCTGTCCTGAGAAGGAGACAAAATCAGAAAGCCTTCTAGCCACATGGACTCTCTGATGGAATCCAGGCAGAGCACACCCTATGTCTGTGTTGGCACAGAGCGTGGTGACTGCTCCCAGGGAGGCCTCTGCACCTGCTTGTGGGCTCTCTTGTCTTGTCCTAGCTCCTTGCTGTTAAGCATAGTCCTCTAAGGAAACACTGTAAGCCGAAACCACTATATCCCGTATCCTCTGAGTTCCTCTGAACACCACACACATGGAAAAGACATTCTTTAAAAACTGTTAGCTGATGACCCTAGTTTGGAAACTTCACAGAGACTACAGTGATAGTATTTATTGATTAGAGTCTTTTGTGATATTTAAGGCTCATTGCACTGGAAAAGCAGAATCATGCAATGTTTTAGCCTGATATGCCAAATCACCATTAAAGATACCCAAAGGGTCATGTTTTCGTTGTTTTGCAGTGGAAGCTGAGGTGTGATATGAATAGATTTTGGGGTACAAAATGCATTTCTTTCGTGGAAACATTCACAAAAGACATTTTACTAAGTATTGGGTTTAAAAAGGAAAGTAAATTTAGGATGCTGGGTGAAAAATAATGGCTCCAGCCCTGTCAGGAAGAGGTTTTGATTTCTTTGTCCTCCGGGCAAGTCCCGTGTCAGCCAGCAGGTCATCTACGGCACTAGCGCCAGCATGAGCACTCCCATTGTCATAATTCATGACATGCTCACAAGGTCTTCCGTCAAATACACTGAAGAGCATACTTTATCAAAGCAATACTTAAAAATGTATGAAAGTCAGAGCCAGGGTTGAATCGCCTTTGGAAGTTATTTCTGAAAAATTGTTTTCTTAAAAGATTCTATATCCCCATGCTGTTAGCATCCCTTACTTTAATCCAAGGATTCCATTCCACTTAAGATATTTAAGATCTCCCCTCTCCCAGTGTTTTCCTAATCCCCAACTTCTACAGACCATATACCATGGAAAGCTTATAGTCTACAAAAATGCTTGCAGAGAGCACCTGGGTAGACATGTGTGGCTAATGAGCAGCCCACACCGTGGATTTGCCTGTTACGTGAGATGTCTGCTCTAAACACCAGCTTCATCTCGCCTCTCTCCGGTGCTTCCTTCACAGTTGTTTATGAGTACTCATTGTGTGTTGTGTAACCTGTAATTGTGAGTACACATTGTGTGTTTGTGTGACTTGTCACGGCTCATTCCACAGAGCCTTTCTGAATGATTCCTTCACCCCTACTTTAATTTTTGTTACGTGAACTCGTGTTCGATGGGCAAGCTTTGGAGACTCATCTATTCCTCAAGCACCCGGGAGATTCCCAAGTCACGCTTTCTGTCAAATGAAGACTGACTAATTGATTCTTATTTAACCCACAAGAAAAGTTGATGATAGTTTTCTTGAGCTGATAGAGGCCTTTGAACTGGTGACATTTTTTTCATAAATTCTTCTTCCTCTCTTAGAATATATGTGCCTTCCAAAGAAGAAATTTTGGATAAAAGATGGAGATCAAAATAAATTTCTGAAGAAACAAAATCCAGATTATTATTTCAGGCAAAATAAATAGCTGTTATAGAACAATTTTGAAGGGATATTCATCTTACGATACTTCAAGATTAATGTATAAAAGAAAAAAATCTGTATTTTAAAAGCTCATCATAAAATGTACCAGGGCACGTTGGTGGTAGGTGCCAAATAGGCCGTCTTCCAGCGCCCAACCCTACCTTTCTAATCTTCAGCCACAGGCTTCTTAAGTTTTTATGAACCATAGGCCCTTCAGCGGTCCGGGGCTAACTATGACCCATTCCTCAAATACTTCTTTGCAAAAGAAACAAATTACGTTGCAATGTTATTCTGCATATTAAAATATAAAACAAGTTTGTGATACGGTAGTGTATGTCCTTCTTTATTAATACATTAAAATCAATGCCTAGCAGCGGGTCTAATAACTACCATAAAATTGAAATAATGATAAGCAAAATCAACATTCAAGAGGAAACATGGTTTCATTTGCAACCGTAAGATGAGATTTTAAAATATTTGTAATTTCTATGAATGACAACTGCAAATAGAATCATGATTTGTCACCATGGTTAATGTAAAATAAACAAAAAGGCCAAGCACAGTGGCTCACACCTGTAATCCTAGCACTCTGGGAGGATTAGGCAGGAGGATCATTTGAGGTCAGGAGTTCTCAGACCAGCCTGAGCAACAGCAAGACTCCATCTCTACTAAAAATAGAAAAACTAGGCAGGCATCATGGTGGATCCCTATAGTTCCAGCTACCCAGGAGGCTGAGACAGAAGGATCACTTGAGGGCAGCGCCTGTGGCTGAGTGAGTAGGGCGCCGGACACATATACCAAGGGTGGCAGGTTCGAACCCGGCCCCGGACAAACTGCAACAAAAAATAGCCGAGCGTTGTGGCGGGTAGTTTTAGTCCCAGCTACTTGGGAGGCTGAGGCAAGAGAATCAGCTAAGCCCAGGAGTTGGAGGTTGCTGTGAGCTGTGACTCCACGGCACTCTACCAAGGGCAATAAAGTGAGGCTTTTCTGAAAAGAAAAAAAAAAAAAGAAGGATCACTTGAACCCAGGAGTGTGAAGTTGCTTATGAGCTAGGCTGATGCCATAGCACTCTAGCCTGGGCAACAGCGTGAGATTCTGTCTCAAAAATAACAATAATTATATCAAATTAAAAACAAACAAAAATTTTCCCCTCATGTTCACAACCCCTAAGTTCCATCCATAGTCCCTTGGAACCTGTAGACTCCAGACTAAGACAACCTGAGTACAGTGATTCTTGCCGCTGCTCCCACTTGTATCCAGCCAGTAGAGTGGTGCAGTGGGGGAATGGTTGGTTGTCAGCACGTGCAGACATGTTCGCAGGACCCTCAGCAGCAGAGATGTCAACAGGGCCACCCACAAACCCCACCAAGGCACCCTGTCACTGCCCATGAGCCCAGTGTGTGGACACTGTCACCTCAGAGTGGCTCTCTCCATGTCAGTTCAGTGCTTTCTCCCGCTGAGAAGTCTGTCTCTGGCAGTGCTACCAAGAGCTAATTCAGACCAGAGTGTGTTCATTGCTCTTCATGATTTCATTTGCCAAGATCAAGAAATGGTTTTCCAATGTTCTTTATGCTTATTTACTAAAACTTTATGCTGCTGATCTGCACCATCTTCAGGATGACACGTTCCATACATTTACTTCCTCTGTGGGGAAAAGTCCTTCCATAGCTTCAGCTAGAATTTGCGCCCAAGATTTAGGTCCACTTCGCCACATGGATGGCTAAAACTGGACGTATCATCTTCCCAAATTGACTTTCTCCATCTGTGTCTTTTGACTTTTCTCCTGACTTGTTAGGAACGTCACCAGTGAGCACGTGTGGCCACCTCAGACTTCCCTCACCCTCCCCTCTCTATTCCATTCCCATTTCTACTCTGTTGGTTTACAACCAACCCGGCCCCCGTACTCTGTTTAAAATCTTCAGTAACGCTCCATGGGCTGCCGAACTAAATACAGACCCTGCCCTGCAGGCCTCTTATGGCCCAGCCTCCCCATTCAGCTGCCTACTTTACCCTGTGCTGCAAACCTGGATAACTTTTGTTCCGTAATCAGGGAGCAAGTATTTTGCCATATTTATCTTCTGACCCTCTGCCTTTCTCAGGCTATACTCTCCTCTGGAATGTGATTGTCCAGAAACTTCTCCTGTGGAAACCCAACCTTTCCTTCAAAGATCTTCTCAAGCGCCACCTTTAAGAAAGACTTTCTTAACATGCTCCCACTTTCCCCATAGGACAGAACCACTGCCCACTTTCAGCCTCTGCAGCATTTTTCTTGGTGCTCACCTGCCTCTATCTTTCATTATGGTCCAAGGTGCTCACCTCGCTCGCCTCTCTTGACTTTTAATTCCTAATGGTAGGGACCGTGTTAATTATCCTTGTACCTCTGATAGTGCTTGCTATAGTGTTTTTTACAATAGGTACTCAATACGTGTTTTCAACTGAATTGAAATGATTCAAATGCAAAAAAAAAAAAATTATTTGCAAAAATAACCTGCCTTCCATTTCTCATGTATAGCAGAATAAGCAAACTAGTGGGTGTTCACTGACTCTCATTTACTAATTAATTAATGAATTCTGGTGAGGCTGTCTTGCATTTGGCTTTTCACCCACACAGTCTCTTCCTACACAACTGTTTTCCTGGCTAACCCTGTGGGGCCCTCAGGGCTTAGTCTAGCCAGTGTTTTTGTGAGGAAGTCTCCCCTAGCCCCAGCTCTGACTTCGTGGGCAGGCAACACATGCAGTTGCATGGAGCCCCACACTTAGAGAGGTGCCACAGCTGGCTTCACACTCCATTGACACCATCTTGAAACCCTTCATAATTTTTTAACAAAAGTCTCACATTTTCATTTTGTGTTGGACTTTACAAATTCAGTAGCCGGTCCCATCTGATCTCTCCTCTTTAGTATGCTCCTGTCATTGCCTGTATTTTCCCAATCATTGTAATCATCACTCAGAATTTTAACTTTCTTTTTACATCTGTTTACTTCTCTGTTATGCCTCAATAGACTTCTTTAACCTAAGGAAAAGGAAGGGAAGAGAAGGAGATGGAAGGGATCACATATTTAATCAGTATTTGCTGATTGGATAAATGGATGCATGGCTGAGTGAATGAATGAATGGATAAAGAAATGATACGCTAATGGAAATACGCTATGTATTTACCTATCCATAAGCCCTTGGCAGCCAGAGCAGGGGATGTCTTTGGCTTGTAGTCTTCAGATGGACCCCTCTAGCAACAACAAAATGCTGGCACAGAAACTACTCTTGGTAGAAAGGAGGGTGATATTAGCTCAAAGAAGAAGGTGGGGAAAGTAGAAGATAAAGAAGAAAGGTTGAACAACATTTAAATACTAATGAAGAAGGAACTAGCAAAAAGACCTGTTTTGAAAACAAACACAGACTTTATGAATCTACCATTGGGATGGTCTTGGAAGAAGAGGGTATCTCAGTGATTAAATAATCCCCTTCTCACTTTTCGGAAGGTTTTCTGGTTAAGCGTGCACTTGTGGGGGAGAGAATATCCAAATAATAGCAACTCTCCAGAGGAAAACAGCTTTCACTGTTTATGATGCCTCATTATCCTCCCAAATACCTTAGTGATCCCCGAATTATACTCTCTCATTAATAGTTTGCAGGTTAGGTGGGTACACTGGGTTCTGACCACTAATTTACAATATCTGGTCTCTCAGGGCCAATTTAAAGTGTAGTCCAAAGTACCCTGAATCATAAGATTCATGAGTCAAGAGTTTGGGAAGTCTTTATCAACATCATGTCCTAGTTTGGGGTTTGGGGGGTTTTTTTCACTAGTAGGCTTCTTCCCCTGGGAGACTTGTATTTGCAATGGCAGCTACTTCCCTCTCAGTTTGAGAACATAGAGAAGCATCCCCCCAAATCTTCCTGAGCCAGGAACGTTATTGCCATTCCCATCTGTGCAAGCTCATTCAGTGACACTGTGTGGAGAGAAGACTAGCAGACAGTGCTTGGGCTGCTATGCAGCCTTGGGTGAATTACAACAGGTTCTTAATTCTTGGTTTTCGTATTTGCAGAATTGGGATAATAATATTTCTACTCCACAAATTCATGAAGCTAATACAGGAGAATGCATGTAAAGGGGCTTAGCACACTGCCTAGCCTATAAGAAGCCCTCTATTATAGGGCAATGATTATCAGAACGCAGAACATGAGCAGTTATAAACTTTCACTCCAGTTCTGTGTTGGGATAGATACAAGAAAATAATAAGATGGTATCAGTCATGAGCCAATAAAATTTTTCTCTAAAGGGCCATAGTGTAGATATTTCAGTCTTATGGGCCAAACTGTCTCTGTTGCAACTACTCAGTTCTGTAGTTGTAGCAAGAAAGCAGCCATAGACCATGTGTAAATTAATAAGTGTGGCTGGGTGCCAATAAAACTTTATTTACAAAAGCAGGCAAGGCATTAAGGAGCCAGATTTGTTTCATAGTCATGAGTAGGCATCCCTGGTCCTTGGGAGCTTCCAGTCAAGTAGAATGACTTGTGTAAGACTTTTCAGGGAGAGCCAAGAGGATCAGGGACTGACTCCACTGCTATCAGGAAAACAGCAACCTGTATTTTAAGGGTGCTTATTATGAATTTCCCAGTGATGAGGAAAAGTAAAAAATATGGCCTAGAGCGAGTAGCATGGGTTGTTTTATTTTGTTATTTTTAATCTGGCATTTCAAGGTAAGTTGCTTCAACTTTGAAACAGAGCCATCTCCTACATTAGACATTTTCCTTGAGCACGAAGGTCCCCCTTAATCCTGGAAGTTTCTTATTTCTAGGTATAAAAATGTGTGTCAGTTGACCAGGTAGAAAATGTTCTCTCCTGACTTCTGTTCCCTGTCATTATATGGGAATAGACATAGCTGAAGGGTCATTTCTCTAGCAGTTTGGAAAGCAATGAAAAATGCACGGCTAGCAGAGGAAATCATCCACTTCCTTTTCTATTCTTGCTGTTAATATAAAGAAATGACAAATGAGAGTCCGTGAGCAATGTTAGACTCTGAAAGTGAGGCAGGGGCTTTAACAACCATGTAGAACTCTTAACAGTTTATCAAAGCTGCCAAACAGGAGGCTGAGAGGCAAAGCATGTGCTTTCCGGGTGGGGGTTGGGGGCAAGAACACATTTCCTGGGCCTTTCTCAGTGTCCCTGCTCAGAAAAGGAGCTGCACAGGAAATTGTCAACATCTAAATGCAACATGCCACACATACAGGCCCACAGAGGCACCCTTCTCTCCGTCCATCATGTGGCAAAAGAACCCCCTTTCCTCTGTATTTCATAGTGTGTTTTTATATCCAAAATGTCTATACCTTTATATCCAAAATGTCTAGAGTCTTTATAATTTAATCTATTGCCAATTCTAATGGGTCTACTGCTTTATTCATTAGAAACAAGAAGTTTACTCTGTAATGATAAGGCAGAGTTCTTATCAGATTTCTCTTTTTTGTTGTTGTTTTACAGTTTTCTCCTTGTCTTTGGTTGCTTGATTTTGTCAGTGTTTTCTACCATCCCTGAGCACACAAAATTGGCCTCGAGTTGCCTCTTGATTCTGGTAAGTGAAAAATATGAACAAAAATGTGCATAAAGTTTATATGTGAGTAATGTAAGAACTGTCTACATTTATGTGATGCAGAAGATAAAGAAGAAAGTTCTACTAAAAAAAAAAAAGAGTTATTTTGAAATATAAAAATTTCAAAGATCACTGAAATATTTGCCCATTAATCTTTACTCAACACTGAGTAAAGTGTCCTGAGTATATATAGAAATACTCAGGATTGCTATTATGTAGCAATACCTTGTGTTATCCGTACATCAGAAACAGAAGGCAGTATTTGGAAGGAGTTGTATGTTCATCTATGTTAAGAAACAAATTATAAGAAGAATTAATAGCTATAAGGGCTCTCATTATATTAATAAATGCTTCAAGGTAAAGAACATTTTCTAAAAACGGCAATTTGTCAGTAGCTAAGTATAATTGGCCAAGAGCTGTGAGTGTGGGGCACCCCATGAGAAGATCAAGGCGCCCCCTTCATGCTCTTTTCAACCAATAGATGATGTTGTGACTTTTTGCTGCTCAGGCAGTTACCTGGTGAACTGTTCTGCAGTTTGCTATTTCCATTATACTGTCATTCCTCAACCACAGAGAATTGCTCAATTCACATTAAAACGGAAAAAGACCCCAAGATATTTTAGTCTGAATTATTCTAGGCCTTTTAAGCTCTTGTGCTTCCTATTACAACTAAACTATAGCACCGTATACGCAAATCACATCTGATTGAAAGGTTGGTTCATTTACAACCATTCTGACCCACTCACTTAGTCCAAAATTACCAGATTTGACAGTCTCAGAACTGTCTGGGTGAGCTATAAACTGGAACAGCTCATTTTTTCTGTAAAGCCTAGTGGAATACAGTGGACGTGGGCTTGGAGAAGGAGGCAGAAATGGAGTGAGATGGTTTACGAGCCGTAATAAGCAGAGATTGGTTATGTTGCAACGGTAAACACTGAATATGAAAAAGATTGTTACTACCATAAAGGTGGCCACTGAGAGGTTTGACTCAGGGAACCTGAGAGGAGGGCAGATGCTTTTCCTACTTCTGCTTTCAGAGGGCTCATTTGTACTTGAGGTTACTAATCATCAAGTCTTTCAGTCCAGTAATATTAGGAAGAAATCGTGTTTGACTCTGGAACAAATCTATTCCAATTTGTTTCCATACAAATTGGGCTCCAGCAATCTATCACTCACGTCAAGGTTACTGTTTCAAAACCCAAAGTAGAGAGCACATAACCCAAAGAGCTCAACAGGGATTTGTTCCATTTACAAGGTTTCCATGCGGGTAGCAAGTGGGCTTTTAGCTTTGTCCACTGCTTTAATAACAACAGATGATTTGAGCCTGAGGTCTAAGGTGCTGCTTGCTCTTGGGTCCACCCACAAAACTACAACTGTGAATCTTAGATTGAAAAATTATAAATCTGCTTTGTAGACTTGAGAACATGAAAAACTGTATCGACTGCCTGACCAATGTTATAGATTAGGAATAACTCAATCATTAGAGATCCAAAAAAAATGTTTCTTTTATAACCAAGTGGAGAATCTAAAATGCACACTTTCTGGGTGAGGGGCACAACTATTACTTTGATTTAATATATATAAAAGCAAACTATGTAACCCAAACGTGTATACCCCCATATTGTTCTCAAATTTTAAAAAGTGTTAGGTTTACATCCTCCAAATCCCTGAAATATTAGTGCAGTCATAGCTAATCAGTTTCTAAATAGTCCAAGAAACCCATGTAATTACAAAACCCAAAACTGATGAGTATCTTTACTTTGAAAACCTATTAAGTAATGAACGATTGATCAGTTTAGTAACCAGAGTGCATTTTATGTATTTATTTTTTCCCTTGAGTCATTCAGAGAGCATGTTAGTAGGAGAAAAAGTGTGGACGTTGTCAGTCTTTGAATTTAGCCAAGTGGAAAGGAGTCCCTCTGTGCAAGTAAGGGCTTTGTTTTGAGCAGGGGGTTAGTGCTGCAGAAAGATGGTCTTGGAAACCTGCTCCTGCAAGGCTTTCACAAGGAGGTTTGCTAATTCTGACTTTGTGTTCTAGTGATACATTGTGAAGGTGTATTCCCAAAACCTAGCTCAAAATATGCAGACCACATCACAGAGTTAAGATTTGCCGAAGTTATTCTTCACCACCGCTTTCTCCAAATACGGCATTTTTTGTGAACAAAACAAAACCAAGTCTTTGTTTTAATTCTTTTTCTTTAGTTAGCAATTAATAAATTAGGAAAGCATTAATATTTTAACTATTTTTCATGGTGAGTTAACGTAAACTCAGTTGTAGAATATTGGGGAAAGCCATGATAAATCTTAATGCTTTAAGGAATCTCTTATTTATTATCTTTTTTTTGCAGTTTTTGGCTGGGGCTAGGTTTGAACCCACCACCTCCAGCATATGGGGCTGGCACCCACTCCTTTGAGCCACAGGCACCGCCCTCATTTATTATCTTTTAACATGTATGTGTCAGAGAGTTAATCTGATTTTATCGTCTATCCTCTGAACATTTAATCAAACACAGTTAATAGAACACAATTCTGACTAGCAGTGTCTTTAGTTACCAAGATGGAGCATATCTAAAGAATTACCATCCAAAGAAGTAATAGGAATGGATTTTAAAATGTTCACAAAAATTAACAGGAAAGTCTCTTTTGTACACTTTCTATGTATACTTTCGGTTTACAAATATAACACTGGGAGAGTAAACTCAGAGTTATGTATAATTCATACATCATAATTGTGTATTTCTTCAAAATTCTGTCCCTTTGGGATTTTTTTAAACATTTGAAAATATGTTAAGAGATTTCCTATAATTCTATTTCTGCACAAGTAAAAGGCACCCACCCTTCTCACAGAGAGCCCACTACACGCAGACCTGGCTCTGAGTCAGAGCCCTGTTTGACACTCACTTTTTTCCATCAGATTGTTCCCTTGAGGGCACCAGTTTTCAGAACAGGCCATTGCCTTGGAAATGATGTGCTTACCTCCTGGAGTCCCCATGAAGACTTTGGCTCTCCATCCCATACTCCAAAGGAAAGGCTGCCTCCTTCCCATCCAGAGTCGCACTCCCGATTCTACTTGTAAACTTGTAACTTAGAAAAGTTGCCTCCATTACAAACCAAATTGAATACCTGTTTTAATTTGGTTGTTTATTCTTTTCAGTTGTGCGAACTGAGGCTTATTGTTATAATCCAATTTCCCTTCTTTGGCTCCCTCTAAGCAGTGAACACAGATGTAAGAATGTGATATAGACTATAGTGAGGCACCACAAGTTCCAATTCCACTTCTACCACTTTTGGCTAGTCAACTTAGAAAATCACTTCTCTGTACCTTCATCTTCTCATCTGTTAAAAATGGATAGGAGGACTCTGGGAAGATGCAAGAATAGGAAGCACCAGGAATCATCTCCCCACCTAGACAACAATTGCACCAGCAGAATATGATGTGACTATTTTAGAATTCTGAAATCTACCGAACGTTTGCAAGTTCCAGGGGAAGACTTGGATGGTACATTGCAGTTAATTTTAGTCATTCTAGAATAAAATGAATAAATATGTTTAGAAATTAGAACACAGGGGGATTTCCAGAAAAAAAGATTTTTGGGGGTCAATTTCAGCTCCTAGCACAGTAGCACTTACCCATCCCCAACTCTCAGCTCCATCGTAGGCATATGCATGTTCCAGGAGGACCTGAGCACAGCTTGCAGGACCCAGAGTAGGCAAACAGGACCCTGTCCTCCAAACTTCATAGATCTGTCCACTGACAACTGAGTGCTTCTTCTCATCAGAGGGGTACAGACCGAAAGGTGGCAGCCATTGTTGTTGTACCTTAGCTCAGTATTGTAAGCGCCTCCCTCAAGCTGAAGTGACTTCTGTAGGATTTAAACGGTCCTTCCTCCACCTTCATTTTTCTTTTTCCCTTTTTTGGAAAATATTGCATGAAGATGTAATTATGTGACATCAATAATTGAGAGGGGTAGGGAAGGAGATGGAAAGGAACAGGGTTTTTTTTGCATGTTATTGAAGTTAAGCTGGTATCAGTTCAAATTAGAGTGTTATAACTTTAGGATGTTAATGTAATCCCCATGGTAACCACAAAGAAAATAGCTATAGAACATACACAAAAGGAAATGAAAAAAGAATTTAGACATTTTACTAAGAAAATCAACTAAACAAAAATGAAGGCAATAATGCAGGCAATGATGAACAAAAAAGCTACAAGCTGTATATAAAACAAATAGCAGAATGACAAAAATATGTCCCTCCTTATCTCACTACTTTATATGTAAATGGACAAAAGTTTCTAATTAAAAGACAGAGATTGGCAAAATGGATAAAAATGCAGGATTCAACTATGTATATGCTGAGTAAAAGAGACTCCCTTTAGACCCAAGGACACAAATACATTGACAGTGAAAGGATGCAAAGATATTACATGCATATAGTAACCAAAATCTTTTCTCTACCTTTTGGCTAACTAGTAACCAAGAGAGTGTAGGTGTCACTATACTAATACCAACACTAACTAGGCTTTAAATTTAAAAAGGTTAAAAGAGAGAAAGAAGGACATTATACATTAATAAGAGATGAACTATAACAGGAAGATATAACAATTATAGACATTTATATGCCTAACAACAAACCATTAAGATATACAAAGCAAAATCTGACAGACATAAAGGAAGAAATGGACAGTTGTACAACAGTATTGGAGACTTCAGTACCCCACTCTCAATAATGCACAGAACAACCAGACAAAAGATAATAAAACAGAAGACATAACACAATAGACAAACCATGTCTAAAAGACATATTTGGAATACTCTATCCAGCAACTATAGCACACACATTCTTCTTTTTTTTTTTT